>NC_045543.1:38599440-38924940 GCF_009769535.1 Thamnophis elegans
TTAATCTAGGGTTAGTGTTTTTAATCTAGAGTTATGTTTAAAACTATAGTTTAAACTGACCAGATTACCTTAATCTCTGTTTTGGATGAAAAGCAGGAAATGTGGTAAATTAAATGTTCCCTCATCAGCTCCAAAGGTTCCCTGGTCTCTTTTTCTGGGGAAATAAGGGAAAGAACTTTGTGTGACTCTCATTCTGGAAAGAAGACAGAAACAGATGCCTGTGCTCAGAAAAAAGGTAACTATTTGGAAAATGTATAAGCATTTATAAGCATTGCTGAGACAACATGCGTACATTAGTCAGACTATTCAGAATATATTAGTGAGAATTATTCTGCAAGAGGAAAAATGAATTTTCTATAACCTAGAGCTAAAATGGCGTTAGGATCAACCTGAGAGCAAACTGTCTTCTACCTATTTAGGTGGCCTCTTGCCATGGAATTATACTGTGAAACTGAGCACAGCACCTGCACATGATTCTTCAATTCTTCTGGATATCTATATTCAAGCCGCTTTTGTGCCATATCTTTGGGGTTTGTTGCCTGGAGCTAGGATTTTGTTTCGGGATCTACAGTGCAAACTTTCCAGGTACGCCTTGAGCCCAGAGGTACTGAAGCATCATGTTATTATTCATCGTATATCATGGCATTATTGATATCTGCTTGCCTGTGCTAATGCAGGTAGTTTTCAACGTACAATCATTTGTTCAGCAACTGTTCAAAATGATACCAGTGATGAACAAGGGAGTATATAAAGCAAATTTATAGGATTTGCTTCACTGCTATTAGTGAAAAGGCTTTGGTCTTTGATGACTGTCATGCTGCAGTTTTTACTAATGTCTTGTATTGGCTACCATTTGGGATATCCACAGAATAGAAAATGTGTTTTGTTTCACGCACAAAATATACTTTGACTTAGAAATCTAGTTAAGATAAAAAGCAAAGAGACAGTCTGGAGAGGTCTTACAGGATGAATCAAGCAAGACTAATGCATCCCATCTTTTTCTCCCTTCCTTTCATAGTCTTTGCTCTAGTCTGTCCAAACCTATCAGCACTCCTTCCTTCCTCCTGCCTATCTTCTCTTGGCTGCCATCATTCTCTCATTCAAGTGTGGTGTGCCTGATCTTCTCACTTGCTCCCCTTGCCAGTCTTCTCAGCCCATTGCTTCTCCATAACTGCCATACTTCTTCAAGTGCAGTGTACCAAAATGCCATGCCACAGCTCCTTTCTCTGTCCTTCTCAGTGACACTTTGTTAATATCACTGGAAGTTCCCTGGATTATTGATTACATTACTAACAAGATATGAATGGGCTGCCTGTTACTAAAACTGGTGTTTTCCTTCCTTGAACTGCCAAAACACTGAAGCCACACAGTATTTTCAGGAACCACTGAGCCACACATTTTTAATATGCACCGTTTTCATCAGTTCCTAAAAATAATGCATAACTTCAGCTCTTGGTGGCTCAAGAAAAGACAATGCCACCTGTCATTTTTAATAGGCAGCCTGTTTGTAAGTATGAATTAAAGACAGAGTTAGGGAAGCAAACCTGTTGTTAGCTCAGTACTATTTGTACATTTTTTTTTGCTTCTCCACGACCATTCTCATTAGCTCTTTATCTCATTTAACTGTACTAGTATCCAAAAGCCATCTTTTTTCATTACAGATTTGGAAATATCTATTGTGTTTTTATTGCCTCTAGTGATGTGTGTATTCTGAGTCCCCCACCTCACAATTCTCCAAAGTGAGTATCAACCTCAGGAGTTAACTTGAATTTTTTTTGCCTCTCATCCAACTGTAGAATTTGATGAAAGCTCCTTTTTCTTTTTTATTTGCAGACATATGGATTCAGCTGCTAAGTTTTCAATAGGTTATTTATTCAATATACCACTTCATCCTCTTAACCTGGGCCAAGCACAAGTCACTTGCCATTTGACATGTATCTTATCTTTATCCATGCAATGGTTCTGTGATCTCTGCAACATCTCCACAGAGGTATCTAGTCAGTCATATTTGAATGTGGGAATCCCTAAGCTCCTTTCTTTGTGTCATAATTGCTGTATTGTTTTATTATTTTGTATGAAATAACACATGGTCATTCAAACTTCACACCTGTAATCTGAAATAACAGTGCCATATAAATTTTTATACTAACATGATAACTAGCACGATTTTATCAACATATTTTCTCCCTTCCCAGGGAAGGCCCAACGAATGTAACAATTCGTGCTCGTCACATACAGGAATGATTAAAGCTACAGCTAAGTAAGTGCTTAGAAAAAATGTATACATTTATCTAGGAAAAAAGCACCTCAACTGATCATAAAAAGAACATTATCTATAACTGCTAATAATACATTTTTATTGTACCTATATGAATAGCATACAGGGAAAAGCAATAATGCATGTTAAAATTATATAATATAGAATGTTGAATAGTTTGCTCATTTTGTCCATAGAAGTACGTATTTAATTCTCAAGTCTGACAATTTTTTGCTGAATTAAAATTATTTTTTGATCAAATATATTTAAAATCAAAATGAGTACAGGGTAATCCTCAACTTTATCATAAGTCACGATGGTTATAAAAAAAGGCTGCCATGTAAAGCAACATCTGTGGCTGTAAATTGAACCCATTGTTTACAATCGGAGGATTTTGCTGAAAATTAGAAGTAAATGCTGGGTTTTAGCAAAATCTTCACAAAACATTCACATGCTTGCAAGGGACTCTAAACAGCCATAAATGCAAGTTGTGCGCCCAATGTGGTCACATGACTGGGGGAGGGCTGGCTATTGCAACTGAGCCATAAGTAGCTGGGGGAGGGGCATCTATCATAATTTTGAATAGTTGCTAAGTATCCAATTGTAAGTCAAGGACTACCTGCAACTGAAATTATTATTTTATGACATACAGAATAGAATTACAGATATCCATTATTCTGAATGAGAATGTGATATATTTATTTCAAACCCCACATTATCACAGAATCCTAGTAGAAGATGGAACAAGTGAGGTTATGGTATTTTGCAAAAATCAACAGGTGCAACAAGTGTTGGGTTTGAGCCCCAAGGAATGGGAGGTCATACAAAATCATATTCGGATTAAGGGAAGTATCAGCATTCAACATAATGAAATTAGCACAGGAGCTAGGGTAAGTGGCTTATATTGAATTAAGAAATTTGCCAATTACTTGAATTAGGAATTTTACCCAATGATTTTGAGTGTAGATCAAGGCTAATTTATCTGATTTTGACAGGTACTGGAAGAGCAAGATCTGCTCACACAGTATTTGAGAAACTTATGCAGAAGTCCAGTTGTCTGTCGATCCATAGTGTTGGCCTTCAGAATGGATAGAAAATCTTTTAAGACAGGTATGTTGCCGAATTTTTCGAAGTATAAGATGCACCAAGATTTTGAAGAGGCAAATTTTTTAAAAAAGTTTTTGCACTCTGCAGACCTTCCAAAAACAGCCCGTTTTTTGAGAAAATTGGCCTGTTTTTTGCCAATAAAAAGGGCATGCATAGCCTTTAGGAGGCTTGTAGAGTGCTCCTGAGGGCGGGGGGGGGGGGGGGAAATGAGCCAAAAAAGGCCCATTTTTCACTCATTCTTGCCCTCCCCAGCCCCCAGGAGCACTCTGGAGCCTCCTAAAGGCTATGCACCGCCATTTTTACAAAGGTGGCAGGGTTTTGGGAGGCTAAAAATGCTATATTCAGCGTATAAGACGCACCTGAATTTTCACCGAGGGAAAAAGGTGCGTCTTATACTCTGAAAAATATGGTATATGCCTTCAACCTCACACAACACTTTCAGTGCTAAAGAAACTAATTTTAAAAAAATTGATGGCAGCTATTCAACTTACTATTCCTGTGATATGTTGCTTTGCTATAATCAATACAGAAATTACTTGTTAACAATATAGTGATCCTGATGCCTCACTATAGTCCTTAACTTACTGCTTACAAATCCCACAAGCTTCAAAATAGATGAATAAAACACCCAAGGAAGATGCTAAATTTACTTCAGTATGTCAGATGTTCCATACTTAAAGCAGATATCAGTTTAATAAACACCTGCTAGCAATTAAATTGAGAGGTTTAAAGGAAAAATTCTAGGAACTGAGAGGCTGATCTGTATTACAAAATAGCTCAAGAAAATTGTTCTTATATTAATTGGAACATCAGCAGTTAGAGATGGAGAATATTGATCACTGTGTTTTGAGTTTTATGGAGTTGAAATCTAATCTGATGAAGGGCAGAAGGCTGATTTATGCAAATGGGGACCAATAGTATATTGTAAAAAATACTGTATGCTTCTGTTCAGATGTGGGCAAACAGATTTCCTGATTTTTCTTAAAAATATATTTTAATAAAGGCAATGATAAATGGAATTCTATTGCACATCTTCTTAATTGGGCAAGCATAAATACGAGGGAGATGGGCTGTTAAGAAATATGAAATATAAATATGCCAACTACTGCACTTGATTGTTCCTCAACTTGTACTGATTTCCTTGTAACAGTAATGACTCATGTTTTAAAAATGAAAAGGATCTCTATCATAGCTTCTCTGCACCCTTCTCCCTAAATTAGAAAAGACATACCCAGGAACTGGCTGAGATATACAGTGTGTTGGTGTTATTTTTAGTGTGAAAGAGATGGATTATAAAGTTCTCTATTTTTTAATAGGGTCAGGAGAATTGAGGAGGTTTTTCTGTAATGAATTAGAGTTCTTAAGTCGAATGAGGAATCGACCAAATTTGGTATGTCTTAATATCCAGGAAACAATCTGAAGAACAGGAGGAGGAGAAAGTCTAATTACTCTGGAGGAATTTTGTAATTCCAATTTGTGTATGTATTCCAGATTTTGATATATTATCATTCATAAGCCCAAATGTGAAGAGTATTGTTGCAAACATTAAAATGTGAAAATATTTTTATATAAAAAAATCAATCTCATTTTTTTTGCTCCTTTCATTCTTTTCAGTAAAATACAAATCAGTGTTGTCTTATAACTAAAGATTTTGTTATTTTAACATTTGATTAAAGGATATTTGGTTGCCATGATTTTATTCTTTCTGTACTGAGAAAAGTGCATCTTAATATAAAACAATGACTACTTTTTGCACATACTAGAATTTAGGAAAGGTATAACAGATGATGAAGCAAGAGATAGATAATTTTCCATTCATCATTTCACATCTGCTTACACCAAATAAGCATTTATTCCAATTCCCTTTGCAGTAATGTTTTCCTAATGTGCTATTTTTTGCACTACATTTATTAATAAAATCCCCCAGGACAGCCAGGAATCCATCTAGGGGTTATTACATCCCAGTTCACAGAAATTAGGACCAAATACAGCCTAATTTGTATGGTAGTTTCTTGAGGCCATCACTATAGAATGAACTTTCAAGAAGAAAAAAAGCTTTTATTCTAGAGAAGGGAATTAGAAAAATGCTGGCCCTAATAACTCAATAAAAAAGCATTTCCAAGAGTCCCGCAGATTCCAATTCCAAGGAATATAGACTAACAATATCCTAAAGCTTGAGAGTAGACACTTCTGAGTATTTAGAAGCATCTATTTAAACATATATATAACCCTGAATCTCAATATCTATTATTTCCAATCAGCTTTAAGATAATAGTTGAATATTGTTTGTTGACGTGATTAAGTAACATAGGAAGAGTTTAAGTTTACTCATTTTTATATTACTAAATTCTGTAATGTCTTATTGACCCAAAGCACCTGTTAAAAGGCTAGAAACGTCTACTCTATGATAGGCAAGAATAGTATATTATCAACATAATTTTATTCTTTAAGATTTGAACAAATATACACAAAGCCATAGATACAATCCATTCTTCTCATCATTTCCTCTTTTGGAACCATTGAGTTTGTAATATTATGACATGACATGAACATCATTTTTCTAACACTGACACAAAGAGAAATTTTTATTTTTATCCAAAAATAAATTGCAGTGAGGGAAATACAGAACAAAGCAGTATAATACACTGTATGTAAAGTTATAGTAGTTAATCAGTTTCCTAGGCATAGAATGCTACAACATAATAAGGATTTCAGCAAAAGAAGCAAAACTGCTTTGTGCTAATTAAATATCATTTTCTTCAAACACAGCATAAATGAAATTAGCTTTCTGAATATAGAACTCAAAAGAATTGAAAATGCAGTTATTAAATTTGATTAGCATTGCCTAAGTGAGTAAAAATCACGTTTCTAAAAGGTTCAAACTATATTGAGTGACCCACCAGAAACAGAAGGGCCATCACCTCTATAGTTAAAGTAGTCAGGAAGAGGAAATATTACTTGATTATAGTATTTAGCAACCTTGTTTCCACTTTTCATTGTATCATATTTATAATCATACTTCATATTATAATAATTTACAAATGTGCAAGGAAACAGAATTCCAGAGAGGATTCACACAAATTTTGCAGTAATGTCACAATGACATTAGGAAGTTAAATCAAGAAAACCTTTTAAGATTATCTTTCACATTATTTAAATTGTAATTATGTATGAGCATCAAGGCCTGCTGTTAACATGCTATAAGAAAGCACTAGACATAATGGTCTTTACAAGGAGTGATGAGAGAAAGGATTAGCAGCTTTTTAATAATTAAAACTTGGGATCTTAACATTCTCTTCTTCAGCAAATTTAAAAACTTTTATACAACTGTTACATGGTTTTTCATTTTTATAAGTTTATAGTGTTACATTTGCTCAAATACTGTTCTAAATAGCAAACATTGCCAGAAATAAAAGAAGGGTTGATCTTTTCTGGTCCATAATTTCCAAGCATAAAAAGCATAGAAAAATAATTTAACAAGTTGCATGTACATTCAAAAGGCATACATTTCCTCAAATAATAATGGCTGAGATAGACTGCTATTGGGAATCATTTTTGCCCATCAGTTCTAATTCTGAAGATTTTTCAGCACATTAAGAAGAATGGGGAAGAGCTTTTGCACCAAAATAGTGATCTATAATTCTGATCAACCCTATTGATTATAGACACAACAGCAGCATTAAAGAATAAGCAAAACTACCTTTGAAGCATCATGCATGACCACATGCAGTAGAAAACTGATTTAACTGCCTTTTTCCTCCCTGAATAAATCTATACTTTGACAACCTTAATCCTCTTCCAAAAAGAGAAACAGTTGAAGGGTTAAATTTGGTGAGAAGACTTCAAGCCTTACTGGCGCCTAAGCAAAATCTGCTTTACTTTTGCACAAAGACACACGCAACAATCAAACTAAATTGGAATGTTTTTCCAGTTATAAGTAATCTTCTTCACAATGTATATCTTCATCTTCTAGAAAAAGAGAAGATTGAAATGAGAAACACTGAAATGGGAATTTCTAGTCCTCCAAACTGCGGAATGCGTTCTGCATATCTTCAAACAGCTGGGCATAGTCTGCTTTGATCTTTGCTTCTCCATCTTTTATTGGGTCCTGAAATTCAACAGAGCAAAACTGGATAATCACTCAAAAGGTTTAGAAAAAGCAATATGTCAGAAGATGTCATCAATATCTTAACATTGCAGAATTCCTCCTAATGGTTCAGAGGGAACTGGTCCTTTGATTTGCCTGATGAGATCCACCTGTTCCTTGTAGTAAAACAAAATAGAACACATACCCCCGACTGATAAATACTGCATCATGCACCAGGAGTTACTATTTTCTCTTTCATTTCTGCTACAATAGTAACATCAAATAGCAATCTGCATGTGTACTAAGTTTCATATTCAAAAAGAAATTGGAATTGTGAAATGCTCCATCCATAAGAGACCAAAGCCATCCACTTTGTTTTATCAGCAGCTCAAGTTATAGAAAAGCAGGTGTTCTACAATTCTTGCTAAATCACATTATAAGATTGGAACTTCTTAGACTTACCTCTTGCTTCCTATTAATATATCAATGTGATTATCCCTAACACAGTCTTGAAATCAGTCACCTCACTGCTGGAATTGGGTATGTCTAGTCTAGTGAAAAGAAGGACTAGGAGTGACATGATAAGAGTGTTCCAATATTTGAGGAGCTGTCACAAAGACTAGGGGGGCAACTTATTCTCCAAAGCACCTGAAGGCAGGACAAGAAGCAATGGATAGAAACTAATCAAGGAGAGAAGCCACCTAGAACTAGAATCTGGAAGGAGAAATTTCCTGACAGAACAATTAACCAGTGGAACAGCTTGCCTTCAGAAGTTGTGAATGCTCCAACACTGGAAATTTTTAAGAAGAGACCTATACCATTTATTTGAAATGGTATAGAGCTTCCTACCTGAGCAGGGGATTGGATTAGAAGACCTCCAAGGTCCCTTCCAATTGTTATTCTGTTTTTAGTAGGTGCTGTATCTGCACTAATGCCCATGCCAAAGCACTTGTTTTGATTGTACTGAACAGAAACCATAGCCGTAGACAGTAACTTTCTGCATTTGTTCAAATACAAATACACAAAAAGGGAATCAGAAACAAACCACCCACTTTCCTAGCACTGTTTTGTTTTGTTTGCAATTTATATACTTACTAAAGGTAGTTCTCAACTTACAACTGTTTGCTTATTGATGGTTTGAATTAATGATGGCTCATATGTATGACTAGTTGCAGTGTCCCACGATCGTATGATCACAATCTGAAACATCTTTTGTCGGTTTCCAGCAAAATACATTGTTGGTTAAGCTGGATACACAAGACCACATAACTCAACTTATAGACATGATAAAAGGATCTTAAAATCGGATCCAGTCAAATGATGACTCAACTTACAGTCACAACGACTTAACAATGAAAATTATGATGCCAATTGTGGTCATACATTGAGAACCCCTTGTATATATTGTTTTATTATAATCCTAATGCAAAGTACATACCTTGAATTTCATAGAGGTAAGTCGGTAGAGGATTTCACTCATGTTCTCTTTGATAATGGACCATGTAATTTTATTGTCACTTTGGGCAGTAGTCTCAACTGCTCGCCGTGCCATATCATAAAATGCAATCATGTTGGATAGCACCCCCACAGTCTTATAAAATGGGCAGAACCTAGTGAAAATAGAAGCAAAATTTATCTTTCTCAGAATTAAGGAACTTTTTAATGGCTAAATTGTATAAACAGGTTAGCAAATATTTATATTTGATGATTAATATTTATGGAAGAACTGACAGATGCAAAGCAGTTGGCTATAGAATTCCGCTTTCTATAATGGACAATGCATATACGGAAACGGAAGGTAAAGTAAAGGATTTTTCCTATGGGCTGAATAAGCAACTTCCATAGTTGTTGTTTTTTTAATCATGGTATCTTTAGTCCAGCAATTACACAAATCTGAATAGCACATCCAGCCTAACCTCAGCTCTTGCCTTTTTCCTTTTACATTTTTTTTCTTTTCATGATGGCAGGCAAGAGCAGAGTTGAAATCCTCTGTGAAACAGCTGGAAAAGGTACGTGTACATGTGGGTCGGAGGGAGGGGAAGGAATTCAAACTTCATCCTCCTGGTGCAACTTTGTGTGTGTGTGTTTGTTTGAGAGAGAGTTTGTTTGAGTGAAGAGAGGGAAGGGGGTAGGAGAGGCAGGGAGGGCAGCCCGCCAGCTTAGGCGAGCGAAAGAGACTTTCTTTCGCTGCCTCTGTGCCCGCGGCAGCCCGCCAGCTCAGACGGGAGAAAGACTTTCTTTTGCCCGCCTGTGTCCGCGGCAGCCAGCCAGCTCAGGTGGGCGAAAGAGACTTTCTTTCACCCGCCTGTGCCCATGGCAGAGCTCAGGCAGGCTGCTGTGAGCACAGGCGGGCAAAAGAAAGTGCTTTAGTCAGTGGGGTGTCGGGGGAGAGGACTGCCTCACCAGCCATTAACCTCACCGCACATCACTGTTCTGTATATATGAGCCTACCATTAATAGAACCTATTCCCTTTGTGGATTGGTGATGTTATACGACCAGCTGCAAAGTGATAGGTGATGTTTGTCCTTTGTTAATAAACACACCAGTAACTTGACACTAATGTTATTAAGAACAATGTAAGAAAAAGATAACTAGCATGTGAAAACTCTTAATGATCAGAAGGAGCATAGAGAGATGCTTTCTTTGTGACTGAAAGTCCTCTGATAGAAAATGTCATCTAGGTAGAATGTCATCTATGGTTCCTTCAGCTTAAAGCAGAATGTGCATCAGCTCCTCAAGCAAGATTGTGAACAGGGTTGGGCAGCCCTGCAAAAAGGGCACCGCTCATCAAAATCTTTTAAGTCAACAATAAACTAATAATAATATTACTTTTGTTTTAATCCATTAACTCAGTGGTTCCCAAACTTGGCAACTTTAAGACTTGTGGACTTCAACTCCCAGAATTCTCCAGCCAGCTGGCTGGAGAATTCTGGGAGTTGAAGTCCATAAGTCTTAAAGTTGCCAAGTTTGGGAACCACTGCATTAACTGTAACCTTTTAAATAATATATATTAATCCCCATCACCTCACATCTCATTTTATTCCTAGGTTTAATGTAAATTTAAAAATATAGCAAATAGAAGACAAATCCCACAGTCACTTCCATGGATATCTTCCCCTCTGAATTTAATTCTGAAGTTTACCAGTTAACTACCACCACAAAGAGAAGTTCCAACAGTTTGTTAATTAATCTGTTTGAAAGACTACTTGCTATGTGTCAATTGAAACAGCTCCAATTTGCAGTCATAAGCAAGAGGAAGAGAAAATAGGGTGCTCTGAAAAAGCAAAATAAAATGCTGCAACCAAACTGCACAACAAAGCAAGAAGTGAGAATGGAGAGAAGGTGGCAAAATGTTAGCTGCTTTAAAATTCTCCTAACATCTGAAAAATTGATATACCGCATATCTCCTAGACAGAATTGAACATGCCAAAATATTTCATATATAGAATATGTTTGAACACAAAAGTGTTCAGACATATTCTATATCTGTTTTCCCTAGAAAATAGCTTCTATGGAAAGTTGGGAGAATATTGTAGAGTATCCATTAACAAGAGTAAAGAGTTTGAAAATATGAATATAGCACAAAAACAGGATAGAATTACTTACAGACAGCTTCTTATCTCGGAAAGGGGGGTACTACAATTAAAATCTTTAGAGGTATTAAAAGAGGAGAAGGTAGTTCAAACATGGTTCCAGTATGGGTAATTACAGACTAGGTGGAAAATAGATCAAAAAATTGGTTTTATCCAAGTTGAGGATAACTTGTTTAAACAAATAAGAGATCAAAGCTTAATGCATATAAAGAGGATATATAATGTATTAATACAGATGGATTCGGAAACAGAATTAGTTAAAGATTGTATGATAAAATGGGCTCAAAATATTGAGGAACCAATAATGTTGGATACATGGGAAAGAATCTGGGTAAGAAATGTGAAATTTACACAAGCTCAAAATCTGAGAGAAAATTTTTACAAGATGTTCTATAGATGGCATTTAGATCCTAAAAAGTTGGCTTCTATGTATCCGAATGTACAGCCTAAATGTTGGAGGTGTGGTTCTCTCGATGCTACATATTATCATATATGGTGGACCTGCCAAAAGGTTAAGGCATTCTGGATAAAAATATGGTGGGTCATGCAAAATATTTTTAAAAGAAGGATAAAGTTTATTCCTCAGTTATTTTTACTAGGTATATGTACAGACTTTACAGTGGTAGAGACTAATTTGATTCTGCACCTGATAACTGCAGCAAGACTGTTGGTGGCGCAATATTGGAAGAAGGAAGACTTGCCTACAATCCAAGAATGGACATTGAAAGTTACAAACTTAGCCGAGATGGCTAAAATATCGGCATATCTTAAAGATCATTCAAATGAGAGATATAAACGAGACTGGAAAAAATGGATTGACTATATACAAAATAAATACGGGACCAAGAAATTCCAGTTAGCCTATGCTTAAGTTCAGAAATGATTTAAACTGTTAAAAGTTAGTTCAGTAAGAAGAAGCTAAGGTCAATGTAGAATGTCATTAATTTCTTTATTTCTTTTTTCTCAATAGATTTTAGACTGTGTTAGTTAAAAATCCATACCGTGTACGGGTTCTGGGAAGTCGGGGGGGGGAGGAGGATGAGGGGGGTTGGGGGGGGTGGAGGGAGGTTGGGGCACACAAAAAAATGTACTTCAATGTCTTAATGATTGACAAATGATGAAATATTTGTGTGTGTTTTTTTAAAGAAATAAAATAAAATAAATATTTGGGGGGAAAAAAGAGTAAAGAGTTTCAAAGCAACTTTAATAAAGCCAATGAAAAATGTGATATGAAATAAAGGAAGAAATCAAAATTTTAAGTCTCCTTTTGCCAAGATAAAGTTGCCTATTTCATTTCAAATTATCAATCTCTGGGAAATCAAACAAAAACTATGTAACATGGCAGTATAGCCAATCATCCCTGCAAATTGTCAATGCAGAAGATGAAGGAGGTGGATTCTTCATTGTGCAGAAGAAGTTCTACCCAAGCAGTCTCTGCAGACAGAATTTCCCACAGAAAAAATCCAATTTCCCATGGCCATACCTGTCATATGGGGTATAACCATTCTGTTGCAGGAAATCATCTTTAATGAGCTTGGCAACTTCCAGTGTAATTTTGTCTGTTTCTGCCAAAGAAGCCTAAAGTGAGAGAAGAAAAAGTCTTTTAAAAGAGTGATCTGATCCAGATAACTAGCCAATCAAAATTTAAGAATTGGTTATTATAAATACTTCATGGATATCTTCACAGAAAAACATTTACTTAACTTTTTACTTACTTAGACATCTCTTCCAGTTGGCATGAGAAGAAAAGCTGCTCTAATATTAATTCTGAAAATCACTTTTATCAACCATGCTACAGGTAGTCCTCAATTTACAACAGTTCATTTAGTGACCATTTGGCACTGAAAAATATTACTTATGACCATTTTTCACACTTGACTGCTGCAGCATCCCCATGATCATTACATTCAGATGCTTGACAACTGACTCATATTTACATTTGCAGTGTTTTTTGACAAGCAATCAATAGGATAGCCAAATTCACTTAACAACCGTGTTACTAATTTAACAACTGCAGCGATTTACTTAACAACTATGACAAGAAAAGTTGTAAAATGGGAAAAACTGACTTAACAAATTTCACACTTAGCAACAGAAATTCTGAGTTCAATTGTAGTCGTAAGTCAAGGACTACCTGTTTTATTACTCTTGCCTCTAATAATTGTGTCTCCAGTCCTTTCTGTTCATTACTACTTCTCTTTAATTCTCTTTAATGAGCAATTAATGATCTGCTTGTTACCCCCCTCCTCCAGCAGCCTAAGAGTATGCTACTGTATTGAAATTCAGCAACGAAATGGCCATGGTTGGCGGTGTATTTTTATTTTTTTTAATTCAACATTTAAGAAAGAATGGGATTGCTATGATACATATTCTTAAATATCCCAAAATAGTTACTCTGATGCTGAATTCAGCCTAATTTTAGCATCATGCCAGGATTTTAGGATAGATACATAAGAGCAATGTTCTTTCACTCACCTTCCCCACCAACTGTACAATCTCTGCAAGATCCTCCTCTTCCTGCAGTATCTCTTTTGCTTTAGTCCTCAAGGGAACAAACTCAGGGAAATGCTTGTCATAGTATTCATCCAAAGCACGTGTGTATTTGCTATAGCTAATGAGCCAATTCACAGATGGAAAATGTTTACGTTGAGCAAGCTTCTTATCCAAGCCCCAGAACACCTGCCACAAAAGTAACAAAATGTTAATGAGCATCCTTAATGAACAGAACTGCATTTGCCTCAGAGTACTTCTTCAAGAAGGACAAGGCCACAAGAAGGACAGGGTTTCACACTTGAACCTTAAAAGCCGTCTATGGACATTGTAAGTTAAACACTTGGAGCGCAATTTGACTAAGAATAGCCAATGAGTTTCAAAACTGAAAAAGAAAGTGAATATTTTGTTCGGTGCAGACCATTAACTTGTGTCTAATAGCTAAGAATTTTTTTTACATTAAGGACATAGCATAAAAGGTTGAATGACAAGCTCTCAAATTAAAACTCAGTTATTACAAGTTGTCTTCTGTGGTTGAGATCCAAGTAAACCAAGAATTCTTCAAATGATTCCATGTTCTTCAAGCTTGATATATCTAATGAAAACTTCATTCTGAATAAACCAGATCTCTCTTTTGGCACATTCCTTACAGCTAAGGATTGGCAAGCATATCAATTTCATTTTGTTCACTTCTTCATTTTGCCAATGTTAGTCATATCCATTCTTTCTGCATGTTTTTTTTAAATAAAAACTATTTTGCAAGCACTTTTCTATCATTTTCACAAATGTATCGTTTTTTACACTTTCCCAATATAAGTATTAGGTGATGATATGCATTATGTTTTGAAAAAAAAAGTTATTATCAAGTATCATAATTCTCATTTATATTAGAGTCCAGTTGTTTTTGCACAGGCATGAAGCTGTCTCATCAGATTGAGTGAATTATCACAACTTGTTTAGAACAGTAATTGACCCCTCTCCCCCAAAAAAGAAATAAGCATTTGAGATAAATATTGAATTGTGTTAGATTAAGTATAAGCAATATCAAAAACTTCTGCCTATGAGTGAAGATGAAGAAAAGACTTTTCCTCAGTGCTATTCTTACCGTAAGATCTGGTCTGTTAAACCAAAATTTTAAAAAAATGAGTATTAGTTGTCTCAGTATAAATTAGTACAAAAGATGGCCAGAATATTACAGGACCATTGTCAGAAGAAGCAGTGCTATGTTAGATGGATTAATCATCAGATGCTGGGAATAAGAAGTCCCTGGAAAGCTGAACAGCAAACTAAGTACCTCAGAACCAGAATAGCCGCCTCTAATTAAGGCACATAGAGAATGAATGCATTTGCTGCAGGCTGGCCATTCAAACTCATGTACCTAAATATTTATAAACTGATTAAGAATGACAAACAACACCAAGTCTTTCATAGTAACAGACTCACCAACTAGATTCAAGAAGCTTTTATTAATGCTTACATTCTAGTCAGAGAGCAGAATTATTGCCTACCTGAACAATACCCAGAGTAGCAGAAGTAACTGGGTCAGAGAAGTCACCACCAGGAGGAGATACACTGAATAGAGATAGGAGAGAGAAAAGACAGAAAGGGAAAATCACAATTAGTAGTAATACTTACGTCAAACTGAGAAGGACCATCAGTTGTACAGTATGTTTACAATTCACCCTTTAGGCTTGGATTTCCTAATTAAATGAATTTTTTTCAAGCAGAACTCTGAGCTGCCAGTTTAATGTTAAGAATGTTCCATTTGCAATGGGCAGAGAAAATACTTGAACAATTTGATTTATGACTGTAATTCCTAAAATATATCAGAGACATTGCATAGTATTCACAGAAATGTGAAAAACTATGTACAGTATCAAGAAAATTACAACTTTAACAAATTTGCAGACTGTTCTCTATTTTGCTGTCTTGAAACAAGAAAGGTCTTATTTATTTTATTTATGTAATGCTCCCCATTATTTCTTTGAGTTTCACTTTATGAACAAGCATTTTTAATTTCAGGGAATGTTTTCTATATACGAGATGGTCAGATATCAGGCCATAGTGCAAAATAATGTACAATGTACAGAAAAACAACATCTTGTCATTAATTTACTCACGCTCCAACTATGCTAACGCTTCCTTCTCTCTCTGGATTCCCCAGACACTTCACTCTACCAGCCCGTTCATAGAAAGAAGCTAGACGAGCACCAAGGTAGGCTGGATAACCACTATCTGCAATCACCCAATAAAATGCAAGTTAGCTTCTTTAATGACAAGAAAATTCAAAACTTTTGAATCAGTTTTTTCCCCTAAAAGTTACAAAGAAAAAAATGCATACCAGCAGGCATTTCAGCCAGCCGCCCTGAAATTTCTCGAAGTGCCTCTGCCCATCGGGAAGTTGAATCAGCCATCATACTGACATGATAGCCCATGTCACGAAAGTACTCAGATAGGGTAATCCCTATGATCAATAACAATTACAAGTCAAATATTACATAGGAAGTACTTCACCTGTAATGACTTATGAGAAATCTTTCAGAAGAATTCCAGAATCTAAGATTTGTATCACAATGTACAATTGATTGTTAGGCATAAGAAGAATATTCAATTGCTCCTTTGAGTTCTTCCTTTTCTTCATTTTAATTAAATGCTGGAAACAAAGTATGTGTTTCCCATTTTGTTGCACAAACTCAAAACCAGAAAAGGGTCAAGTTTGCAGAGGACCCTGAGGGTGACATGTGATCTGCTGGATGCCCTCATTTGGTCTAAAATACTGTAGTGCTTGGGGATGTTTCATGATTTACTTCTTCTCACCAACCATTGCACTGTATCTTAGAATTAGCTTTCCTTAGTTTGCATTTTCCTTGATTTTCCTTTGTATTGTTTTGTACAATACAAAAACTCTTAAAGAGGTCCTCTTTAGTCATGATTTTTAGATGCCTATTCACTTAGGTTTGGCTTTGTGTGAAAAAAAAATCCCTCTAAGGGATTTATACGCAATAAAAAACAGTTTAAATCTGACTCAGTATCTATTATAATGGTATGTGGGAAAGTCTCTGGGAGACAGGGCAAAGAGATTCTGTCTAGGGAATAGGCAGAAAAGAGACAGCATAGTCCACAGCTATAAAATGCGCAGAGCAAGAAGTTCAGAAGTGACCTTCCTGTAAGGGTGACAGGAGGAGAATTATACTTTCAGACTTGCAAGATTCTATTAAGGTAGGTTTTTTTTTTAAGTATAAGTACATTGACCTTAAATACAATGAAATTGGTTTACAATAAAGAAGAATTTTCTGCTTGTGTTTCCTGTCTGGTCTACCTGGTAAGGCTGTCAAATCTATAACTAATGGCCTCAGTGTCTTTAAGGCCTCTACAATAGAGATAGCAAATTAGATCTCCATAGCAAATTAGATCTCTATAAGGTTACCTTGCTTGCCCAATCAACTTCCCTTGGCAACAAGACACTACTATTACAGTTCTGTTTTTATTCTACATTAATGGCAGTTCTTGATTGTAATCTTTAGTGATACAGGTCAAAGATAAATTTACAGGCAAATTATTATAAGCACCTTTTGAATTGGGGAAAGCCAAAAATGGCTGAAAGACCAAGAAACAAGCATTGTCAATACCATCTTTGTTTCCACATTTCTTACCAGTGTAGATAGAGGCTTCTCTGGCAGCAACAGGCATATTGGAAGTGTTTGCTACTAGAGCAGTTCTCTTCATTATACTTTCTGTCTTACCATCAACTTCCATAGTCAGCTACAAAGACAAAAGAAAAATGGAAACAAAAGGGTATTGGTTTTCTGAAGGAAAAATAAAAGTAGATACTGGAATGATTCACAAATTTTGACTCCCAAACAATATCATTATCCTATTACAATGCAAAAGATACAATATTTTTGCACAGATTTTTAAAAAAGGGTTGATATGCCAAATTTAAGATCCCGAATCATGGAAATATAACAGGTTCAATTATGATAATAGTGAATCTATCCTCAAAAACTGAACTCAGCCAAATAGCCCTAAAACCATTTTGATAACTGACTAAAATTTCAGTGCAGGATGTATAGAAATTCAGAGGAAGTACATAAAATGAACCGTAGTCTATCTAAGAGTCTGTTAAAACGAGTTTGTTAGTATTTAAGGTGTAATAACACTCTTTCTTTTCTTAAATAAGAGTTACCTTTAAATTAATTTCATTTAAATTCAATTCTAAGAACAGAACTGCTGCTTCTGTTTTTGAATTTCTGTAAAATTTAGATGACTACTAGACTTTAATATTTAACCCTCCTTTTATCAATAATCTCAAGTCGAAATACAAAGCAGAAAAATAAAACGAAACAAAAATGTACCGATTGATTCTGTATTTTTTACCATTTTTTTTAAACCAGCCATTTTTAAAACTCTCACATTTTGAATCAAGTTGGGGACTTTTCCTGCACCTGGGGACTGCACATCTGCTTAACAGTTTTGGATTTATAAAGATTGTAAAAGTATACATGCAACTATAGAGCAGTGTTTCTCAACCTTGGCAACTTGAAGATGTCTGGACTTCAATTCGCTGGCTGCCATTCGCTGGCTGGGGAATTCTGGGAGTTGAAGTCCAGACATCTTCAAGTTGCCAAGGTTGAGAAACACTGCTATAGAGGATGGGAGTGAATGTGGTGGTATCCAAGAGCCATTAAAATTGGGTTGGGGGCTCCACTAAAATAAGGTGGGATTACATCTAGCTAGCCTACAGGTTGCCCAGTAAAATGTTTTTGTGAAAACAGGTTCTTAAGGCAAAACAGGTTTTTCTGCTCATATTAAGTGGATAGCAATAGTTCCATAAAAACAGTAATAAAATACAGTTAAAATTTTTACATAATAAATCTGCTAAAATGGGTTAGGGTGGAATAGGATAAATATAGAATAGAATAGAGTGGAGTGGAATGGAATAGAATAGAATAGCTTTATTTGGTCAAGTCTAATTAGATACATCCAGGAATTTGTCTATTTAAAAGATTTTAAATAGTTTTTTAATTTAATTTTTTTATTTAATTTTTTACCAAGTTATTATTTAATCAACCAACTTCAAGTACCAGAAACAAACATGTTTGTACAGCTCATAAAACAAATATGGATATTTCAATTATCTTTTTAAGGGAACTAAAAACCCAATATATTTTTGGGAAGCTTTCAAAAATGTTTTTGATTTTTTTCCCCCGGGAAATCCACACAATTGCTTAAATTAAATTGCAACATGGAGACAGAACCTCCCTCCTGAACTCTAATTTGCACAGTATTGCCAACTCCCAGTACCAACCTCTGGAAAATCTCTGAGCACTTCTGACATTTCATTTCCCCGTTCACCACAGCCTACATAGATAATAACATCACTATTGGAATACTTGGAAAGGGATTGGGAAATAACCGTCTTTCCACAACCAAACGCCCCAGGAATAGCAGTAGTACCTCCTTGAACACACCTAAATTTTAAAAACAAAGTTCATATTAAATCAGAAGAAAACGTCATGGAAAGTGCTGTGTAACAGAGAGCTTTGTAAAACGACCAGCAACTTTATAATCTCACTTGGCTGGCTCCAGCCCATTTCTTTCCCATGTTTTGGAAGGCATTCTAGTTCTTCCCATTCCAGAGAAAACTGCTGTAGTGACTCAACTGATATTCCACCCCAAAAATCTTCTCTCTCCAGGATAGAAGATAAATAACCTGGGCCTATAAAAAGTGAGCAAATTCTATCTTTGTGAACGTAAGGAGCTTAACCTTGAAGAACTCATTCCTAAATTCCTTTTGTTTGGGTTCAGAAGAAAGTTGGAACCCTTACTTCTGGATAGGGGAGTTCCAGAAAATTGAAATTTATTACCGCTCTGCAAATAAGATATTGAATAAAAGAAGTATTACATCTTTCTATATGTATGTATATGTGTTTAAGAAGTTCTTATCTTTCCAAAGTCGGTAAAATGAGGACTCGGATTTTGTTGGGGGCAAAATGCTATATTTGTAAACAATTCAGAGGGTGCTGTAAAGCACTATGAAGCAATATAAAAGTCTAAGTACTATTGCTATTTATAAATTTATAAAAGATTTCACATATCAACTGAATACGTAAGAGAGAAAAAAACCCAGAAAATTCTTTGCTCTAGTTTCTGTATTGGTCTGGGGGGAAAAAGAAATAAATAAACTCCATTTAAAACATAAAGTCACTCTTTTCTCTAAAAGTCAATGTTTTATTTGAAACTAAAATTTACCAAGATGCCAATTTTACAGTGGGAATTTGTTTCATATTTCTATGCTGAAAGAATATGCATGTTTATTTTTGCCTTGCTCATTGTTTTTCCTGCCTCATTAGTCGTGCTCCCTTTTTTCACTGCAACTACAGTGTGAGGCAGCCTGGAAATCAGAAATGGCTCTGAGAAATGGCTTACTTGGTGAGCTTTCAGTCTGAGAAGAAATCACGTTGTGTTATAAAATAAGTGTGATTCATGAAAAATAAAGAGCACAAATGATCACTTTCAACAAAAAAAGCAGACAGAAACAATGGGCACTTACGGAAACAGTGCATCAAGGACTCTCTGACCAGTTAAAAGAGGGTGATTTGCAGGTAACTTTTCTGTGACAGGACGGATCTGACGTACAGGCCAGACCTGGACCATTGAAAATTTCTCCTTCACATCCTCAAACTCCAGCTCCAATACAACATCCTAAATGAAAGCAGCAAAATAAAGATCAAAGCAAATGACAGAGACTGAAACAAACCAATCTTGTAAAATACAAGACTAAAGCTAACTTCACTAGTCAAATGGGAACTATGTTAGTAAAGTGGGGAGTCAAGAATTTATGTTGAGCAGAGGTAGGAGGGCACAGAAACAAAGATGTACCATATTTTTCGGAGTATAAGACACATTTTTCCCTCAAAAAAGAGGCTGAAAATCTGGGTGCGTCTTATACACTGAATAGAGCATTTTTTGCCTCCCGAAACCCCGTCCCTTTATCAAAATGGCCGTGCATAGCTTTTAGGAGGCTTTCAGAGTACTCTGGGGGCTGGGGAGGACAGAAATGAGCAAAAAATGGGCCATTGTTTGCTCGTTTTGCCCCCCCCCCAACCCCCAGGAGCACTCTATAAGCCTCCTAAAGGCTACCCATGCCCTTTTATTTGTCAAAAAACGGGCCCGTTTTTGTGAAAAACAGGCAGTTTTTTGTTCACCCCCCCCCCTCTCCGAGCACTCTACAAGCCTCCTAAAGGCTATTCGTGCCACTTTTTTGGGGAAAAAAACCTGGGCTGTTTTGGGAGTTTTGCAGAGTGCAAAACCTTTTTTTTTTAATTTGCCTCTTCAAAACCTTGGTGCGTCTTATACTCAGGTGCATCTTATACTCCGAAAAATACGGTATATTTTCATAAAGCTATGCTCACCATAGCAATTCAGGGCGCCATGAAGGCTATCTATAAAGTACAAATAATTTAAAGCTATTGACTCATTAATACTGTAAGATTCCTCACAATCATGTTGTTTCTCCTCAGAATTGGTTCCGCTATACACTAATTTCAGTGGGGTTTATAGATAAATACAGCTACAGATACACACACACATGACTGTCAGGGAAATTAGAGAGGAAGGTTGTTATCTATACATTTCTCTAATTCTTTTTATCTCAAACTTGTAGCAACCCTACAATTTAAGCAAGAATTTATAATGAGAAAATGCAAATAATGGGAGGTGTTTTCCTCCAATTTGGCACCAGTCTAAAGCAACAAAACCCACATATTATTTAGAACAGGCAACAGACTAGCAAACTTAATTAAAAGAAAAACTTACGGATGCATCATAATTTCCAGGTGGAGCAATGTACGTTATTGTACCTCTGTTTCGTGGAGGCAACATGATTTTGTGTTTGATAAGGGAATTCTCATTCACTAGGCCATAGATATCGCCACCTGTAATGTGGCTACCAACCTGCAATTAAAAGAAATACTTAAATTACAAATACATGCTCTAAATATGAATGTCTACTATAAAGATGAGTGACACATTGAAAGTCAAACACCACATTCCCTTGGAAAAAGTGATTGAGAACCTTATATTGAGAGTCAGCAAATGCCGTTTCTCTTTCTCTAATAACACAATGTAGACGAGGGGTGTCAAATTCAAGGCCTGCGAGCTGGATCCAGCCCATGGGATACTTAGATATGGCCCATGGGGCTGCCCTGGAAATAGCACAGGTCTAACACGCAGTGCCTCTACCAGTGAAAATGGAGTTTCTCCTTTTGTTTTGTTTGTTTTGCTAACCTTCTGCCAGAGAAAATGGAACTCAGGGTGATGGTCCCAATTTTTGGCCGTGATGGCCTCCTGCAGCCCTCTGCCATCGAAAATAGAGCTCGGGGATACCCCCAACATTAGTGATGTTGAACTGGCCATGCCCACCCCAGCCACGTCTATCTCCCCCCACCAAGGTCAAACATAACCCAGATGTGACCCTCAATGAAACTGAGTTTGACACCCCTGACATAGAGCATTCCCTTAATACAGATGATGAATATCTTAAAAATGTATCATCACAAGTGTGGAGATATAATATAAAGAATATATAGTACATATATAAACAGTGAAAACATATACACAATAATGAACATATGCTAATGTAGCTCTATAATCCATTAAGACAAATCCTTATTTTGGTGATATATAGCTTTGACTTTAATGATAAAGTTACCTTACATATCAAGAAATATCTTAATATTTCAATACAAGTTCAATAAACAAAACAATAATCTCCTGTTCCAGTAATAAATGATTATCACACAATCAGACTTCTTCATAATAAACAAAAAGCATTTGAGATCAAAGTAAAGCATAAATAAATATTAAAGTCATTAATGCTCTAAAACAAAGAAGGGGGCAATAAAACTCCCAATAAAACTCCCAAACAACTGGGAGCTACACAGGAGAAGACCCTGTCCTATAGTATATCAGAGGATAGGTTTTTGGCAGAAGGGCTAGTCTTCTAGATCTTAGGATGCCCGGAAGAGTATTGAAATCTGCTCTAGATCTTAGGATGCCTGATAGTTACATCAAAAATCTTTTAGGGTTCTGAAGGTTCAGCCTCCCTCAGAACAGCATGAGGCTTTCAGGAACATGTCCCACACTACAGTTCTGATAAATTTCTGATACTAGGTGAAGACTGCAATCACACGTAAACTGGGAAAAACACAGTGCACTATTATCATCGTGCTTCTTGTTTGTTTATTCCTGACTTACAATTTCTACCATATGATGTTCTTGGTATCCCTGAACACACAACCTGACATATTCTCCATTAGATGCTGGCTACCACAAGACCTTGCACAAATTTCCTGAAGCAGGTGCAGTTTAAAGAGAAGTCTCTTAGATTGTTCATTTTCAAAATGGTTTATAATTTTGAGAGACAACAGTATGTCCCTTCTGGTATGTCTGTTTATGTGCAATTGAGTCACAAGGAGGAGGATTTTTTTTTTAAAGAGACATATTTGCTAGTTCAAGACTTCTATGAAGTGATGGAGGACAGGGAGGAATGGCCATGGCATGAGAAAGAGCATTAAAATTATAGGGCCATGATGGGAAGCCTATAACACGTGTGCCAGAGGTGGCATGCAGAGCACTCTCTGTGGGCACGCGCGCCATCGCCAGCTGCTCTTCCGGGTTCCGTTGTGTGCATGTTGCATGAAGACCAGCTGGCTGGGGCGCATGCATGTGCTGGAACCTGGAAGAGAGCAGCTGCCCAGCGCCCAAGTGCGCTGGACCAGCTGTCCAGTGCACACATGTGCACTGGAACCCGGAAGAGCAGTTGGCAACAGTGTGCATGCGCCACTAGCTGGCTGCTCTCTTCCAGGTTCTGGTGCTTCAGTGTGTGCACATGCGTGTACACCAATTTTGGCACTCAGTGCAAAAAAGGTTAGCTGTAACGGTTATAGGCTGTTGTAAGTAAGAGCTTGCAGGGAAAGAAGTTCAGGATGTTCTTTGGCCTTCCTTCATTTCAGGTTGTACTCTATCCAATTAAATTATGACAAAGAAGGTAGTTCTTCTGACATAAAGGTTATACTTTTAATGAAATTAATTCACAGTGAAATGTTTAGCTTCTAAAATTAATTCTGGGTGAAAGCACCAATCAGACTTGTTGATAAAAGAGAGAAAATTTGTCTCTTCCAGTCCTATCTGTCATTGGTGTAGCAGAAGGCAGGAAGATGATGACAATGATTTCTACAAATCCCATCTTGGTGACTAGGAGTTCCATCCAAGGGACTGGCAATGTATGTTACTGTAATGTCTGGAGGGTGATGACAATGTAGGGATGGTGTGTATCACAAATGTATCTACTGAGATTGCTCAGTCATGAGCAACTCAGAATTGCATGCCCATTCTGGTGACCACAGATCTGCCTAAATATAGTTTTCATCCATTCGAATAGAACAGGCCACATGCTAAATTTGATAGTCTCAAGATGAGGAGAGTTCTTTTCGATTGGATTGAGATGGAAACTCAGTCTCAGTTACAAACTTGCAAAGGGTGAAAGATCAGTTAAAATGAACTGATATATCCAAATGTTTCCTGAATGAGTTTGGGGAATTTCCCATCTCATCTGAAGCTCATTTGTTGAAGTCGTATAGGAATGTGCAAAATATTTGAATCCAAACAATGTAGATTTGAACCATCCGGTTTGAAATTTAGAACAGTCACTGATGATTTTGAAAGTATTTCAAACTCAAGATGCAATGTTTAACTTAACGCAATCAAGAAATATAAGTATAACAGCTGATGGATGCTAGTATCTTGTTTTCCATTTTAGTGTGGAAAATCCTTGTTCAAATATGTGCCAAACATCTACTGAAATATTTCAAAGAACCCAACATAACTTACCCGCAGGTTTTTTATAGGAGTGAAATCCCATTTGATATCCCTACTCAAAGCTGTCACATTTACTCCTCTGGGAATGTATATACTTTGAGTCCGACTACTAATGTCTGTCAAAGGTCTTTGGATACCATCAAAAATGGATCCCATGATACCTGGGCCAAGTTCCACAGAGAGAGGTTTGCCAGTGCGAAGCACAGGATCTCCAACTGAAACACCAGCTAAAAAATTTGTTGAGGAAATTACTCGGGAAAACAGTGTCAAATACAACCTGTGTTGGTGTAAATTTTTGTCTGATGATGAGTCAAAGATTCATTATTAACAACCTAAACCAAACATTTCATACATAATTCATGTTTGCACTTATAATTTTCTAAAGAATTTTAATTTTTGTTAATTGATATTATACATAAGAATATTATTAAATGCTTGTCGTTTAACTATAATTGTTAAACCACCCATATTTTATCTTTCCATTACTTTATACACTCTAAACTCATAGCTTAAGCTAAAAAAATCTAAGTTGCATATCAGCTAAAAGGATACAGGTTTCCTCATACACCTGGATAGTAGCCATGTCGCCCTCCAACCGGATAATCTCTCCTACAAGCTCACTATTGCCAACTCGTACCAATTCATACATAGCAGCTCCTGCCATGTTGCAAGCAGTGACCACTAAGAAAAACAAAGAAAAGGATTATATAGATTGAATTATGATTCTAGCTAATAGTAGCTTTGTATTTTCTTCACTATAAATTTTATCATTTGGCCTGAAAGAATTAAGCATTATTTTTAATAAATGTGAGGATAGGATTCACATCTAGTGTTTTCTGAACATGAGCTCAACTAACATTATTAGACATGCAAAAATAATAATAACGTCAGAAAAAAGATGGTCACATTGAAGTACAGAAACTCTAGTGTACTCCTTTGGAACAGTAATGGACAAGAAATTTCACCTCTCTGCTCAGCTGCTAGCTCAATTATTTAATTAAGTTCAATTAAGTTCACTAAGAGCCCTAATGAACTCTTTACAGTAATGCAACTTTCCACAAGATAGATCTAAATGGGCTACTAAGAGAACCACATATCTATCTTCTGAACTGATAAAATCATTTATTTGTCATTTATCATAGAAATTGGATAGAATCCTTCAGTGAAGAGAAGAACTTCTGAAACTTGGGTCAGACTTGATCCTGACTGGCTTGCTTTTGAAGCCAAGAACTTGAATGATGCCTGTTTGAGAGAGAGTATATTAAAAAACTTTCATGAAAATACATCAGTATGAGCTTTAGTAACATGCATCATTGTACCTAAAAATTCTGGAGAGAACCATCAAGAATATTTACATATTCTTTTTCTTCAATAGTATAATATAAACAAGTGATCGACAAAGATAAGGTACACCAGCCATACAACAAAATCACAACTGAGATAATTAAAAGCAGATGAAAGAAAAGGAGGAAAAGAATCTAGTAACAGTAAGAAAAAAAAATAATTGTTTCTTAATCTGAGAAATGTATGGCTAGAGTAAACTACACTAAAAAATAAAATAAATATATATCTTAGTTTACGTGACAGTTCTTTGATGTTGCTTTCTGAAACATCCTTTGTTTCAAATTTTATATGATAGTACATCACCACTATCCTCTCACTTCCAATTATTGCAATATTGATGAAAATAATTTGCTAAGCTGTTACCCTATGCATATTAATATGAACATGAGTAAACATGCATAGAACTGTATTAGTCTCTTTAGAACGATATACTCTATCTGTAACAATGGTTTGTTGCCATTTGTGAATCTGCTTTACCAGGTCATTATGCCAGAAGGTTTCAAAACTGAACTGCCTATAATTTGTATATTTCACATAGAACAATGTAAGTTCTCAGTTCCATTCCAATAACAGTTCAAAAGGAATTACGTCATCATAACAGGTTTGGAAGAAAGGTTGTGTTGTACTGTAGCTTGGAAACAGCAAATGAGTCGTTAATTGGAAGAAGGGATGAAGGACTTCTGAGAAAGGTAAGGACTACAAATGAAATACCAGTACTGAGACTAGGAGGTACCCATTAAAGCAAATATCTAATAATCTGAAAAAGAATTTTATGCAAGTGTATTTTATGTATGCATAAGATAGGAATCAGGATTTTACACATGCTTTGAAGCATATAAGTAGTCCTCAATTTATGACCAGTCATTTAATGTAAATGTAATCATAAAATGTTGCACCTGCCCTCCCCCAATCACATTATCCCATTTTGAGTGCTTGATAATCTGTTCACATTTAAAATTGTTGCCGTGCCTTATAATCATGTGATTGCCAACTGATTCCAATCATTTATTGTCTGTCTTTTGCAATCTTCTCTGCCAGCTTTATCAGAAAGTCAATGGGGAAGTTGGCAGGGAAGATTGCAAATAGAGGTGATGTTGGATTTGTGGCCAAGTGCACCAAGGAATTCCCCTTTCCCTCCATGCAGGGAAGGAAAATCGTCCCATGTGCTGGATGAATGGACCTCAAATCTGGCAGAAACACTTGTAAACACCATCATTCTAGAAGGCTCAGAACAGCAAAAGGCAAACATTTAGGCCAGAATTGTGTTTTATTCTGTTCATGTCCACAGAGAGAATAGTACCAAATTTAAAAATCTCTCCATCATAGTGAGAAATTCTCATAATGTTTGCTATGTAAAAGAGGAAGGCAGAGATTTCTCAAAGAGAACAAAGCACCACTTACCAGGTCCTGAGACTCCATAGACAAAGCCCAAAAAGTTTTCTCTATCTTCATCACGGATTTTGGGGAGTTTAGAGAAATCCATCTTAAATCTTCAATAATCTGGAAAATGAATGCAGATAATAGGACATGGGAGAGAGAGAGAAAGTATTTAATCTTCAAATTAAATCAAATTATCTTGGTTAGTAACTAACAAAGCAGAATGAATACCATTAATCATTACCACTATTAGAGTTTCTGAGCATAACTTACTTGTGTTGCAACAAATAATGTTACTTGTAACATTCCCTCATTTGTGATACTGTAAATTAATTAATTTGCATTCTCTTCCTATGTTCTCCTTGACATGTATGGAATACGATATGACTATTTAAATGCATAAGTATTTATATCTGTACCTGCATCCTCTCAGATCTGCAGTCTTACAAATTACACATCCGAGTATTATATGAAGTGTGAGGTAATGCATCCTAACAAAATAGATGAAAGCATAGATAATCAATTATAGCATTGCCTATGGACATATATCTGTTGAGGGCCTCAACAAATTATTATCATTTATTTCTGAACCACAGCAATTACCCTTCTCAGAAGTGGAGAAAGCAAATGCATAGAGCAGTGATGGCTAACCTTTTTATAAAGGTGTGGCAAAACTGTGTGTGCGCACACTATTGTGCGCACATGCCCACCCACCTGTGCATGCACGAGCCACTCCCGTTCACTGGGGGGGGGAGATTTTCACCCTCCCTAGGCTCCGGAGGCTTTCCTGAAGCCTGGGGTGGGCAAATAACAGCCCAACCGGAAATTCGGGAACAAACTTCCAGTTTACCCATTGGGCCGTTTTTCACCCTCCCCAGGCTACAGGAAAGCCTCCGGAGCCTGGGGAGGGTAAAAAAACAGGCCCACAGGCCAACCGGAAGTTTGTTCCCGAACTCAGTAGGGCCATTGGGCCTGTTTTTTGTGCTCTGGAGGCTCTGGAGGCTTTCCTGAAGCCTGGGAAGGGTGAAAATGGCCTCCCCTGGCCCTCTGGAAGGCCAAAAATCAGCTGGCTGGTGCACACATGTGCACCAGAGCTGAGGGCTGCCATGCCGGTAAATATGGCTCTGAGTACCATCTGTGGAACACATGCCATAGGTTTGCCATCACAGGCAAATAGTATTACTGCTGACAACCAGAAAAGACTGCATTGTCTGATGCAAGCCTTAAAATGATGATGATGCTTTAACTATCTGAACAGATTCTGCAAAACATTTCTTTTCCATTGTTTGCACAGCCCTATAAATAGGTCAGCATCTGACTGTCTTCTGATGGAAAATCAGGTGGAAGGTCAGGTGATCAGCTTTGGTGACCTAGCAAGCACAGTCAGTGGGGAAGCCAGATTCACTTAACAACTGTATAACTAACTTATCAACTGCAGTGATTCACTTAACAACTGTGGCAAGAAAGGCTGTAAAATGGGGCAAAACTCACTTAACAACTGTCTCACTTAAACAAAATTTTGGGCTCAATTATGGTGTCAGTCGAGGACTATCTATACAAGCAGGTGCATCAATTTCAAATGTTCAATTACTGATCAAGAAGTATGAGGAAATAGATTCTCTTTTGTGTTGTTTGCAATTATTTGCATTGTATGTCCTTGAAGCAGTATTCTGAATTCTTGAAGAACTTTGACAGTAGCCACAAATCTAGAATTCTGCTATGAAATGGCTCTGGCATCATGCTACTAGCCCCTTATGTGAAAAATGCCACAGGGGACATCCTAGTCCAGGCCTGTAAAACTGGCGGCCTGTGGGCCAGATGCATCATGTGCAGGCCATGCCCATGCTGGCTCCACAAGGGCAAAAAATGTCGGAATATGTCACAATACATCATGTAACGCAATTGAGTTTGACACTCATGTCCTAGTCCTTTGTGAGGCATCAGTAAGTGAAATGCGAATGAAGCCCTAGAAAAAGAATCAAAGAATCAAACATATTTGAAGAAAGAAGTACTAATAAATTCCTGCACCTGGAAAACAAAAATGAAAGGCAGAAATACAGGAAGATGATCCTAAATTTAAGATGCTCCCCCGGAAAAAGATAAAACAAACAAATATTTTTGGATATCCAGATTCCCTGTCAATATATGCTTGCCAAAGCCAACCAATTCTACACAATTTTTTCTTCCCATACAAAAAGCTACATTCCAAAAAAGAGCAAGGCCAGTACTAAAAACAATTAAGAATTATTCTATCTATAGAGTAATTTAACACCTTCTGCAATCTTCCCACCATTCCATGTCACACACCATCCAATCTCAATCTCATGCACAATAAATGCGGGCTCACATTTGTGAACCAGTACGGAAGGTAAGTGAATTCCACCCTGAAATACATATATATCATGGATAACATTACATATGTAGTTTCTGAAGTATTATTTACACTGAACCAGAACATCCTGCCTGATTTCTAGATTTCAACTGCCAACTACTAATCTGCCATAAACAAGTGTTCAGTATCTTGTATTTGAATTTGTTCAACTCTGAACAGCCAAAAAAGTACATTCCCCATTATTCTGAATAATGAAAATTCAACATTAAAATAACTGCTAGTTTTTAAACACATTTCTGCACTATTTAGTAGACTAGAGACTGGCAAGATGATGATTACTGACATCAGTATCTTCCCACAAATTTGTACTGCACCAGTTAAAATACCTAACATCTATGATTTAAAAAAAAACCTCAAAAACCTTTCAGCAACCGGAATTATTTCAGACTGATGCTGAAGAAATTAAGCAGCTTAATTTCCACATAATTCTGACCCATTATAGTAAATATAACATATACAGTATGTAACATTCTCAGCCAATCAAGGAAAGAGAAAAGGGAAATGGAAAATAGTTCTTGTTGATTAGAATGGTGTTCAAGGATAGAAGGAAGACAAGGTACAGAGATTCTGAATGGCGGAGAAAGGATCAAGAGGCAATGAAAAGGTGGAGGGATGGTGGAGAAAAACCATGCAAGCCATGAAAAATAAGTTTTAAAGGGTGGTTGTGAGGGAGACAGAAAAAAGAAATTAGAAATTTTACATTAAGAGAATGCAATGTATAACATGACATGTTGATTGCTCCAGGTCTATTTTAAGTATATTAAATAACCAATTTATAATGCAGTGCTCTAAGAAGTATAACAATATAAACTATTCTCTATATAGAATTTTCCTATCTCAAGGTTAAAAGTACCACTTCGTTTAGATATTATTGTAGGATAATATTGTGATACCTAACATCATTTGATCTGATATTTTAAGAGACTGAAGCTTTTATAGTAGTGAAATTATATTTCTCAATTATAATTCACTTCAAAATCAATCTTTTCCAAAGAATTTTATAGTAAAAATACAAGCTAGATCTTACCTTAAATAATGAAAAAAAATATCCACCAAGATTATAAAGTTATAAAAGGAGCCCCTTAAGTAATTAGAAACTGGACATAATTTGCTTTGTCTGAAACTCTCACAAATATGTCAAAAAAGAGTTTACACACATACAGCTGAGAAATAATCACTTGACGATGACTCATCAATTACTCCACTAGACTGTTGCAGTTGCAAATATATTGTTAGAAGACAACTAGCTTCAAGATTTGTAAGACTTTCAGTACAGTGTATGTAGTCCTCAACCTACAACCTTAATGGAGCCTGACCCCTTCTCTCTGATCTGGTTATTAAACACTGTGTGAGCTGTTAAGCACAGCTTGGGATGCTTTAGGGGTGGAGGAAGTCCCAGGTGGCCTAGCACAGGCGCAGATCCACCTTCCTCTACCCCCTCAAGGTCTCTCCCAATCCCTGAAATACTCCACCTCTCCCCTCAGGCTTTCCACAGCTCTTGGGTCTGTTTCCCTCTCAATAAATCCCCGAAGGCCTTCCTCCTGCACCAGGTCCTCACAGGGCTTGGGCCCCCTGCCCTGCTCTGCCCTGCCCACCCCAATACCCATTGCAATAGCACAGTCTTAGGGAAGCAGAGTAGATTCCATTCCTGGGCTGTATGGTTTAGGGACACTAAGAGATGGAATGGCCTTCCTTCCTCAATATGAGATTGGCAGCTCTGGAGATCTTTAGAAGATAAGTACACGATAGGTATAAGGGGATGGGGACCCAGTGGGAAGGAAAAGCAGGCACAATGCGTGTAGGGACCCAGCAGAGCAGGATGGTAGAAGGAAATAGTTGGTAGGTCACTGTTACATCCCTGCAATTGGTTGTAAAGGTGAATGACCACTTGGGCATGGCAACAGCCATAACTTTGAAACAGAGTCGTAAATATCTTTTAGGAAGTCTGTCATATCTCTCAATGGTCACTAAGTGACCAGTTGTAAGCCTAGGACTATCTGTACACTAATAAGATCTACCTATCAAAAACAGGATAAATCTGTCATAAACTCAATAGGAATTTAATAAGTGTTTTACTATACAGGCCCCATCTTTTGTTACCTTGATTAGAGTACAAAGAGGTTTTCAGATCATACAAAGTTACTTGCTGTACCTTTCTTCTTCACAGGTAAAAGTTAATAGCTGAATAAGATTTTTTTCACTTGGAGAAGGCATCTATCTACTTCTTAGCAGTGTTTACTGTATTTAGTTATGTTGGGATGGTCCAATGACATCAGTATGATAAAATTAGACACACATTTTCACATAAGAAAATCCAGCTATGATAAAATTAGACACACATTTTCACATAAGAAAATATATTTCAGGTGCACAAAAGATATGAACATTGTAGCAAATGACACTATATCAAGTCAGATCAAATAATTAGCAATATTCCATGCTTTTGGACATACCTGGAATCAAGTGTATTTTTGCATGGATTTTGAAAATTCAAAGTCAATTGTTATAAACTAATTCAGCCTACTCGCGCAGATGTTGCCATTCTGTTTTTCAATATGATAGAGCTAAAATTATGAAATTCTGTTCTAAAGTTGCTACTTCTGGGAAACAACTACTGGTATGTGCTGATATTTCACTAATCATGCTGCTGAATTCTTTAGAACAGACATAGAACTGAAATTTGCAACAGATGTTATATGCTTACATAATGCTTGCGTTCAATCGACCAGAATGCCCATCAGGGATTCTTAAATGCCATATGGATGATATTTTTTAAGCTTTCCATTTAAATACTGATATTTATAAATAAAATTTTTTAAATTAATATAAATCTATATAATGTACTGTTAAAACTGAAACAAAAGTTTAAGCTTGGGAACTGCAATATAAAAATATATAAGCATTTTTCTCCATTTCAAGTTCTTGGGTCTTGGCTTCATTCTCTCAGAATTTTACTTACTGGTAATTCTCTGTGTTTAGAATACATTGACACAGTATATTTTATACTATTTCTTTATTAAAATTTACAATTGTAAAAAAAATCCAGTTTTCTGACAGTCATGTGATATGGACTTTTTAAAGTTTTTAGAAGGTAACTGGATTGTTGCTACTTAAAATAATTGCAGCAAAATTCAAATTTAGAAATGTCTTTCAAAAATCATCTTATATTAAATAGAAATGAGAAATATTTTGAAATACCAGACATCCATTAAGAAGATTAAAAAGCAGATTACCTGGCATGTTTAAAGGAGATCAATCAATTTTTATTACGGCCACACTCACAGACTAGCATTACAAATCAAAGCATTAAAACATTACTAATAGTAAAAAATAAAAATAAAAGACAGGCAGAACAACGTATTGATTTTGGTGGTGGTTTAACAGTAGGCAGTTAAAGTTTGTCTAATTTTACATACAGCATAACAGAATTTGGCCACATTCCGAGAAACTACTTCATACTGATCTTATAACGGTAGTTGCCCTGTAAAAAAGATCAGTATTTCCCGGATATTTTATAAGGTAAGATGTTCCTGAGCCCTTAAGGCTACGATGGAGAACCTATGGCATGCGTGCCATAGGTGGCACGCGGAGCCATTTGTTAAGGCACGCGAGACGCTGCCCTATCAGCTGACTTCGGTCTTGTTTTGAGGCCATTTTTTGCCCTCCTTTTGTGTTTTTATGTTGTATGCCGCCCTGAGTCTTTTGGGAGAAGGGTGACATATAAGTCCAATAAACCATAAACCAAACCATAACCTCTGGAGGCTTCCTTGAAGGCTCCGGAGGGCAAAAACCAGCCCTATGAGCGAACTGGAAGTCAAAATTCCTGAACATCCAGGTTCCCCGTAGGTCCATTTTTCGCCCTCCATAGCCTTCAGGGAAGCTCCTGGGGTCTCCAGAGGGCATCCGAGGGGACGGGGAGGGCTATTTTCACCCTCCCCAGGATCCTAGAAAGCCTCTGAAGCCTGGGGAGAGCAAAAAAACCATGCCAAAATCGAGGGATTTTTTTTTGCACACATAGCATTATGGGTATGGCACACCCACGCACGACCTCCCCTGCACTCCCCCCGCTTTTGGCACGGGAACCAAAAAAGGTTCACCATCACTGCCCTAAGGGAAAATGCAGTATAGCAGGATGTGAGCTGTAGTTTCAATGGCTCCTTGTCCACAGGGGCACAGTCGCAGCTCATATGATATTCTTTTTGTACTGGCCCTCCCAAACTGCTGTGAGAAAGGTGTTGCAGCACACTAAGGTTAATGCCCTTTGTATTTTGGGGACCGTTTGATATAAATATCTCACTGCTTTAAAGGGGTAATTTGCTCAAATAAACTTTTGTGGGAAGAACAGCCCAATCTTGTTGGATTTCCTGATCTTTAATACGTTGTTTAAGTACGCTAAGTGTACACTCATATCCCACCATCAAAAGCACTTGCCTGGAGAAACCAAGATACTGGAGTTTGTTTGAGATGGTCCATGGTTCAGGTTGATTCAAAATTGTCTTCTATAAGGAAAAACCTCAAACTTGTAGGGAAAAAGAATAGTTTAAATCAATGTACCTATTTCAATTTTGGCTAGTCTTGCCTCTTTCCTTAGTATTACATTTGGGATGCAGTGAAATATGGCTCTTATTAGGAAGTTGGATTGCACCCTTTCCAGAGGGGTAAAGTCCCAGCTGAGCACCACAGAGTTATTATGCATGAGCCTTTGCTAAATATAACTTCGGTGCTCCTGGAATATACTGTGCTCCTCTGGGGGGAAAAAACAAAAAAACAAAATTGGTACTGCTGTGTTTTGGGCATTTTGGATGACACAGTTTTGATATGCACTGTGTTTAGTAAAGATATGGGTTAAATATGTTTTACTATACTAGAATTTCTTCAGAATTATTTTTTTCTAGTAAAATGGATTGTTTGAATTTCATACCATGTGTATTGCTGAAATGCTAACATGTTCACATTAAAAAAATATTTACAGTACAGTATTGGATACTTAACAGCTGTCCCTCAAGAGAACAGAAATAATCATGCTGATTTATTCATTCTTCCCATCTCTGACACAGACAAATTCGTTAAAAGAGGCAAAATGATTAATAGTGAAACATCCATGCATGATCTCTATCAGTCTGATGCTCTGACTGAATTGTTCCATTCCACTAAATGATAAACTACCATCAAGGTCAGTTTTCCAAAGTCAAATTAAAAGAAGAGTTTATGGATTTTATAACAAAATTGTCCATAATCTAATAAGTACCAGTATCTTTGGAACTAAATTAAATAAGCGGAACATGGAAGTGAAGTTGCCATTTCTAATCCCAGCAACAGGCTCTCTGATATTCAGCAAAGCTAACTGTTACTCCATAGTTTCAACTTAAGCAAGTGTAAGATGTGTGGATCAACTTCCAGATTTCCCCAGCCAGCATGCTGAAGTCCACATATCTTAAAAACTAGCAAGGATGAAAACTGCTGCTCCTTAGAATTCAATGGCATTTGGAATTTCCAAATATTCCACAAAAGGTAACAAAATACTCAAGCCACAGAAAGGAAACCACTGATGCTCAAAAATATTCAACACGGGCAAAACATGGATCTTTATTAGCCCACAGACACTATGAAAGTTCAATACAAAAATTATAACTGTTGAAACATATATCTCTGTGCACAATAAACTTGCATAAAAAGCCAGATTTATATGTCGGCATCTTAAAGAATCAAGACTATACAGCCCATTAAAACCAACATATGGATAACATGACTTTTCATAAGAACATTTATATAAGTACAGTCACCACCAAAAAGACATGAACACAATACTGCACATAAACAAAAATGATAAACCCGAACTCCCGGCCTATTAAAGAAACTCAGAAATTCTAAACAATGTTGAAATACCATGCTAAGTCATGGTTTACTGAAAGAATATAAATGGCTTAATTCATAAAGCATACTAATAGCAATAGCAATAGCAATAGCAGTAGACTTATATACCGCTTCATAGGCCTTTCAGGCCTCTCTAAGCGGTTTACAGAGAGTCAGCATATTGCCCCCAACAATCTGGGTCCTCATTTTACCCACCTCGGAAGGATGGAAGGCTGAGTCAACCCTGAGCCGGTGAGATTTGAACCGCTGACCTGCTGATCTAGCAGTAGCCTGCAGTGCTGCATTTAACCACTGCGCCTACTAAGCCATACAGTATTGTTTACAAAGCTCAATGGCTGGATTCACACATATACAAAACCTTAGTTGCATGGTAATTCTTCAAGTCTAAACAAATCCCTCAACAAACCAAAAGCACACTCACAAAAACAAAAAAAAAAGTATTTTGACAATGCTGGATTTGAGAGGATATCCTCTGGATATTAACAAAATAAACTAAGATAAAATAAACCTAGAATTGATTTTACTAATTTGTAAGACAATTATAGTCATCTACAAGGGTTACGCAACACATTATAACACCAGTGACTAACCAATGGTTAATATAGCCATTGTTTACTACCTTAAAGGTAATGCTGAGGTTTGCACAGAATATGGAATATAAATTAATTATCTAGATTTATACATATTAATAAACCATATTTTAGCTTAAGATGTTCTATGAAGTGAGCTTCTGGACTCATGGTTTATTAAATGATTGAGTAAATCGACTCCAGTTGGTTGATACACATAGCACTTGTAAAGCTAAATCTCACAGACTTGTTCAATAACACTGTGCTATAATAAATCTTGACTTAGTTTACAATTATGCAAATACTGCTCTAGACTTTCAAGTTAAGCAGGAAGGAAAAGGGGGTTGCAAAAGATCACATGACTTCAGGACACTACAACTATCATAAATCTATGCCAGTTGCCAATTTTGAATATAGGGATGCTACAATAGTCATAAGACAAGCCATAAGTCACTTTTTTCAATACTGTTGTAACTTCAAATGGCTACTAAATGAATAAAATGCTGGGAAAAAAACCCTGTATCATGATTATGAAGGAAAAAACAAAGAGGTAGAGTTAGGTTTTATTTTTGGCAGGGAATTAATTTTTCTATTCTAAAAAACTAATAAAATATTAATGCATAATATATTAAAATATAGTTAAGGAAAAAATAAAAAGCATCCTATACTTTGGAGCTTGGTCTTTGTTCTGCTAAAAATGTATGATATGGGAACCCAGACAGAAAAGTTCTAAGATACAGAAAAAGAATTATTGGTCTTGCTCATAAGGCATGCTTTGTCATGATGTGACTTGGTTAGTTTTAGTTCCCGCTTTCTGTTCCTGTAGTTGCAGCAACTACACTAAGAACATGCCAAAAAAATATATGGGGTTTGGGAAGAAGGAGTACTGGTTGGAAACCTGGTAACACTATGAAAATGAGTTACCTAATAAAAGATAAGCATTTTAATATAAACTATCATTTCAAACCTGCTCAATTATTCAAAGGTGACTCGGATCCTATTTGACAGAGCCATCTCCAGTCTCACAAGGACAACATTCTGTTCATTTGATTGAATCACACTCAGTAATCTGGTAAATCAACTGGCGGGAAAATTTCATGGGACTCTATTTGAAAGACTTTACCCTTATTAATGCAGTGAGGTAGAAACTCATGTTCTCATATGGTATCCCACCCAATCATCTCCAAATCTGAGCCTCAGACTGATGAATTTTATATTTATTACTTTTTAAGATAGGCTAACACCACACACAAATATTTTCAACAAATCATTGTGGAAAACCTTAATTGGAATCTGAACTAAATGGTAGAAAATGTGCATGTCAAGATTATCCATATTAAAACCAAGAGGCATAACTTGACGCAAAGGAAACTTAAAGGACAAGAACAAAATAGACTATATTAATTGCTCCTTTGACCATTTAATCTCCTTTTTTGTTTCTCTCTTATTATAATGACAGATAAATCTCAGCAATTAAAAAAGTTATCAAGGAAAAATTTCCTGGACAGAATATAAATAGCGAAATGCAGCTTTATTCTAAATGAAAAGCAAGAACAGCCAATGAATAAATCTCAAGACTATTAACGATCGACATATTTTTGTAATTGTAGCCTTAGGAAAACACACAGAAAGCTTAATAGAATCAATTGGACGTCGCTTGGGTTAATATGAATAAAGCTGAAATAACATAACACAGAAACCAACGGAATCAATGGGAAAGGAAGGAACTAGCCGGCATTATTCCCCATCTTTGATTGCAAACGCAACGACACACTGCGGAGGAACGGGCTTAAAGGGATGAATGAACCAGAACCCTTTTGATCACCAAGAGGCTCACCGAAACAGTAATTTGCTCTCCGAGGAAGGGGAAAAATCCTTCGGCCGAGCGCAGATGTCAGCTCCGCCCAGAGACGGCAGGCCAAAGAGTGAATGGAAAGAAGAAGAACCTGCTGCGCCAAGGAAGCTCCCCTCCCTCGACGGAATTGCCCTGCGAGGAAGAAAGCACAGCCCCCGCCAAGACACACGCCCGTTCCGCAGCGCCGGCAGCAGCTGATCGACGCGCCAACCAATCGCGGCGACCTCCCACTTCCCCCACCCTTAAGAACGACCTTCCCCGGTAAGTCCAACGCGCTTGCGCCAGAGGAAGTGACTTCACGTATTTGTCGTTTGCTTTGGTCTGCGGAGCCTGTAGGTCGCGCCCGTGTATTGCATAATAACGAGAAAGCTGTTAACGCCGGTACATCGTCCCCATCGTCCCTTGTCCTTTGAAATGAACAGCGACAGGCAGAGGACGGGAATGGAGAAGAGTGGAAAGAGTTCGCGCGTACACCCATTTTTTTTAAAATAAACCGGAATTCCATGACTGTACAGCACGCTAAACTTGATTTGCAAATCTTAGCAAGGCACAAATTAAAGCCGCGTGTGGCTTGAAACATCGCGAGAATGCAATTTAGTCCTACAATGAAAACGAATGACAGTGCAGAGGTGGACAATAGTTTAATTAATCCAAATGTCACAAAAGGTACAATATGTCCAGAATTCTTGTTTTAAGAAAAATCAAGGGCAGCAAATAAGTCTACAGTTTGCATGTTGTGGCTGTAATGTCTGCAATTTCAACTTATAACATGCATTGTGTTTATACATGGTGTTATTCATTCGTTGTATTATAGTGGAGTATTCCTTCACACAAAAGCAGTTATAATTCACATATTAGAGTAAACCATGGCTTAGAAATAACCCCTAAATTTTAACATGCTGAACTAAACAAACGAGGTTTTCACTGTCATATCAACCTTGACATAATGTGATTTGTTAAATTGGAATAATATCTTTGGAAAAAACTAATAATAAGGAATATTTACTTTCAGTGAAGAATATGCAATATGTAAATTAGATCTGCTTTTAAAGATAGAGAATATAAATAGCCTAAATTCATACAATACACTAAATGAACAAACCAAATTATGACTGTTCATTATTCATTAAGCCCAATATCTGAAGCTGCACTTTCACAAACATACCCATGAATTATGTTATGTGAATACAAATACAATTGGATTTGAAATGAAACCCAAGCAAACCAGGTTTTTTGGCATATGTGAACCAGGTCAATGACAATTTGTGGAACATCTTAAGCATTGTTAAAGCTAGGAGATAACCACTCCAGCTAACTTTAGGATTTATAAATCAGTGTGTTTGTAATTAAACTTTTAAAGTTTAAGACACTGGCTGGATTATGTTTTATTGCTTATGTTTGCATTATATTAAATTCCAATATGCCATGGTCACTCTCACCCAAAGTTCCAGCAATTTCAACTTCCTCTATCACTTCTTCGCTATTGGTAAGAATTAGATCCAGTTTAACTTTTCCTCTAGTTCCCTCCTCTACTTTTTGGATGATAAAGTTGTCCACTAAGTTGGTTAGGAATCTGTTCAATCTCCCACTTGCTGCACTGTTTGTCTCCCAGTTGATATCAGGGTAGCTAAGTCTCCCATTAATATGGTGGTATGTTTCCTACGTATATTTGTTAGCTGTTTAGCTAAAAGTTCATATATTTTCTTCTGTGTAGTATACATCTATAGGAATGTCATTTTTTTCCCTTTTATATTGACCCATATAGATTCCAGGAGGGTCTGCAGTTATTTTCTCAGCCCTCTTTCTGATTTATGTGGTATACAGATCCTCAATGGAAGGCAGGCTGGTTGCAATTGTTTTTTCTGCAGTTCTATCTGTTGAAGTCTGTAACATGTCCTGTTCGGTTGCTGTGTTAAACCAGACAGTTATTGAGATACATGTGACAAACTCAATAATTATTCTGCAGAACTGTATCAGCAGATCCTTGGGCAATCTAAGCTTTCTGAGTTGATGCAGGAAGAACATTCTTTGTTGATGATAGTTCTAATGTTAGATATCCATTTTAAGTCCTTGGAGATAATAGAACCTAGAAACTTGAAGGTTTTTACTGTCAATACTGTGGGCCAGTGGTGGATTGCGAGTGGTACGCCCTGGTACGGGTGTACCGATGCCTGCCGGGAGCACCAGCTACAGTGCTCTGGAGGGCCCACATATCCTCCTTACCTGTATTTGAGCTCTTCCGCACATATGCATGGAGCGTACAGCACCTGTGCAATGCTCCACCGAGCAGCTGGAGCATCGCAGAGGTGTCACAGAGGCGTTGCAGGAGGTAAGGATGCATGCACACGCTGCACGCATTCATGTGGTGGACGCTGAGTCCCATTGCACCGTTCCGGTTGCAATGGGATCCGGAACTCACCACTGCTGTTTGCCTAATATTGTAAAAGGTGGTAGAGTATGAGAGCTTCTTCTAAAATCTACTATCTTTACAGTTTTAAGATTGTTCAGCTCCAGATTGTTCCAGCTGCACCCCAGGGCCAGTTGATCTACCTCCCTCTATATGCAGACTCATTATTGTTCTGAATGAGACCAATAACTGTTGTATCTTCTAAAAAATTTCAGTAGTTTAACAGAGGAATCCTTTGATATACAGTCATTAATATATAGAGAAAAAAGGAATGGAGAGAGCACACAGCCCTGGGGGGTTCTTATGCTAATTAAACAGGCATTCAATGTGATTTTACTTAACTATGCCTGCTGCTTCCTATCTGTTATAATCCATCTGCAAGTGTGGTCAGACACAGCTTGTTGAGTCAGTTTAGAGAGGATTTCTGGAATGATGGTGTTGAATGCAGAGTCAAGTGTAAGAGACTTGGCTGTTGTTGGTGTATCTGGCAGTGAATTCCTCTCAAACCTACAGTAAAACACATTCAGGTCATCTGTCAGTTGTTGATTCCCTTCAGCAAGGGAAGGTTTGCTGAAATCAGTAATATTTTTAAGACTGCTTCACACATTTGCTGGTTCATTTGTTGATAGCTGATTCCTCAGCTTTTTAGAGTAGCTTTTCTTTGCTGTCCTGATCTCTCTTAGTACATTCCTGGCCTGATTGTACAGCAATCTCATTTGTTTATTAAATTTACAGCAATCTAATTTGTATCCAGGGTTTAAGATTATTTTAAGAAACCATTAAAATTATTTTAATGGATACAAATAATGGATAAGGCATATGTTTAATTTAAAATATGCCTGGATTCAGGCCTAAGTATGTTTCTTTAATATATTGCTCATTCATTATGGTTTGTAAATCATGAGCCAGTCACATGCTAGATTAGCAAGTCTGGAAAACTACAGTACTTTTGTATAAATTTGTAAACTTTATTATAAGCTACAAATAATTTTCTATAAATCCAAAATAACTAGTACTGCAGGTTCAGACGATGCCTTAAATTCAAAAAGTCAGGCCTAAACATCGTAAAATATCACAAGAAATTGATTTCTTACTGTACAAACACAACACATATTAAAGTAAAGTACGAGTTCGTGGCCATGTAGAGGTCGTCCGAATGTTTATAGAATAATTATGGTACATCTACTTCATTAAAACCTTTTTTAAAATGAAATGCGCGTTGGTTTTTATCTTTTTGTTTACTCTTTCGAAAAAGAGAAAAGAATATGCTCTATTTCGCCAGAAGGGACCTACCGCATATCGAACCCGGAAACGAAACAGGTGAATGAAAGCGCGATTAACACGCCCTTCGCAGCCAATGATGGGGGAGGTCCTGCGCCTGCGTGATGCCTAGCGTAGAAGCAGAGCTGGTGTACGTCTGAAGCGGGTGGCCGTCGCACGTCACGTTGCGTCACCCTACGTCAATTGGGTGAAAGGTTGAGCCAGGAAAAGAGGTGGGGCTACGCGCACACTCGCGCGGACGGTCGGAACGGTCTGAGGCCCATGTGGAGTGGCAGCAGAACCAGCCTGACTGCCACATCTGGATCGAGATCTTGGGCCCTCAGCAGCTATGAAGGGGTGAGTGCGGGACCGGCGCTGGCGCCGCGTCTTCTTCCTCTCTGACATCCGTGGGGTGGCTTCGAGGGATCTTTTCTAAGCTAATGGGGGATCCCCGGCTTATTATCTCGGGCTTTTGGCGGCGGCGGCGGCATCTCTTTGTTTCTATAGCCTAACGACTGCTTGGAGTCGTTCACCTGCCTTCTTAGGGAATGAAAACGAAGCGGGCCGTGTAGCTCTTCTTGGCTCAGAGTATGTAACCTTATATTCTGGGAGAGAAGTGAGGCGCTGTGGCGGGGGAGGGGGAGGCGAGTTTTTGAATTCGGCCCCGAGGAAGTGCGCGCGGAATTGCACCATAAAGTGAATCACGTCCCAATTAAAGGTGTATCGTACCAGTAAAAATGAAAGCATAGCCTCCTTTAACAACGATGGTAGTTCCAAAGAAAGCCCTGAAAACGCAGTCCCTGTACTTCAAATAATGTTGTGCCATCCCAGGTGCTGAGCAGTCAGTTTGCAATAATCTGTGTAGCTATTTTTAGTTATATAACATAGTCCTCTTTGTATTTGGCTGCCCTGGAGAGAAGCTTAAGATCATAATATGAGATAAAAAGGGGATAAAGATTGAAAATAAGTTGAAATATTATTGAAATAAAATTGGTTTGGTGGAATGCCTCTGTGTGTATCTCTTCTTTTACTTTGGGTTATTGTGGCTTAAACAATATCCAGAGCACCAGTGTTTCCCACTACTAGGGAGGCAACTTTAATTCATAAGGCAAAATTAAGGTTTTGTATGCGTATTATATCTTCAGATTAAAAATCAGGGCACCTCTCAAATGTTTGATCTTTACTTATCTTGACACTCAGTTCTGATTCTACAGCCCACCAAGTCACTTCATAATTTAAACAATCGTCCTGTTTAATGGGTATAATAGTGTAGACCTCATTCAAAACCTGAGAAAAATGTGCCATTTCCCCTGAGTTATATGGCCAAATAGACCTTTGCGGCAGAACCTTTCCGTACCATCCAGCTATTTCATTTTCAAGTCATGTGTCTCATCAAGGCCAGATGGTTGAAAAGAGATTACTAGTCTTTCCAACAATTCAAAGGTTAAATCTTTAAAGCTCAGTCTGGTATCACAACAAGTAGACAAGAAGCTGGTCTTCTCTTTCTTTCAAAACACATCTTTTGGAATCATATCCTTGAGAAGAAACTAACTACATTCCTTGAAACTTTGGTAAAAAAAAATTCAAGATAGATGAAACTTCATTTGGCAGAGTTTTCATATTATACTGACACAGGCTTCTGGCACTTTCCAGCAGCAGTGCAAAAGAATAAACAACACTGTAGGTGGATAGCACCTAACTTCAGCTTTATGTCATACTTCAAAGACTGACATCATTGCTGAGATTACACACTATGCTTACTTATCTTAGCTATAGTTTATTTTTTTAACACTAAGCTGCAAACTAACGACATGGGCTAAATTGGCTTGATTTATTCAGTTTGTCAGGTGAGCATAGCCCCTGGGGCATTAAATCAAAGATCCTTCTTTTATAGAACTGTGTCTGAGCAATGATTAATGTCCCTTATTTGAATAAGAAAGTAACAAATACAGCATTTAAAGTTTTGTTGAATACTGAGTTAAATACAGTTCTCAAACTGGAAGTTATTGACATATTTGGTTGAGAGAAAATTCAACTCAAATGTTTCTGAAGTAGCTTATAAATACAGAGTAGATTTTAAATTGAATAAGGGCAGATTGTTCATCAAGAAAGTTATGCCAGAATTTTTGAGAGATTACAGTTTTAATGTGAAAAAAACTAGATCAGGATAAGAAAGGGACATTTAAATTTGACAGGATTTGCTCAAAGAGGATAGCATGTATTGACTTCATGGCATTATAATGCATACCAAATAATTCAAGTTTATCTGCACTTTCCAAATAAATTTTCATAAATTATAATGATACTGGATCTTACAACACAGGAGAGACCCTGATCTGAGGAGAAAATGCACCAAATATTTATGGAAATTGGACCTAGCAGAAAATAGCTTTTATCTGAATAATAGCCAGACCTGCTAATTTTGATCTGGAAAAGTGATAGGTGTGCATGATCAGAAAAAATCATGCCCAGAAAGGCTTGACCATTCAAAAGTTTGAGATTATGGTGGATCTATAACTAACTATTATAATTAAGATGTCATTTCTAATCTTATTTAGCTATTTTTATTCTGCCTTACATAAATATGGTATTTGAACTCTGATTTCTTAAGGGAATAACAGGTAGCAAAGAAAAAGTATTTATTCTAATGTATGTTATCAGATGATATGTATACAGATGTTATGGTATAAATTTTGACAACAACAAACATGGTATATTATTGTATCACATCAGACTATAGAAATTGTTAAAAATTTCATGGATTAAATAGCTACAAAAATACTGATCATTTTGTAAATTAAAAGTTTTTTCAATACTGCCTTTCAAATTCATGAAAGGCAGGTACTTTCATGAAATATTGTTCTGCAAGCTGACTGTTCCTTATCCACGGTTTTCAATTAATTTCATAAGATCTGTTGAAGCTTCGAACTTTTGTTGTATAGAATCCTAGGCAGTAAACAATAATTACAAATTTCATATGTCACTTACATGATTAGATTATCTTCTTTGTTTTCAGGTATCTATTCCTGTTGTGTGCAACATAGTGATTGATTCAGTAAGGATAGTATGTCTGGCTAGTTCATGTAGGTGTTTCACCATTCATTGTGGTCCTTGTATGTGTAATGAACATGTCATTGATGACATGTTCCATTACTGATGGAAATTTCCATGTCTGTATGGGGAAGATGCTATGCTGCAATATTTTTTAATGAATATGGTTACTGCAATGAAGGTAGGCTATAGTTAGGTACACCAGCATTGTTCTGTATCTGGCATATGTAATTTATAAGTTGCCAATAAATGAAAATATTTGTAACTTGGGGTTGAAATGAGGGGTCCTTGATGCTCTCTGAGCTTGGCTGTTTGATGATGTTAACTAGTTTGAATAATGAAACATCTGTAAGAGAACAACCAAGCTCAAGAGTATCAAGACTCCTCAATTTATAAATTATTTTTGAGTGAGAAATGCAAAGTAGGCTTTTAATGCATTTTATCTTTCTTCATACTTTTTATTTCTTCTGTTCTATCTTTTGTCTTACAATTACTATTATTGGTAGTTTTAAGTGAGATTTTAAAAGCTGTAGTTTAACACTACACACATGGAAGAAATCCACTAAATATTATTTTTATTGAAAAGTATAGTTCTGTTCCATACTATGTAGTATTTAGTGCTATATTTGCTTCCATGTGTGCATATGTATCTGTACTTGTGTTTTTTTAAGCATCTGAAAGGAGATTATAGATGCAGATTTGTTATGTATATGCTGGCAGAGATACAACCTCCAGAAACTGCCTATCCTACCTATAAAGTGATACCCAGCAGAGGTATGATCCCTGACATAGCGTTCTGGGGACCACTTGGCCCATAAGCACTTTCTTAACACTTCTCAGAACTCTTGAGTCTTTCTACTTTTTTAAAATTCAGTTTTAAAAAGGACATAGTAAGCTTTTTTGGGGGGGGGCGGGATTAGGGTCCAGAATAATACTCATTTCTAAAAGCCCTTTGATGCCTCATGAAGTGGGCAATGTTTGGATGGCTGTACTTTGGAAACAAAGGAGATTGCACTGGGAATAAGGTCACACCCTATCTGTATGTAAAACTTTGTATATGTCCTTCAGTATATTTTTAAGTAAAAGAGTTTAGTCTACTATAACATTAAGAAATCCTTTAGAGAGCTGCAGTCAGAAACTTCTGAATATTACCTGAAATCAGCTGCACACAAATATTTCAACAGACACTACATCAGACAGTCCCTGTTATTAATATGGAACAAAATGAAACACAACCACTATACCAAAACACCCATTTGGCTATCTATGATGGAAGCATACATACGCCCAAATTTAATTAATATGGAAAATATAGTTACATATAAAGAGTTATTGAACAGACAGGGGGAGATCAAAATTAAATTAGAATTGGCATCACAAGGGGTACAAGTAGAATGGTGGTCCTACTTACAGATACAATCAAGGTTTGCACAGGATAGGAAGAAGGAAGGTATTGCCAAAGATTATACAATATTAGATAAACTTTTTATACAGACAGAAAACTGGCTGATCAAAGTGTTGTATAGATTTTTGTTGGAATATAAGCTAGAGGAGGAACATGTCAAAGAAACTAAGGTCACCTGGGCGAAAAATTTCCGTTATAATGTGGAATAGGCTAAGTGGGAAAAACTTTGGATACTTAATCAGAAACTAACAATGGCTACAGCGTATAAAGAAAATCTTTATAAGATGTTTTACAGATGGCATCTTCCCCCAGCACGGCTCTCCAAAATGTTTAAAAATCTGGCCCCAAATTGTTGGAAGTGTAAAAAAACACCAGGCACTTTTTATCATATGTGGTGGACATGCAATGAGGCCAAAAAAAAAAAAAAAAATTCAATCATGGTTAGAACAAATGGTGGGAGACCAAATCTTGTTTAAACCAGAAATTTTTCTCCTAGGTATAATATCGGAGGGGTTTAAGAAAGATACACTTTATCTAATTGCGGCGCACATAACTTATGCACAATATTGGAAAAAAGAAAATACACCATCAGAGCTAGATATAATCAGAAAAGTGTCGGGCTGTGTGGAGCAAGTTAGGCTCACTCTTGAACTTAAAAATAAAGGGTGATCAGAATATTTTGAAGTCTGGAACGGATTTTATGATTGGTATAAGACAAGGTGACAAGACTGGAACAAATATTATTATTGGACAGAAGAATAGAAATGTATTAAGTAGGCTAATAGTTAATGGTTGAGACTAGCTGTATATAATGTGAATATATGGTCACTTCGACTTCGCGGTACTGCATTTTTTAAAATGTAAAAATAATAAAAATATATTAAAAAATCCTTTAGAGAGTTGCAGTCAGAAACTTCTGAATATTACCTGAAATCAGCTGCTTATCAGAAATTAGAATCCCTGCTTTGCCCTGAGGATAGGAGGTTTTCAGGGAGAGAAGGAGATGTGTATTATTGGGTGAAAGGAAAAATTTTCAGTGGGTACCATTTCTTCATCTTACCATTTATGTTGCTGACTTCCATTTTTAGCTGATAATGTAATATGATCTAGAAATTTGTCTTTGTTGATTTTCATTGTAACAGCTTTCAGAGAGATAGAAGCCTGTGGAAACAAAACCAGGAAATGATCTTACAAGAACTTAAGGGCAAATATAATTATCATAAATAATATTTAATGATGTATAGTCACCTTGTTTCACCCCAACTTTTTATTTTGTGTTTTTACAAACCAGTTGTAAACTTGATTCTGACTTACTGGATAATATTCTACTAAATAAAATAGCAGTGCATGTCATTGGAAGGAACAGAGATTAATCTCGCCAAGTGCTGCATTCCCCAAGTGTTGCAATAATGTGATGATATTAACAGAAAGGGCAGGCTGAAACATTTTCAGCCTTTTTGTTTCAGGCTAAATGATGAGGATGGAAGCAGGACACTTCAGAAAGGCATAAACAGATTTTCAATTGTTTACTCTTTTATCTTCTGAGTGCTCACAGAATCTAGATGATCTATCCTAGACATGCTAGATTTTGTACCAAACCTCCTCCCCCCCCATTAGAGAACTTCATCTCTAATGGGGTTTGTATAATGATTAAATTTTATAATGTAAACTTAGACATTTAATTCAATCAGCAATTCCATAAAATACTGTTAATATTGCTTCATATTATTCTGAAAAGTACTTAGCTTTCTTTGTAAAGTGACATTTTATTATTAATTTGGTTAGCAAGAAATTTTCTTCAAAATGAAATTTGTGTGCATGCCATCCAATTGTGGTGAAACAGAATCTTTAATTTGTTTCAGAGAAATAAATTAGACTGATGAAAATCAGGTCACTATCTCTGTTGTTCAGTTCAGAGAACTGGGTTCAGATCCAAAATTGTCAAAGGACTAATGTAATTCTGTAGAATCCTTCACTACCTTTGCTGCTATCATCCATGGTATACCTTTAGTGTATTTGAATAGCTGGGCATTGAAAAAAATGTTTTATTCTGATTCCACTGTTATTTCTCTTAATGTTTTTGGGAAATGAAGATTATTTCTTTAATTTACAGAGGTAGTGGGGTGTTCCTGAAAGTTGCATCTTGTGTTCCATGTAATTGAATACCTATATTAATTCAGCAGGAAATGATCATGTATGAGTTTGAAGAACTTACTCTTTCTGAAAGCTCAGAATTGAATGTCTCGGCAACCTCTGGGTGTTTCCTGACTATTAAGGACATGATTGAGGAATATAAGTTGAAGCTGATTTGGGACAAGACAAATTGTTAAGGTTTATTCTGATAGCTGAACTTCATTGAATAGACTTCTCCTGCATGAGGTTTCATGGCCCTAAAAGGAACAGGTTCACAGTTCAAGGGTCCTCCTGGGATGATGCTGGACATGCACAAAAAGTTACGCTAATGTTGGGATCTTTTGCAACTCTGATGGCAGAATGCATCCATTTATTTAAAACATCCACCATTTCTATTGCAGAGCCTTTATTGTAGAACAAACTGTCATTGGAATTGAGGCATTAATATAGTGCAGGAAGAGGGATTTTTTTAGCCAGAATTGTTATGCTGTTTATAGTATATAGCAAGCTAATCATGATGTTAATAGACTCCAAAGCCATTCAGGATTGGGGGACTTACGTATTTGCCAAATGAAAAGAAACTTGGAACTAGTGAGCTAGAAATGGGATAGTTGGATTCTTTTTAATGTGTTAATGGTAAATGTCACAAGAATTAACAGTATTATCTTGCCTTAGATATGAAAGCCGGCTGGGTAACTTTGGGCCAGTCACTCTCTCAATGCAACTCACCTCACAGGGTTGTTGTTATGGAGCAAGTAGTAGAAAAAAGGAGTATTTAAATAGGTTTGCCACCTTGAATTATTTATAAAGTAATAAAGACCAGATAAAAGTCAAATAAATAACAGTAACTGTGAGTAACTAGGTTCTGTTCTTGCTAATCAGAATTGCCACAATTGTTTTTCTGAATAATAGTTCAGATTTGTTCTATATAAAATTGCAAAATATTTCAACTGAGAATTTAACATTTAAGGTATGTTGAAGTGGTTTATCCTATTAAATCATGTGTAATTTAATAAAAATGGAATTCCTAGAGGTATTGAGCATGTTTTGATTTGTTCCAGTAGCCGGATTGAGCTGGGTGATGTGACACCACACAACATTAAGCAGTTGAAGAGGTTAAACCAAGTCATCTTTCCTGTCAGCTACAACGACAAGTTCTACAAGGATGTATTAGAGGTCGGCGAGCTTGCCAAACTAGGTATAAATTCTTGATATTTATTTAGTGTGTTGGTGCTAAATAATCTAAAGCTATGTATGTTATTGAACATATTTTTCATGTATTTCTTTAATTGTATATCACGTGAGACAGGACACAATATTGGTCCATGTGATACTTTATATTTTTGAACTGTTTTCCCAATCTTTGGAATCTGTATTTCATTTAACCTGAGACTGTTATTCCATGTCCTGGACTCGAACAATTCGAGAATATGTAATACCCTTCTCCTGTCGTCTTCAATATCTCTTCAGGTACTCTTTTGAAACCATAGCGAGTAATTAGATTCCAACCAAGCCTTTACAATCTCTGAGGTAGATTATTGCAATATACTCTCAGTTGCTATGATTGACTATTCCAGCTAACATTCAAATGATTGAAAACATCATTCCATGTTTAGCTTTTCATCACATATTTTTGATTGATTTTTAGTATATTAAACTGAAAACATATGAACTAGAAGCTCCTGTCCTATCTTAGCTGGTGACTTTAGGTCAGTGGCTGTCTTTCAGCTCTAGGAAGGAGGCCAGAGCAAACCTCTAATGAAATCTTGCCTTCTTCAGGGACTTTGTTCAGGCGTTCACCTGCCATCAACATTGGGTCAAAGGAACACACACATACAAAGGAATATCTGTATCTCTGTCTATATCTTTGGAAATTTCTTTCTATTGTCCCTTTGATTATACTACTGTGCTCTATGGTGATGCTCTTGAATCTTCCTTTACAAAATGTATTTTCTGCACATAAAAAGCTATTATGGAAATCTATCCTAGTATTCATTTAATCTGCTTATTTTTGATGTCCAGAATTGATTTTTTTCCTCAAAATAACTATGCCACCTTTCTAACTAGCATATGTTTCATTGAGTTTTAGGCCTTGTTTGAATTGATTCAAATCAAAATTTGAATTGACTTAAAATGTAATATATGAACATTTAAAAAGTCTTGTATCTTATTCATGCACATTTTTTAAAATAAAGATCTGTTGCAAAGAATAAAGGAATAATGTATACACATGAAACTAAAATAAATATGCTTTCTTTCTGTTCCCATCTCTTTTTGACAGCCTATTTCAATGATATTGCTGTGGGCGCAGTGTGCTGTAGAGTAGATCATTCTCAGAATCAGAAAAGACTGTACATCATGACACTTGGATGTCTGGCCCCTTATCGACGGTTAGGAATAGGTAAGGAATAGGCAGCAAATACTCAGTGGCCTTTATTTGACTCTTGAGCTTTAATGTGTACTTATTGCTGTACTCATTCCAAGAATAAAATAATACGCGGCATAGTGAAAAGTCAAACTTCATATATCATATGAAGAATAAGCTTTTAGAATGGAAGCAGTTACTTATTAGGGTTATTTATCAAACTATTAACTTAGCTAATAAATGCAGTAATTTAACAATGCATTTCCATACGTTGCTATTTTCTAAAAGCATCCTTAATTTTTTCATTAAACTAATGAGCCCAATCTCAAATATTGGAGTTGAGATTCTGATTTCAGAGGCAGTGTTGCTGGTCTTGGGATATAAACTTACAAAACTTGAAAAAGACTAGAAATAAAATGATTTTCTTAATTCTTTTTCAGGAACTAAAATGTTGAATCATGTGTTAAATATCTGTGAAAAAGATGGCACCTTTGATAATATCTATCTGTAAGTAAATATTGTTGATTTATTCAATTTAAGCATAGGGGATTTAATTATTTGTGTTCATTTTTAATTCTACTTAATATTGAGACATAAAAAATCAAATGTTCAAAGAACAATAAGCTTAGATGAAGAGTTACCCAACTTTTTCTGTAAAGAGATAGATCCCACCCTCCTCTGTAGGTACAGTTGGCACGTCTATAGGCCAAGGACTATTGCAGCCATTAGCATAGGCATTGTTCTAGTCTTCTTCCACCTCTGTTGTCAACATGGCCCACTTACACATTGATTACCTATTATTTTGATTACCATTATTATTTGCAGTCTTTCCACAGAAATAGCTATACAGGTAATCCTTGACTTACCACCAGTCTCAAATTTATGTTGCTAAGTGAGAAATTTGTTAAGTGAGTTATGCCCCATTTTATTACTTTTCTTGTCACTGGTTATTAAATTAGTAACACAACAGTTAAGTGAATCTGACTTTCCCATTGCTTGTCAGAAGGTCATAAAAAGTGATTACATGACCCCAAGACATTGCAATGGTCATAAGTATGAAACAGTTGCCAAGCAACTGAACTTTGATCATGGGGATGCTGCAAAAGTTGTAACTGAAAAACGGTCATAAGTCACTTTTTTCAGTATTGTTGTAACTTCAGTGCTTTTGTAACTTTGAATGAATAGTTGCAAGTCGAAGACTATCTGTATGTCATTGGAATGAAGAGTGCAATAGACAATTCATGTTTAATATTCTTAGAGTAAGAATAGTAATGGTTGCTTTCACTATTAAAGCTGGAAAAGGTGGTGCTTCTATGGGAATTCTAAGCTGTAGTTTGAAAATTTCGGAGAGGATAAAAATATCCATTGTCAGTTTGGTCATGGTTAGGAATCAAAGAAAGGGGAAGATTGAGCCTAACTGGTAAGCTTCCTTTCCTTTGTAGGCTTGCAGGTAGTCCTTGACAACGAATTGTAATGAGACACGCCTATCTTAGCTGCAGGTTCAAGCCAGGGCTGTCCTTCGGCTGCAAAAAGAAAAGAAAAAAGCAGCCCCAGACCCTCTTGTGCTATACTCCTGGACCACATTTGGAGGAGAAAAGCAAAATGCCAAGACTTTGCCAAGTCTTAGCTCTGAGACTTCTTTTTGTCGTCATCGTCATCCGTCCGTCCCCCCAGCATGAAGGCCAGCCCCAGCCTGGCCCAGGAGCATGGCACAAAGGGGCTTTTTGGCACGTTGCATCTCAGGGGCTTCAAAAAGCCCAGCCCAGCCCCAGCCACCTCAGCAGTCAGGCTGGGCATGTGTCATTAGTGAGAGCAAGAAGACAAAGACCAACTATGGAGGCAAAGCAGGAACTTTCCTCCTTTACTGCTGGACAGAGATTGTTGTCTAATCATTCTTCTTCCAAAATTGCCATTCGGACAAGACAGATATCACCATAAACTGCCAAAAAGATCTACTTTTTTGTTATCTGGTTTTAGTGTTGGGAAAAAAGCTTTTTATTCATTAAATTTACCAGAGGATTGGCATAACCTGTTTGGTAATACCTATTTTCTATGTCTTTCTTTTCATTTATTTTTCTGATGCCTAAATGTATATTTTGCTAATATGTGGAACCACATCCTACTTTATTGTTTCTTTTTCTATCCTAGGCATGTTCAGATTAGCAATGAGTCAGCAATTGATTTCTACCGAAAATTTGGATTTGAAATCATCGAAACAAAGAAGAACTACTACAAAAGGATAGAACCAGCAGATGCGCATGTGCTGCAGAAAAGTCTCAAAGTCCCCTGTCTTGGCCAGAACACAGATATGCAAAAATCTGACAACTGAGCAAACCCCAGGAAACCCTTTCTTGCACTTTCTTGTCACCAAATAAGGAAAGAAGGCCTGGAGTTTTGGTTTTTTGTTTCCTTTTTCCTAATACGTGCTGTACCTGTCCAACAAATTAATAACTTCCTAAGGATTGTCAAATTGTGTGTTTTTATTTTATATCTCTACTTTGCATTCTTTGGGATGAAAATAGTACTCAGTTTTAATGGAGGGAGGGAGAGGAGGCTTCATATGGTCTTCCAAAGGTCAAAATTTTCTTCAGCATGTGTGATCCTTCTGCTTTTCTGATGAAGGACAAAGTTTAAGCAATACCTTGCATCAGTGCCATATTGCTTTTCCAATTTGGAGGTTATTTCTCTCTAGTTCTGAACTTGATTTAGTAAGTTTGGCCTTGTTGATCTTTGGAACATACACAGACATCAGTCTTATGAAAAAGTGGTTTATTTGTACTAAGTTTGGCCAGCTGATGTTTCTTGACAGGTGTAGGTGACAATCCAAATGGGTTATACCATCTTTCTCTCATCCTCTGATTATATACATTTCATGGGGAAAGGTGAACATGCCTTGGCTCTGGCACAGTGGAGGAACAAAACATTTAATGTTGTTAAAGAAGGTGACTATTTAAAAAAATAAGCTTTGTTCTGAAAACAGCTCTGCTGGTTTGCTGAAATTAGTTACTTAAGACAGAAGATGGTTAAAACTGTATTTTTCTTACACATTTAAAGATATGACTTTCATCTTTAAAAAAGAAGTGTTGTAAAACACCAAGAAGCATGGTTTATTGGGGGAGCATTGTAAAGATTCAGCAAATACCTGGCTTTCTCCTAACAACATATGAGAACTGTAGCCTACTTTGCTGAGCTCTTGCTTTGTATTTTGTTATGCTCTTGTTTGCAACTTCAATTTTAGCTGGCATTCAGTACTACAATGTCAGATTCAGTTTATTCTTTTCATTTGGGGAAATGTAGCTAGTGGCAGTGGTAAGATTCTACCCTATCACTTAAATCAATATTAAAATGTATTTCTTTTCTGTTTTTGAACCTGAGCTGTATTTTGAATTTTTCTGCTTTGAAAAAGATTTTTGGGGGATTGTGTGGTTATAGTGTAATCTTGTGATTTGATATTTTAATTTCATTGTGATGTTGAATTGGAAGCAAAGGAAATCAAAATTGGGAAAATTCAATTAAGTTGCATTATGAAGCATTTAACTGCAAAGGAACTGGAAAAACTAGAATATTTCATCATTCCTTACAATCCTAGCAGAAGATCCTGAATGAGTATTAGGATCAATACATTACAAACAAACTTTCTCCAAGCTACATAATTCCAGTTAAAACAAATATTAAGCTTCTCCTGTAGAGGCCTTGAATTGGAAAGATTTTCATACTGATGTTTTGGTTATAGTTTGCAAAGTTTTATATTTTAGTTTCTCAGAAATTGTCTTCCTTTTACAAAGAGGTTGAAGTGCATCTTGAGCTTATGTGCCAGCACATCTTCCCTTATTAGTGGTAGAAAAGCAAATCGTTTGAAGAAGGTTGGAGACAAATTAGTATTAGTTCATAACTGCCTTCTGGTGCTAAGGAAAAGGTATATATCCCTATTCCAGAATTGAAAGTTGAGATTTGAAATGATTCTCTTGATCTATGAATTGCTTGTTTTTCAGGCAGTTTACCTTTATGATTTCAAGAAAATCCAATTTTTAAAACATGTTTTCAGTCACTGTCATTCTGTAAATGTATTTTTCAGTATTTCTTGGAGATAATTCATTTATGCAGTAACTATGCGCTGTAGAAGCTGAAAGAAATCAGAAAACGAAGTTATACTTCAGTGACTTTTAGTTCTGCCAATCATTGGCTGGTCCTTACTTAGAAAAACAGAGGTTTGAATTCCTAGCTCCCTGAATTGTTTTCTCCCTGCCTAACTATAGCAAAGAGCAGCAGATTGCTTGATTATCTTGGTATGCTGCAGAAATTTGCCAATTATGGGAAATGCCTTGCCTTTTGAAATAATCAAATGTGGGAGTATCTAAGGAATAGATGCTTTTTAATACCTCACAGGGTAAGCAGGAAATTTTCCACTCTTGCCTTTCAGCATATGTACAGTTATACTAATCAGTTGGGGAATACCATTCAATCATCTTCACTTCTATTTAGACATGTGTAAGGAATATGTGTGACATTAATTCATAGCTCTAGCTGGATGACCTTAAAGGAGTTTAGCACAGAATAGTTTCTCATAGATAGCACAACTGTGAAAGTGAACTTCATAAAAATTACATTTTGATATATAGATAACCATGGCATGGAGAAGGAAGAAAGCATCTGTACATGTCAGGAAAGGGAATATTTTTGTATAGATAAAAAGTATTTCGTTAATTATGTCCATTAAAGATGACATGCTATTACAGCCTAAATAAATTCTAGCTATGTTTTAATTAACTTAGCCCTGTGATGCCTACTAAATTTGAACAATCCACCCACTTTACATGGGTAACTTTTCATCTGAATTGCAAGATTTCTCTAAAACATTTTCCAGTCCAGTTTCTTTATTATAAATTTGAATTAATTAAATTTATAAAAAGACTTTGGCCTTGGAGGAAATCTGTTGTCTTCTCCACAATAACCATAAAAGCGTTTATCTTTAAGATGCCTTAATGGCCTTTTAAAATTATACTGTGAGCACAGGAGATCTGCTAGTCTGGGAAAGACCCTGCCCTGTAGTATCAGAAGGCAGTCTTCCTTGTCATAGTCTCTCTGCAACACCTGTTCCTTTTCCTTGTTACTATGTCAGGCTTCAAGATTTATAAACACAGCGTTCAAACTACGGAATTAAATTGCTGTCTGCAAATGGTTATTTCCTCTTGTGCCTCGCTAAAGATCATCCTCATCTACTAAGATTCACCAAGAAGACCCAGCAGAACAATCTTCACATCTTTAGGTCCTTCTGTGGGAAAGAACCCTCCAGCATTGACATTGCTGAAAGAACCAGCTGTGGTTTATCCCAGTCTGTTCCATTTGGACCGCTCTCTCCATCTAATGCAACGATTCCAGCCTGGAATTGAGCGTAGGAACAAAGTTTAATGTATTTTTGAATTCTCTTTAAACTTAAGCATTGCCCTTACCATTTCTTCTTAGCCCATGCAAACATTTTAGAGTGTTAATTTTAGATACTATTTTTTTTTAAAAATCCCTTTGATAGTGAGATGGGTGGATTATAAATTTAATGAATATATAAAATAAAAATCCAAGCTCAAGTCAAAGTATTCAGGTGTATTTCCTGATTTCCCAACTATCCCTGTAGTGTCTCAATAAGATGTAGTGATGGATCTGATTGCGTGTTACATGCTTTTAAAACTTCCTCCATCAGACACACAAGAGTGGCAATCAGCAAACATGACAGAGAAGAACACCAACACCTGTCATACAAAATCATTATCGGCAGATCCTTGGACCTTACCACAATTGCCAAGGCCAGATGTATAAAAAGGAATTACCAGTGCCACTATGTAATTATCACCTGCCAGTATTCATGACAAAATAGGAAGAATGGGGAGTATGGTAAATGTTCCAGCTCTGTTATTCAGGACCTCCTTGTGTACGATTTAAAAGAAATGTCAGCCTTTACATAATTCAGTCAGAAGCATCATTTGAGGATACTACAATATGTCTTTCCTGGAAATAGTTGACAAAACTGCATTCCAACTATGGAAGTGTATTTTCCCCAAGATAACCAACTTTGATTTCATGTTTAATCTATGGGTACTTCAGAATGTCAGTTTTTGCTATATACAATAAATTTCTGATTCAGAGAGAAAAGTCACTCTAACATGCCATATTACTGTTACTAGGAAAAGTTGAGCATTTCAGAAAATTGAATGCCTTGGTGAAAGATGTTTGCAAAATATGGATGAATTGTCCACAGATCTTGGGTAATGTCTTTATACATAGGAACAAGTTTATTTTTGAACATTAGAAGCAAACTTTCCCCTAAAGTTTGTTTTTAAATTTTATTACACGTTATTGGGAAGCATGAATTAAAATGTGCATAACATCATTTCCCTCTCTACCTCCTGATTCTCTAACTGCACTTTTCATTTTTAAGGCAGAGACCCCCAACCTTTTCTGCACCAGGGATTAGTTCTGTGGAGAGAGGGTTTTCCATTGGCCAGAGGGGGCGTGGTTTCTCATGCCTGCATCCCGCAGATGAGGCTTCACTTGTTTGGATGCCTGGTTTCTCATATGTAGTAGTCTGATGCTGGTCAATGGACAGGAGGTTAGGGACCCCTGATTTAAGGTAATCAATCCAGCACAGCCTAAATAGAGCCAATTTGGTAATGAACATAATAACCCAACTTTCCCTAAGGATTGTTGGAAGGTTAAGATAGGGTTAAATCAAATGTTTTGTGGAAAGACTGCTTGTTTTTCTAGGAAGATTTGAAGAAAACTTAAGAAACTGGGTACTTAAAATTTTGCAGAAGCTGGCAGCAGCACACACTAAATAAGATTTTTCTTTGGCCCAAGAAAGCTGAACATCCTAAAAGGTTAATAAATAAACATTCTAATTTTTTTAACTAAATAAAAGTATCTATTCTCTCTGTTTCAGCAGACACTTGCATTTCAAAGGACAGGACAATATTTTTCTTTTCAAAGGTTTTGTGCAGGCTATTTGCTCCCCCCTCCCTCAGCTTTCCTCCTTTCAAATAAAAATATAGAAGAGACCTCAATTATATAAATTCCCAGTGTCTCTGGGCTTTGCTATGGATTTTACAATCACTTCTATTCTGAAGCACTAACCTTAACCTTTGAGGGGAAATTGTATCAAAGCACTACATTTCTGCAAATTTGCATTCAACACAAGCGTTTCTACAGGCAACTACTCAAAGTGGCTCATGAGAAGACTCCCCACTGAGGGAAGCCACAACTCTGAGATTATTTTCTGATTTATTTTTCTTTGATTTTTTTAGCTGAATGGCTATGGATCAAATACCTGCTTTTTCTTCAGATTAAATAAACTTTCATGTTACTCTTTTCTGTGGAGAGTAAGATTCAGGATCAGTGAAATGATAATGCTTTCAACTTTTACTATTATTTAAACATTACAGAAAGACAGAAAACTGGGACAATAATCAGGAAGAGATTTGCCTTTGATACAACTATTTTAATTCAGATATTTAAACAGTAACTTTTTAAATTAAAAACTAAATTGCATTTCAAATAGCAGGAAATCTTTGTTAAATACATTTGTCAAATTTAATCTATACTAATTTCTAACTTCAGAGCTATCCCTAGATGTTTGCACAGTTTTAGTTTGCCCCATAATAAAATTACGACAATAGTTTATGTCAATGCCTATGTTTTCAGAGTAGATGATACAGATTGATGTATACTTCGCACTGATTTTAATGTGCAAATACTCAAACCTAAAAGATAGGCTGCTTGTTTCATACTCCTTTTTAGCAAACAACAGTAAGTTGTCATATATCATATAGCCTTTTAAAAGGATATCCTTAATCATATAAATCCTCATATTTAGTATGTAGTATCACAATTCAAACATGCTCTGGGCTGAGATTTTACATACTTTGCAAACCCCACCAGCTAAATTCCTAGCAAACAGATCACATTTAGCAGGACTTTAGTGATGGAAGAATAATGAAAAGTCTCACAGTGGGAAATAGAATTCTGAAAAGAAAAATAAAATGAATTTAAATATTAAGAAAATTTCACAGTAAATGAGGGAGGTGAAGGATTAAAATATTTAAGAGGAAGAAGGGCCAATAAAATTGTAATTTATGTTGAAAAGGTAGGAATTCATTTATATATTTATTTTTTCTTTTCCACTTTTTTCTTTCCCTTTTTAATTTGTCTTTTACTTTATGAAATTTCTTAAATAAAATGTATGGACTCCAATTCCCAGAGTTCTATTCTGGGAATCGAAGTCTACATCTTAACATTGCTGAGGTTGAGAAACACCGTCGGTATGAATCAAGTCAAATATCTACTACGGACTTGTGCTTAGACCCGGGGACAGACAAAAACCGGGAAAGAAAACGAATCTGAATTGACAAATACGCTTCCGGTCCTCGTCTCTCGCCTTTCAGAAACGCTCTTGGCCCCTTGCCTTCTCCGCTCCGCATCTCACCGCCACCTGCCTCCGCGGCAGTTCCGATTTCTCCTCAATCTAACCCATTGACCGTCAATCTCAAACCGTGGGGCGCTCATTGGCTGGCGCTTCGGCCAATGAAACGCTAGTGGGCCGGCCTCGCCTTTCTCCAAGCTCGGCGGCCTTGTTCTGGATCGCTGATTGACAGAAGTGGGAGGGGAATCGGTCGCGCATTGGCTGTTCAGGGAGGGATGGGTGGGATTTTGTATGAGTGCACACAGGGATACGGGAGTGGGGGAGGGAGCGGAGAGGCCTCCCCGGAGGAGGATGGTCCCCTCGGTGGGGCTGCAGCTGCTGAGCCCACCCTGTACTCCGTCGGTGAGTCCCTCTGCCCAGGGTCGCAACAGGAGGACCGGGTGGCTGCGGGAGAGGCCCTCCAGCAGCGTGGGCCTGGGGGTGGGGGTGGGGGTCTGGCCCCTCTATGTAGCCCCAAACTACAGTGGCTCCGCACCCGAAATATCCCGGGTCCAACTTCTGCTCGTTCTCCGAGTGCAGAGCTCCGCGTGAAGCCTCTCTAAGTTCGTACCGGCAGGGCTTTCCCCTTCAATCTCCTTTCCCGAGGCTTCCGCAGCCCTGCTTCTTAGAGCAGAAGACGTTGCCATCTTCCCTCTCTCCGGAGCCCTGTGGCAGGACCCAGTCTGTCCTTTCAACTCTGCAAGACCCCTAGAAAACCTCGGGAGCTCTCCAGAGGCCCGTAGGAAATAAAGGGAGTTGAGTTAAGTCTACTATTGACATGATGATGGAGTTTTGCAGAAGGCAAGCGCAGGCTACACCTAAAAGGAGGAGTGGATCCTAGAAGGAAGGGAATTAATTGCATCGGTAGGAAAGGTTAGGATTGCTTTTTCGGACTTCAAACACGTCCAGGTCCGGAAATGGAAACGTTTTTGTTACTCTTTATTTATGTGATGTTTATGTAAATTTTGATAAAAATACTGTTTGAGCATTAGATACTTATCCCAGTGAAATGGATAAACAATGAGAAATATTTAGGACAGACTAGAAGGATGTAATCTGAAGGCTCCCAAGACCTCCAGGGCAGACCTGGAAATAGAATGAGAACTCCAGGACTGAAAAATAATGCCTTGGAATTGATTGACCCTTTTATTAGGATGATGGGGAATGATTCATGCTGGAATGTTTGGTTGTAGGCCTAAAAATGCACACAGCCTTGAAAGCTTTTGAAAACAGTCTTGAGACTTGAAAACACAATGAATGTGTGCATTTTGACTTCTTCCAAGGAACTGGATTTAATTATTTCTTCCAAGGCACTGGAAGAAGTATCAGAAATAGGATAGGAAAGCTTCTGGGAAATGAACGAATCCTTAGGAATGGACATATCACTATTCCCAAGTGCAAGACAGGGCTGATCTTTTCAATTCTATTAGATTAGCTAGTGCTAATCTCTAGTAAATTATATCACTGTGATTTTATATTTTCACTCTCCAAAATTTCCTTACCAGTGATATTCCAAATATCACTTGATATATGCTGCTTTTTAGAAGATTAGGACTTTTATGTTTTGTAAACTTGAGAACGTAATTATAGGATGTGGCAGGCAAAATTTTAAAATAGATATTTTCAAATCGCAAGATTGAATACAAATGGACATACAGCTGCCTGTATCACAGTCAAATGAAGGCATTATGAGAAAATAGTATTTTCCCAAATACTGATTTAGAAGTTAACTGGCAAATATAAACATACCTCTGTAAATTTTCCAAACATTTAATCAGCGTTAGTCATCTGTTATTCTACTATCAAGCCATAAACACACAGAATGAGGAGGTACTGTACTGCACATCTTCCTTTATTAGGTATAGCATCTTTAAAGCTGAAGGAATTATTCTAAAAAGAGGCAAGGTTTGATTGATCGGATGGATGGAAAGATAGATGTTTTATTACAATCAGCACAAAACCATATGTAACAAAGTTTGTAGCCAATCCAATAAGGACAATGTTAGCTGTAAAGCACAAGTAGACAAAACATAAAGCCAGAAAACAGTAAAATAAGACTGATATTAGTGTGTAAATGCAATAGCATAAAAGTAGAGTCTGAAATGCAGAAATAAAATATATATTAAAAGGCAATTGGTTAGCAAAAGAGAGCATCATTGTCTTAGTAGACAGCAGAAAAAGCTGGTGGTAATGGCTAAGAAAATAAAATATTACAAGGCATTGGTTACTGCCCAATTTGGCAAATACTCTTCTACCTTCAAGATTCTGTTGCTGGATCCCACCAACAGATTTTCCCCTTTCACTCCTCTGAACCCTGCATGAGCCTGTTGACATGATTTATTATTATTTATTATTATTTATTAAGAGAGATCGCCCATCCTTTTTAACCTGAGGCTTTCAAATAAGCAGTTGGCAACAAGTAAGAACTGAGAGGAAGAAATGTCAATAACCTTCATGTTTTGAATATGGGCATCTGAAACTGAATATTCAAGACAAAATGGAACTTAGTTGGTACGCACCTGTCATATTTTGAACTAGGGTAGAGGACAGCTTAAATCACTTTACCTTGTTTGGGGAGATCCTGTTGTGGCGATCCTGTTGATACTGGTTTGGGACTTCATGATAATCCTGATTAATGTTGCTGTTGTTAGTTGCAAAGTTGTGTCTGACCCATCATGACCCCATGGACAATGTTCCTCCAGGCCTTCCTGTCCTCTACCATCCTCTGGAGTTCATTTAAGCTCACACCTATTGCTTCGACCACCTCATTCTCTGTCGTCCCTTTCTTCTTTTCCCCTCAATCGTTCCCAGAATTAGGCTCTTCTCCAGTGAGTCCTTCCTTCTCATTATTTAAGTTTCATCTTCAGGATCTGGCCTTCTAAAGAACAGTCAGGGTTGATCTCCTGTAGGACTGACCAGTTTGATCGCCTTGCAGTCCAAGGAACTCACAGGAGTTTTCTCCAGCAACATAGTTCAAAGGCCTCAATTCTTTGACACTCAGCCTTTCTTATGGTCCAACTTTCAGAGCCATACATTGCAACTGGGAAAACCATAGCCTTGACTATATGCACTTTTGTTGGCAGGGTAATGTCTCTGCTTTTTACTATGCTGTCTAGACTTGCCATAGCTTTCCTCCCCAGGAGCAAGCATCTTTTAATTTCTTGGATGCAGTCCCATCTGCAGTGATCTTGGAACCCAGGAAAATAAAATCTGTCACTACCTCCATTTCTTCCCCATCTATTTGCCAGGAATTGAGAGGGCCGGATGCCATGATTTTAGTTTTCTTAATGTTGAGTTTCAAGCCAACTTTTACACTCTCTTTCATCACCTGCGTCAAGAGGTTCTTTAGTTCCTCTTTCTGCCATTAGAGTGGTATTATCTGCATAAATGAGGTTGTTGATATTTCTCCCGGCAATCTTAATTCCAACTTTTGATTCATCTAGCCCTGCCTTTCTCATCATGTGCTCTGCATATAAGTTAAATGGGCAGGGTGACAGTATACAGCCTTGCTGGACTCCTTTCCCAATTTTGAACCAATCAGTGGTTCCATGTCCAGTTCTCACTGTTGCTTCTTGACCCGCATATAGATTTCTCAAGAGACAAATAAGATGGTCTGGTACTCCCATCTCTTTAAGGACTTGCCACAATTTGTTTTGATCCACACAATCAAAGCCTTTAGCATAGTCAATGAAGCAGAAGTAGATGTTTTTTTTCTGGAACTCCCTAGCTTTCTCTGTGATCCAGCGTATGTTGGCAATTTGATCTCTAGTTCCTCTGCCTCTTCGAAATCCTGCCTGTACTTCTGGTAGTTTTCAGTCCACATACTGCTGGAGCTTAGTTTGTAGGATTTTGAGCATAATTTTACTAGCATGTGAAATGAGTGCAGTAGTGTGGTAGTTTGAACATTATTTGGCATTGCCCTTCTTTGGAATTGGAATGTAAACTGACCTTTTCCAATCCTGACTTGGACTACTGTGATGTTGAATGGTTTTCCTTGGATTCGAACTGCGATCATTCTGTCATCCCAATATTGCTTTTCCTACTCGTTTATTGACTATGATGGCTACTCCATTTCTTCTGAGGGATTCTTGCCCGCAGTAGTATATTTGATGGTCATCTGAATTAAATTCACCCATTCCTGACCATTTTAGTTCACTGATTCCTAAGACGTTGATGTTCAGTCTTGACATCTCTTTTTTGTCCACGTCCAGCTTGCCTTGATTCATGGATCTTACATTCCAGGTTCCTATGGAGTATAGATCTTTACAGCATCAGACTTTCCTTTCACCACCAGATACATCCACAGCTGAATGTCCTTTCGGCTTTGGCCCAGTCACTTCACTCTTTCTGGTGCTGCTAGTACTAGCCCTCCACTCTTCCCCAGTACCATATTGGACACCTTCCGACCTGAGGGGCTCATCTTCCAGTGACATATCTTTTTGCCTTTTGGTACTGTCCATGGGATTTTCATGGCAAAGATCCTGGAGTGGGTTGCCATTTCCTTCTCCAGTGGATCACGTTTTGTCAGAGCTCTCTGCTATGACCTGTCTGTCTTGGGTGGCCCTGCACAGCATAGCTCATAGCTTTCATTGAGCTACGCAAGCCCCTTCGCCATGATAAGGCAGTAATCCATGAAGGGGATGTAGACTATAGTAAAATGTTAACAATTAAAATAATTGGGACTATCATGACTTTTTTTTTGTCCTACAAAAGGAGAACAATTGCTGGCACCAACCACTAAAAGTGTTCTACAAATGCTTTAATCAAAAAGGGGGAATGCCTATTGCATAAGATCTTTGGAAAACACACAAATTCAGTACTGTAAAAGGTTATTGGGGCTTTCCATGTGTGCTTCTGTTCATCTTCTACAAACAGAATTAGGTTATCCTTGGTTAATGGTCAGATTGATATGGTACCATTCAGTTTTTGCAAACATATCTCTCCAAAAGAGTCTAAATTCTTGGTTAATGGATCTGATAATCCAATGCCTTATATGGATTATTGGATAAGTATTTACTCTCAATATCAATTATTCCATTTGGAATATAAAGATCTGCAAGAAGTTGGAGCTTGTAGCTGGCCCTGAATGCTATATTGTAGGTGTTACAATGCTGTCATACTGAAACAGTACATTTTTACTGGTTGCTTTTCAGCCTCAATGCCAGGGTGCTCATATTAGTGTACAAAGTATTATATGACAATTATTTGCAGGATCACCTATTATTTTGGGTTCTTAGGCACAGTTTGTGATTGAAACCAAAGGTTAGTTTAATGTCATAAAAATTATTTTCCATAACAATGTGTAATCATTTTATTTTTTGATTACTGTTTCAGAGAGGATTTGAGATATACGTAAAGTCTACATTCTAGACTTTAAAAATGCTGTAGCCCCCTTTGGTTAAGGGCTATATAGCTCTCTCAAGGTAATCTTCAGTATATAGCAGTGATGGCTAACCTTTTTTGTGCCGAGTACCCAGCAAACCCCCAAAATGCAATGTGTGCGTGCCCTGTGCATGCACCACGCCCCATGCATGCACACACGCTCTGTACATGCATGTGCATTCCCCCATGCATGCGCCCTTCCCCCTCCCCCATCCCGTTTTGGCTTACAGGTTGGTGCAAGAGGCCTTACAGGCCCAAAACAGAGCATGGGGGGTGGGGAACACACATGCACAAACTCCCAAAATGCAGTATGAGCACCCCCAGCATATGCACCCTGCACATGCGCAGCAGAGACCCAAAGCCCAGCTGGCCAGCGGGAGGCACATGCGCAATGGAGCTGGGCTGGGGCAACAGCTGGCGTGCCCACAGTGAGAGCTCTGCGTGCCACCTGTGGCACTCATGCCATACATTTGCCATCACGGGTATATAGAATATTTTTTTCAGACTTTTACTGTGTTTACGTGTTTACTTTTTCTATTGCTGTTAAATGTCTGAGTAATAAAGTAAATAGTAAGAATAGACTTTCTAGAGGCCATTCTCATGTTCTATAAGGGAGATTAGTTAGTGCTTTTGGAAAAGATTACTGAGAAGGAGAAAAAATTAAGAAAGAAACATTTTGTTTCGTATACGATGGAGACTGTTGGAGGAGCTGAAAGATCAGGTTAAGAACAGATTGCCATGAAGAAAATATGTCTGTATGGCTGCTAAGGGTTAACAACAACCTAATGCCATCGATCAAAATCATAAGATGGAGCAGAAAGAATTGCTCTAAACTGGAAATTTCTAGATAACCTTTCATTAAATAATTGATCTGCAATTATTTTTTCTCTTATGAAAAAAGTGAGTGATAAAATTGAATGCTTTTTAGGGGAATGAGTCATGTTTTATCGGCTTTGGAAAGATTATACAAATGCTAATTATAACTATTTTATTGATAAATTGAGTGTTATGTGTAATCTGTAATTGAACTGTTGACTGTATTATTCTGGGGTGTTCTGTTGTATTCTTCTTTCTCGTACTTTACAGAATATTAAAAATGAAAAATATAATGAAAAAATTATATGAGAGAGAGCACTATGCCCTGTAATATCCCACATCGGTGAAATTACATCTTTAAGCACTGTTCCACCTGGATTATAGACTAGAACCATCCACTCAAGAAAAAAGTCACTGAAGAACAACACTTCCAACCCCTAACTCCTGCTGACAGTCCAATATGACGCAATGATCAAGAGAATTTTACAAGGACTAGGAAGGATATAGTATGCCCCATCAAGGTTCAGATGGTCATCCACTAATGTGACTAATGTCATTTTCCATCCCATGGAATCTAGATAATCCGTATCTTTTATCACTATCACTCTTTGAAGCAGGCTCCCTCACCTCCCCTCAGCAAGGAAGTTTGGCTATATTCAAATACAACTTTTTCAAGAGATAGTACACAAATGCCTCTTAAAACATGTAGCATTACAAACAAGCATTTTCAGTTCCCCATATCCAGTAAATTCCTTCCTGCCTGGAGGAACTAGGAAAAGTATGAATCATGTTGCATTTGGCAAGCTCATCTTATAGAGAATCCCATCCACTGTCTTGAGCATAATGAGGTCAAAAGTATCCTTGATTCAAAGCACAAGATCCAGTCTCAATACCATGTTGGATTCTGTCCAACTGACATATAGCTCTAGGACTTTCTCCATTAAGAAGCCTGCAAAATTATACAGAGAGCCTGCAGAAACCTTATCCCATCTCTGAGCAGGGTGGTCAAGTAAATATCTCGAGATATAATAAGGACAGAGAAAAACGGACATTACCCAATAAAAATCTCTTTCTTGGGAGTCTCCCAAGTCCACTAAAAGAGCAGTGAGTTCAATAAGAACCCCCCCCCCCGACTGTCACTCTGAATATACTTCAAAAGTTCTTGTTCAGTCTGGTAGCCCTGTTTCTTCAGCATGTCATCTTGAACCTTAGTTGCAGTCAAGCTTCACCTTCACCACAATGCCAATTTTCTGCCATTTTTTCCTCAGCGATAGCAGAAGCAGCACTCTTTTGACCTCTAATGAAAAGTTCCTCTTTTAGAAACTATGAATCTGGAGTAACATACTACTACTAGCCACAGATTAATAACCTAACAGCTAACTAAAATACCATCTTAAAGAAGCCGTTTTGACTTAATATTCCCAAGAGATGATGAAATGATAACTGCAGTTCTCTCTCTCTAAAAAAAACCACTCTTTGGCTTTGTCTTAGATTCCGTTTAACTGTCACTCTTGTTTTCAGTAGTGAGTTTCTCTCCCTCCCCCCCTTTATTATTATTTTTTTCCTTTCATTTGGTCCTCCTTTTGTTATTTCCGTGTGCACTGCTGGCACTACTGTATATTATTTTCCTTCTACTTGCTTCTCTCTCAGGATACAAGGGATTGTTTCTGCTCCTCAGTCCCTCTTGTATGGCTTTGGGGAAAAAATCAAAGATGAAAAAAGCATCCTGAAAGATCCCAGGAAAGGTCAGGGCAGAACCCACCATGACAGCTATTTGATGAATGTATGCGTAAAAATAAAGGTATCGGCTTAATTATGTGTGAATAGGTTAAAATGGATGTCCTAAAATAAGAATTATTTCAGCTACATTGTTTTAGATTTATATGAAAGTTGGAATGTATAGGTTGGTAATAGTTGTATGTTAAGCTCCAATGAATAGTGGTAATGAAAAAAGTAGATTTGGATTTTGAGAAAAAGTGTTCAGGATCCCGGATGAATGCAAGTGTGTGTGTGTGTGTGTGTGTGTGTGTGTGTGTGTGTACTTGGAGCAAATGAAAACTTCTGAAAGTGTGATTGATTTGATCGTGTCTGATAAAAGATTAAGAGATAGAGGCATCAAAGAGCCTGAGATGAATAGAATGACAATTGCTATTGATAGTATTGTATTTTTCTCCATATGGATAACTGGGAAAAATAACTCTTTGAACTTCATGAAACTTGGAAAGTACTTGTATCTGCTATGCATACATTTTCATTTATCACAAGGACCATAATTATGTCCTTTGTCTTCTTTCAGAAAGTAGTCATGCTCTCCTCTTCCAGCTTTGTATTCTTGCTGCTTTATACCTATCATCTGTCCTTGTTTTCCTGCAGTAGCCAAAAAGTGATTTATTAATTGCATGGTAAAGAATATCTTGTAAATCTCTTTCACTGAGCGTGTTTCTCCATGTGATAGTTCTTTTTAGGGAAAGGTACTTTCTGGAATAATTTACTATTGCTCTTGTATTCGATTCCAAAAATCCTTGTCCACTTTTGTGAGCTGAAGTGTGGCTACTTTTTTATTCCATTCTCTTTTTTTTTACAGTGCTCCTCTATAGATTTACATTTTAAACATGCTGTATGCATGTTTAGTTTCTTTTAGGCAGGGAAAGAAAAATGCTTTTTCCTTCTATTCCTTATGTAGCCACCACCTGTAGATATACCCAATACTGGTGTATTTGAGAAAATGTTAAACAAGAATCAGTGACATGAGTTCCAACCAACATGCCACTGCTATGTAGATTAATATTAGGTAATATAGGTTTTATTAACTAATAAAAAACTCACTAAAGTTACTGCAACGTTTTATACTAAATATAAAATTGAATGTTGCTATTACTTTAGACATTCATGACTCAGAAATAGAGCTTTTTAGTCAGCCTTCTCATGAATTGTCCTTTGTGGAAGGGGAAGTTCTCTACTCTTTGAGCCTCAACATCTATTCTATTGTGACCAGAACTGGATGCAGTATCCAAAATGTGGCCTCAACAATATGGTATAAACTGGTAAAAAGGTAAAGGTAAAGGTTCCCCTCACACACATATGTGCTAATCATTCCCGAGTCATTCTCATCTCCATTTCAAAGACGGAAGAGCCAGCGCTGTCCGAAGACGTCTCCGTGGTCATGTGGCTGGCATGACTAAATGCCAAAGGCACACGGAACGCTGTTACCTTCTCACCAAAGTGGTCCCTATTTTTTACATGCTTTCGTACTGCTAGGTTGGCGGAAGCTGGGACAAGTAACGGGAGCTCACCCCGTTACGCAGCACTCTGGATTCAAACCACTGAACTGCCGACCTTTCAATCAACAAGCTCAGCATCTTAGCCACTGAGCCACCGTGTCCCTTTATAGAATGCTTACAAGCTAGTAAACCAAATAGTTAGGTGGTAACATTAAGAAAACTTTAAGAAAACTAAGATCATGGCATCCAGCCCTCTCAATTCCTGGCAAATAGATGAGGAAGAAATGGAGGTAGTGACAGATTTTATTTTCCTGGGCTCCAAGATCACTGCATGGGGGACTGCAGCCAAGAAATTAAAAGACGCTTGCTCCTAGAGAGGAAAGCTATGGCAAATCTAGACAGCATACTAAAAAGTAGAGACCTAAAAGGGTGTATAGTCAAGGCTATGGTTTTCCCAGTTGCAATGTATGGCTGTGAAGGTTGGAGCATGAGAAAGGCTGAGCGCCAAAGTATTGAGGCCTTTGAACTATGGTTCTGGAGAAGACTCCTGCGAGTCCCTTGGACTGCAAGGCGATCAAACCGGTCAGTCCTAGAGGAGATCAACCCTGACTGCTCTTTAGAAGGCCAGATCCTGAAGATGAACTCAAATACTTTGGTCACCTAATGAGAAGGAAGGACTCACTGGAGAAGAACCTAATGCTGGGAAAGTTGGAAGGCAAAAGAAGAAGGGGACGACAGAGAATGAGGTGGCTGGATGGAGTTACCGAAGCGTCAACTTAAATGGACTCCAGAGGATGGTAGAGGGCAGGAAGGCCTGGAGGAACGTTGTCCATGGGGTCGCGATGGGTCAGACACGACTTTGCTACTAACGACAACAAGAAGTACAAACAATGTATGGGTAGCTAAATAGGAAAACTGAAGTTCCCAAGAGATGACCCAATTAATTTACGAGCCTCGAGACAAAGTTAAAAAAAAACATTCATTTATTAGGATCAACATCTTGGCATGACTTTCTGTGGAACTGAAACTAAATTCCACTTAATGGTGTCTGAACTTTACCTCTGTGTTCCCTCCCCTCTTCCTGAAGTCATTAATCACATTCATCAACAAAATGTTACGGCAGGTTATAGACATGTGCATTCACAGGCCAGCTGCAAAGAATATGAGACTTGACGGGCCAAAAGTATGTATGGAATTCTCTTCCCTTCCCGAGTTGATAGTAGTCATGGAAACGCTTTACACGTTGACATCCGGCTCCCCTCACTTTCTAAAAGTGACCTGTGTAAAACAAAGCAATTTGGGTACAGGTGTATAACTTAGGGATGCGTTCCTCCCCCAGGCTTGCTTGGATTTTCTGCATGGAATTTTGCTATAAGGCGATCAGCCTGGATATTTCTACTTTTCACCCATGATGCCTCTAGTAAGGTGTAGCCCTTCCACTTGATTAAGTATTGGAGTTGTCTCCTGTGCCACCTTGAATCAAGGATTCATTGAACTTCATAATGGGTTTGGTCCCGTATGACCATAGGGCCTGGGGGCTCCCGAGGTAGTGGTCTCAGAGTGAATCCGATCACGGGTTTTCTTCCCTAACAATCGAGGCAGTTTCAATTGCACTGTGACTGGGTTGATGATATTTACTCCAGGGAATGGTCCAATAAACCTTGGCCCCAGTTTCTTGCTAGGGAGTTTTAATCTCAAATATTTTGTGGAGAGGTAAACCTTCTCTCCCACCTGGAATGGCCGCTGCGGAGCCCGGTGTTTATCTGCCTGTTTCTTATAGGTTTGTGCTTTAGCCAGTCCTTTTTTGACATTTTCCTCGGTTGCTTTCAGCATTGACATCCAATCAATCAAGCTGACTGAGGAGGGGGGAATCCCTTGGATACTCAGGCATTGGGACAAAATCCATGCTGCTTACTACTTTGAACGGCGTGAGTCCTGTGCTATTGTGAACAGCATTATTGTTCACAACTTCAGCAAAAGATAAAAGGTCTGCCCAATAGGACTGCTGATAGTTCACGTAGCACCTCAGGTACTGCTCCACCATGGCGTTCAGTCACTCTGCTGCCATTGGTGCTCGGATGAAAAGCTGAACTAAGACCCTGAGATGACCCAATGGACCGCAGGAATTCCCTCCAGAACTTAGCCATGAACTGGACTCCTCTGTCTGAGATAATTCTTCAAGCTACTCCATGCAGTTGGTAGATATGCTTCACAAACAGTTCAGCCAGCTTGTGAGCAGAGGGTAGTCCGCTGTAGGGTATGAAGTGTGCCTGTTTGGAGAACAGGTCTATTACAGTCCAAATCACTGTGTTTCCCCCACTTTTCGGCAACTCTACTATAAAGTTCATTGCGATCTCCTCCCATGGCCTCGTTGGCTCTGCTATTTTTTCAGCAGTCCCGGGGGTTTTTCCTGGTCGTCTCTTCATTGTGGCACAGATGGTGCAACTTTTCACGTAACTATCTACGTCTTTGTTCATGCCAGGTCACCAGAATTGTCTATGGGCTAAATGTAAAGTCTTTAGGATCCCAAAGTGGCCTGCTGGAGAATTAGGGTACGTAGGATTCTGGGACGTAGTTTTGTCCCCTTCCATGCAAGGTCATCTCTTTTTGTCAAGATGTATTGATTGTTTCGGAACCAGGGGTCTGCTAGCAGTTCAGTTTTGAGCCTCGTGGTTAGGTCACTTGTGGGTTGGTCTTGCTGGTCATGGTGTTGCAGCCTGGTGGTCACTTGAGCAGTGGTTTGAGTAGAGGAAATGATGGTGTCCACTACATGCTCCCGTTCGTATTTGTACTGAGGCATGCAGGAGTGGGCGTCAGCTAGAAAGTTCCTCCCCCCTGGAATGTGCTTTAAAACAAAATCAAAATGGTTGCAGTATTGAGCCCATCGGACTTGTTTGGGTGATAGTTTCTGTGGGGTCCTAAGCACTTCCAGATTTTTGTGGTTGGTCCAGACTTCGAACGGTTTCTGGCCCCCTTTCAATAGGTGTCTCCAGATCAGCAGTGCCCATCTCACTGCAAAAACCTCCTTTTCCCACGTGGCCCATTGTCTCTCTGTGTCTCTGAGCTTGCGGGAGGTGTAGGCACAGGTTGTAAGTGTCCTTGGTTGTTTCTTTGGAGTAGCCCCGCTCCCACTGCCATGTCGCTGGCATCTGCCTGGATCACGAAGGGTTGCTCGGGACCGGCTCCTTTGCAAACATTTCTTTTAGTGTTTCGAATGCCTCTTGGCAGGTTAGGTCTCGTTGTAGGGTTGTCCCAGATGAGGTTTCATTCCTGGGCTCCCTGTCTTCAAGAGATCTGTTAGGGGTTTGGCAATTTTCGCAAAGGAGGGGATGAATTGCCTGTAGAAGTTCGTGAACCCTAGAAAGCTTTGTAGCTGTCTGCGGGTGCGAGGGGATTGCCAGCCTAAGATGGCTTGTACTTTGGCTGGGTCCATCTCTATTCCCTTATTTGACACTCGGTAACTCTGGTAGTCTAACTGTGCATAGTGGAATTCACATTTTGATACCTTGACGTACAGGTTGGCTGCAAGAAGTTTTTCCAATATTTGGCGGACCAGGGGTATGTGGTTGTCCATGGTCTCAGTGTAAATAAGGATGTCACCCAGGTAGACAAGGACCCCCTTGTAGAGGTGCTCGTGCAGCACCTTGTTTATAATTGCACGAATACCGCTGGTGCCCCCTGCAGTCTGAAAGGCATCACTTTGAATTGAAAGCTCCCTAGAGGGCATTTGAATGCTGTTTTCCACTCATCTCCCTCTCTGATACGTACTCGGTAGTGTACTTCTCTGAGGTCTAGTTTGGTGAAGACTTTTCCCTTGGCCAGATGAGATAGTAGGTCCTTCATGAAGGGGAGGGGGTATAGGTTGTGTATGCACACCCCATTTATCCCTCGAAGGTCCACACACAATCTCATAGTTCCATCTTTTTTCTCATTGAAGAAGACTGGTGCTGCGACCCATGGCTTGGCTGGCTCAATGAACCCCCTTGCTATGTTTTTGTCTATGTATTTGTGCATCTCTTGCATTTCCCGGGACATCATGGCATACAGTTTGGGCTTGGGTAGTTTTGCCCCAGGGATGATTTTGATGGCACAGTCTGTCTCACGGTGAGGAGGCAGAACTTCACACTCGGCCTCGCTGAATACCTCTGTGTGGTCCTGATATTCCATCGGAATCAGTTCGGCCTCTGGGGTTTTGTCGGATGTGGTTGCCAGTTGTTCTTGTGGGATCTTTTTTGGGGGGGTTCCTGTGTGGGTGGTGTTTCTGCTCGCTGGTGTGGGAGGGGTTGGGGGCCCCTTGATATCCTAAAGAGCCGAGGTGGCGCAGTGGTTAAATGCAGCACTGCAGGCTACTTCAGCTGACTGCAGTTCTGCAGTTCAGCTGTTCAAATCTCACCGGCTCAGGGTTGACTCAGCCTTCCATCCTTCCGAGGTGGGTAAAATGAGGACCCAGATTGTTGTTGGGGGCAATATGCTGACTCTGTAAACCGCTTAGAGAGGGCTGAAAGCCCTATGAAGCGGTATATAAGTCTAACTGCTATTGCTATTGCTAAATCTGTGGGTACCCCATTTCCACCAGATGGTCGGTCCCCACTTGTCTAGCCAGAAAAGTCCGAATATGACTGTGTCTGTCATTTTGGGGGCTATTATGAATTGAATTACTTCCCAGTGATCCGTTAGCTCTAGCCTCACTGGTTCAGTCAGATGGGTGAGGGTTAGGGACCTGTCAACCTGCTCAAACCGGATCAGGTGAGCCAGTCTTTTTGCTCTGATCCCCAATTTCAGGACTGTGGTTAGGTTCAAGCACCTTGTGCAGCCTGAGTGTATTAGGGCTTGAAAATTCCCCTGGTTTCTTGTTTTTGGGGCTGTGAGGCATATTGGAAAAAGGAAAGGATGAATTGGTTCACTCACCATTGGGCCATTTTCTCCTTTGTTCTTACTGTCATATGACTCGGGCAACTGGTTGTTGTTGCCTGGGATTCCACCACTTTCGCCTGAGGGGGAAGGGGCTTCTGTGGCTTGGAGGGCTTTCCAGAACATGTTGATGGTCTGTTTGGGGCCTTGTTCTGGTTATGCCCTGGGCAGTGGGTCTGGCTTTGGTTTTGGAGCTGGGGTTGGGCATGCAGCTGCCATCCCCCCACATCGGTAGCATTTCAGCGGACTTTGAGGGAGGTCTGGTCTCAGGGCCTACTGTGGTGCTGTGGTTCCCTGTCGGTTGGGTGGTTTCAGGTCAGGTTGACCTCTCTCTTTTGTGTCCGGTTGCTCTCTCATGTCGTTGGTGTACAGCCTGCTGTCGACTTTTGTTGCTACTCGGAACCACTCAGAGAGTCAATTTGGGATGTCGCAGTATGCAGTTACCTGGGCAATTTGCTTGTCCAGGCTTGTTCTGAAAAAATGCACCAGCAGCTGCTCTGGTAAAGGGGGTAGCCTTCCTATGACCCTCCTGAATTCATGGATGTGCTCTTTGATGGGGCGGCCCCTCTACTTTAGGTTGCTGAGTTCCTCTTCTGCATAAGGGTCCTCCTCCACCTCCTCAAATCTGGCTCTAGCAATTGCAGGAAGTCATCTATGTCTTTCAGTTGGGGGCTCTCCTCTTGTGGAGGGCTGCTAACCATTCCCTTGCTTCTCCCTCTAGCCCCTCTGTGGTGGTATTCGCCATGGCCCTGAGGGGTGGGTAGAGGTGCCCATAGCATTCTAGATGGATAACAGCTGAATCGAGGAATAGAGCTAGCTGGTCTGAGTCCCCATCAAACTTTCCCCTGAATTGGGGTTGGTCATTCAGCCTTACTACCTCCTGTTGGTCTCTGTATGCTTGCGCCTGATATGGCTGGCTGTCTTTCTCACTCTAGTTCGGAGGGAGGGAGTGGTTTGTCTGATCTGGGCAGCCTGCCTGCTGTGTGGGAGAGGCACTGGTTGCAGTTTCAGGCTCCTTCTCCTTCTATTGGGTGGAGGAGGGGGGCTGCACTCCAGTCTGCATCTCTTCCCCTCAACAGGATCAGATGTCCCTCTCCTCTCTTTTGGGTGGCATGATGGCCCCTCATCAGCAAGGGTGGTCCGGTCAAGATCCTCCCTCTGTTTCTCTATTGCACTCTCCAGGGATTCCATCTGGGGCTTTGGGAGCCTGGCTTGTGCCCAGTCCCACCTCCAGTCCACCCTTGCCAGCTTGCTTGAGACCCTTCCCTGTATCTGGGGACTAGGGAACTCTACTTCAGCTGCCTTAGGGGCTAATTTCCACCAGTAGTCATCCTCTCTTGCTTTTGCTGCTGGGAAAGGCATCACTGCTTGGCATTGCCACATACCTCCTGTTGCCTGATTTTCCCTCCAAGCACCCCAAATATGGGGGGGGATGCTTGGAGAGCCCAGGATTCAGGAAACCCAGAAATTTATTTATTTATTTATTTATTTATTTATTTGTTTATTTGTTTATTTGTCTTGTATGCCGCCCACTCCTGGAGGACTCCGGGCGGCTCACAAAAGACAAGGGAAAAGGGGGAACAAGACAAAGACAACATATTAAAAACAAAACCAACATTCACAATTTCTATGGAGGTAGATGCTTCTCAGCTCCCCCCGGCCTGCTGGAACAGCCAGGACTTGGTGGCTTTGCGGAAGGCCGGGAGGGTAGTGAGGATCCGGATCTCAACAGGGAGCTCGTTCCAGAGGGCTGGAGCTGCAACAGAGAAGGCTCTCCCCCGGGGAGTCGCCAGCCGACATTGGCTGGCAGATGGAATCCCGAGGAGACCCAACCTGTGCGATCTAATTGGTCTGAGAGAGGTAATTGGCAGGAGGAGGTCTCTCAGGTACCCAGGTCCGATGCCATGTAGGGCTTTATAGGTAGTGACCAGCACCTTCAAGCGGATTCGGAGACTAATAGGTAGCCAGTGCAGCTCGCGGAGGATAGGTGTAACGTGGGTGTACCTTGGTGCACCCACAATCGCTCGCGCGGCTGCATTCTGGACTAATTGGAGTCTTCGAACACTCTTCAAGGGCAGCCCCATGTAGAGCGCATTACAATAATCCAGTCTTGATAGATTTTTAAAAGTCAGTTTCGGCTCTCTGTGAAGTTCCCAAGAGATGACCTAATTAATTTACGAGCCTCGAGACAAAGTTTTAAAAAAACCATTCATTTATTAGGATCAACATCTTGGCATGACTTTCTGTGGAGCCGAAACTAAATTCCACTTATTGGCGTCTGAAATTTACCTCTGTGTCCCCTTCCCTCTGCCTGAAGTCATTAATCACATTCACCAACAAGATGTTACGGCAGGTTATAGACATGTGCATTCACAGGCCAGCTGCAAAGAATATGAGACTTGACAGGCCAAAAGTATGCATGGAATTCTCCTCCCTTGCCGAGTTGATAGTAGTCATGGAAATGCTTTACATGTTTGCATTGTTGCTTCTGCTTCAGTATTCAATACATAGGTATATTAACACAGTTTAATTATATAAGTTGATTATACTAATGTAAAATTATTTCAAAATTGTAGTGAAAGATTGCTACGAACACATGCATTTTCAACTGTAATGAGAATTGATGTAGTAGCTTCAAAGATTGTGATGAGTTTTTCTGTTTTCCTAGATTCTTTTGTCTCAAACTATGCCAGAGATGACAGAGAAAGCTCCTCTTAAGAAGCAGCACCGGTATGTTTCCACATTGCCAATAAGTATATGGTATAATGATATAATCCTATTCCTTGCTACAGCGAAATAAATGATACTGATTTGGGTGAGATTACATTGATCCTGTTAATTCTCTGTTCCAGCCCCTGAAAGTAGAGAATGAAGACTAGAATAACCACAAAAAGAGTGTGTTCTGACTTCAGACTTCTGCTCACACACACACACACACATACACCTTTTTAACAGCCTGTACATCTGACAAGGGTAAAATAGGCATGAAAGAAGTGGGGTTGGGAGGACTCCAATTTTAATTAACCTATCATATTCTATTTATTTTTAACAAAAATGAAAAAGTACCTAGGTATCCAGATACTGCAAAAGTAGGTGAGCTATCAGTCAACATGATAAATAGTGGTGAACTATAACAGACTATGCTTTGCTGTATTGCCTGAAGTGTTATTTATCTGGAAGTAGCTTAACAGTAGTTGCTATTGTCCAACTTGGTTTAATGTAGCATGCATACGTATCAGTAATACTGCAATTTATACTAGATTTATCAGGAATTTAGTGTAAAATATGGAGGAGGTGGGGGGTTCTGCAAAAATATACTGCATATATCTCTCCATCTATTCCATGCCAATGTGAGAAGTATGTCTCTGTGATATGAACAGCTACTGCATGTTCTTTTTATATGAAGTTTCTTTAATTTCTTAGAAAACTGAATAGAAAAGTGTTTCCTTTGAAATGTGCCTAAAATCAGATTAGCGTTCATTTTGCTGGGTTTTAGGAAAGCAATTGCACTTTTTAAAAACGGGGCTGGAACTTCTAGTAGCCAGCCGCCAACCTGAGTTCTTCTTTGCTGCTTGCTTGCTCTTCAAATGCAGGTGTTTTTGTAATTGAAGATGTAGCTATAAATTGTTTTGTACTTTCTAAATGTAAGCAACCCAGAGTCCTTTGAGATTGGAGAAGGAGATAAACCTAAATCAGTTAATCAGTCATGTGTTTTGTTTTAATATACTTGTAGGGACAGTAATTGAAAAATAAATTATTTGGTGTAGCGCGACACCTTTAAGAAAAATGTATCAAAGGAAATGCAGTAATGAAATGCTAAATCTCGCAAGGTTGCCAGTTACATTCCTACCATGACAATGCCAAGCTTTTCCAGGGTCCAGTACATGATTTCTATTCTATCTAGATTTAAAAATAAATGTCATTGGGTAGGGAAATATGGAACATTGGCAGGAAAAGTGTTCTTTAAACTTGTTTTTATGTTAGAAATTTATAGGAAAGTATAAAATTGTATTGCCTACTCTAGTACATAAAATAATATATCCATTGCATATGCATTTATAATGTTTCCCCTATTCCTTATAGCTATGATATTTGTTTACATTTCTGGTGACATAATAGTGATCCATATTGGAACCTTTGTTCAAAGCTTGAATTTCTACAAGAGAACCCATTTAAAGCCTCATTTTGTGCCTGTTTTATGTATGCAATTTTGTGTATGTATGTTTTAGGGAATATAAATTTTCTTATGTTAAAAAATAAACAGGCTAATTAGTTATATGCTATAATATTCATTGTATATGGGAAGGATGTCAGAACAGAACATTATTTTACAAATGTTTATGGATTTAATAAAATACTTCAAAAAGCAATAAATAGTTCGTGGTTTTTTAAACAGGAAGAAAAACCGAGAGACTCATAATGCAGGTAAGAATTTAATATTTTTCATTTTTAGTAATAATTTTTTACTGAAGTTTAAAAATACAAAGACAAATTAATACAAACGAAGAAAAATGCAAAAAGACCAAAATATGTGTTGGTATCTGAGATTTTCTCTTCACTCTTCTGAGTTAAAATCCATACATATGCATCATTTTTCTGAATTATTATTTGTGTGTCCCTTTTAGCTATTGAAACATTGATGAGTTTTATTGTGAATCTTGTGTAACATCATATCATTAATAAATCCTAGCAATTTTAAATCTGTGTTCAAAACAGCCTCATTCTCAGTTCTACCCTTTTCTATCTCTTCTTTTGAACTTGTTTATATTGTATATTCACAAGCAATTTTAAAAGAAAATTCTGAGTACACTATTGCGAATTATCCTTGAGTTCTTCCAGAGTTAAAATACTTTCTGCCATTGTATATTAGTATGTCTGCACCTTAGTTATAAATTTTTAGTTCTTTCTTATGTTCTTACCTTAGTCCAAGGGAAAGGGTTCTTACACTAAAAATCAAAATCTTCATATATATTTCATAGGATTTTAAACAAACCACAAGAAATATTCTTGTAATTATTTCTTAATTTTTTGTGGTCTGGCCTCTTAGCTCATTTAAATACTCTCTGAAATCAAATTTCTAATCACCCCTTTGCTGCTTATTTCTGATTTTATTCTTTAAGCTCTTAGACTTACATGAAACTTTTTTTTACTGAGGAAAATCACCCAGCGTAATAAAACTTGTCCTCCTGAAAATTCTTAATATTCAAAAAGCAACTTACAAGTCACTTCCAGGAAAAATGATTAAATACAGAAGTAGGCAAACCTAGTGTCTCTTTGAAGGCTCTGAACCGTAGCTTGGACAAAATGATTCTTCCAGCATCCAGAGCTCTAAAACCCACCAGAGACACCTGATTTACAGCCTCATTGCAGGGAGCATATGTATGAAGTGCTATGATAGATCGCAGGGCCTCTCCTTATTCTGAAGAGGAATTCAAGGAATTGATTCATTCACCAGTTCCTTTTTCCACTGGATCAGCTCCACACTCATAGACCCATCTTCAGTTGTCCAGGCTTCCCAGTTGAGAGGAACTTTAATATTGGTGGAATCCAGGTGATTCTTTTAAGTATGCAAAACCAAAGACTATCAAAACATAAAAGTGTTATTATTTCTAAGCAACCTGTAATTGTAAGTGTACATACAGTGGATTCTCTTTTTTATAGTGGAGAGGCATCGAAAGAAGAAAATCAATGCTGGTATAAACAGAATTGGTGAGCTAATTCCATGTTCCCCTGCGCTGAAACAGGCAAGTAGGAATGTATGTTAATACCAGCTGTATATAGATCTTAAGAGTTGATTCCCCTATTCGAACAAAATGCCCCTATTCAAACAATCAAGACTTGGGATTAATAAATTGGAATATACTCAAGTTTTAATTGTGAAATGCAATTAAATATCTTATTACAGATAGCTTGTATAGTGACTACCATTGTGACTGGCAGTTCTGTCATTAAGTAAAGTGGTTATCAATCTTTTTAAAATATATATTAACAAAAAAGATTCTGTGGCAGTTGGATGATTATTGTTTTGAAATTGTCTAAATCAGTTGCAATAGCCTGTTTCCCTGAAAATAACATCTCCCTGGATAATAAACCCAATTGGGCTTTTGAGTGCATGCACTAAAATAAGACCTCCCTCGAAAATAAGCCCTCCCCAAAATATTGCAACACAGCAGCAGCCATGAGGTGACCATGTTTGCTGCCTCCTGCACCTAAAAAATAATAAGACCTCCTTGAAAATAAGGCCAAGCGCTTATTTTGGGGTTCAAAACAAAATAAGACCCTGTCTTATTTTCGGGGAAACACGATAGGAGATTTTAAAAAAAACTAAGCAAAAGAGCTATCGAAAATTTTCTGAAAATGTTTTGGTTTTGTGAAAGTTTTCAATATTTAGTTACATTATATTAGCATGGGTTGATGGTAATGTTAACTTTATTAGCCTTAATGTTTTGTTACTTTTTCCTTGGGACATTATAAATCAATTCAAAATTTGTATCCTTTACAGAGTAAGAATATGATTCTGGATCAAGCATACAAATATATAACAGAAATGAAAAAGCAAAATGATGAACTTCTGTTAAATGGAGGAAACAACGAACAAGGTGAATAAATTATTCTATGAATGTAACAATTTATAGTCTTCCCTTATTTATCTGGGGATGCTGCAGAAGGCTTTATGAAGCATCACCAAACTAAATGAAGTTCTGCACTGTCTTTCTGTGACTGAATTATTTCAAACAATTTCCACTTCAGGAAAGAGACTCTGTTGCTACAAGGTGGTAAGCGTTCAGTTTATAGCACTGATAAATATTCTAGAATATTCTACTGTTACTGCATATTTATGTTTATATTTAATAAAAGTAGTTAGCAGATGTAGTTTTTACTATTCTCAACATTATATAAAATTGGCATATTTGTTTTTATTGCATGCAGGTTTTAAAATAAAGGTTCATTTCTTGCTCCTCCTCGTTTGGTTTGTAACTATTATTAAAACTTTCCAGCAAGTTCAGTACTGATTTTCCAAATCTTTATGGTTCAAGTTATTATTTTGTTTGATCTAATCATCTGCTACTAATAATGTTACTACTAATATTTTAATTAAAATATTTGCTCATTTTACTTCTTAATACATCTGCCTTGTATGAGCTAAGATTGTTGCTTTCTTGAAAAAAGATTTTATATGAAAAAAAATACAGGTAGTCCTTCACTTACAACAATAGTGACCTTTCAGAGTTACAATAGTATTGAAAAAAGTGAATTATGACCATTTGCACACTCATGACCATTGCAGCATCTTCCTGGTCATGTGATTTACATTTGGATGCTTGACAACTGACTCACATTTATGACAGTTGCAGTTTCCTGGAGTGTTTTTATCCCTTTTGCGACATTCTGAAAAGCAAAGTCAATGGGGAAACAAGATTCATTTAACAACTGTGTTCCTAATTTAAGAAAGGCAATGATTCACTTAACAAATGTGGCAAGGCAAGTCGTAAAATGAGGCACAGGTCCCTTAACAAATTTCTCACTTAGCAACAGAAATTTTGGTCTCAGTTGTGGTTGTAACTTGAGGAATAACCTGTAGTTAAAAATAGGAAAGCAAGTCTAAGTCTAATGTGTAATTAATAACTGAATTTAACAGCAATTTAATTATTTTTAAATTTTATCCCAGGTAATTAGTTCTATATTTTCACCTAAATGCCAAGAATAGGATCAGTAATTTCTTTTATTAGAATCTTCTGATCCTATTCTTTAGGATTTATTAGATTTTACGGCATATTGCCATTGATTATCTTCTAGCATTTACATAACCATTTTCTTCAATATGAATTTGAATAGTAATAATAAAAGCATAGTTCCTTTTTAAGAGGGCCTCTACACCTGCACTTTTTCAAAAAATCAGGAATGAGGCATTGGATTAGACAAGAGAATGAATACAACCCCAACTTCACATAGCAGTTTGGATAATAGCAAGGACAGGCTCATCCAAGTGACATCAATCACTTAATCAACTAATTTTTTTCTCGGCTTTTTTCTAATTAGCTTTTAACTTCTTACAATTTTTTCTGCAGCTGAAGAAATAAAAAAACTCCGGAAGCAATTGGATGAACTCCAGAAAGAAAATGGGCGCTACATAGCATTGTTGAAGGCTAATGACATTTGCCTTTATGATGATCCTACCATCCATTGGAAAGGAAATCTTAAAAATTCAAACGTTTCTATTGTAATTCCAAATGATCAGATACAAAAAAAGAAAGAAAACCTGAAAAATACAAATATTTCTGTTGTTATCCCCAATGATCAACTGCAAAAGAATATTGTTGTATATTCCAATGGCAGCCAGTTTGGTGGAAGTAACCAGGGGCCATCTGTCCAGGGAATAACTTTTAATATAGGACATAATTTACAGAAACAAACAGCTAATGTTGTTCCTGTCCAGAGGACTTGCAATACTCCTGCAACCATTTCTAGTATTTATTCAACAGCAATCAAATCAGGTATTCAAACTTCAGTTTCATCATTAGTATCAGGCCTACAAAATACAGATAAAAAAACTCTTGAGCAATCTACCTCTGAGAACAAGCAAGGCACATCTACCTGTACTAGTGCTGTTGATTCTGTGAATACCTCGCAGCTAGTAAGATTGCAGAGTGGAAAACAGATTTCATCACAAGATGAGAATGACATCTCCAAATCTAAAAATAAACAAGGGAGTTTGAAGCCGATTGAGAAAACAAGTGTACTAAGCCCCAGCCTTTCTTCCAGTGTTAGTATAGATGTACTTCATTGTCAACAAGCAAATATATCAACAGAAGTGGGTTCAAGAAGTGGGTCTCTAGGAAGCTGTGTAACTTCTGCAGCTGACTCAACCTGTGCTGCATCTATTGGTGGAAAGACATCTGCAGAAAAGGTCTTCAAAAGCCTAGATAGTAGAACTCAAGAACGAGAAGCCCCAAAGGCTGTAACAGAATTGAATATAGTGCCTGCTACTACTGTAGAGAAATGGCCTTTTCCCAGTTCTTCAGGTGTTGGCATTCCAGAGTCAAAAAGCATTGGTAATCTTATGAGAATCGCATCAGCTGGAAATACCCAAACCACTTGGACTACCTTGCAGCTAGCTGGAAGCACTGTTCAGCCTCTAAATCATACTCCATCCAACATAATGACAACTCTTTTAAATGAGCCAATTAATGGTGCTAATATTATAGCTTCCACTCCAAACAAGATTCTGGCCAATGCTGCTGGTTTAAGTAACCCTCTAATTCCAGATGATCACCCAGTTGACCAATTGGTTGTTACCTTGCCATCTCATCCATCTTTACCTATTCAGCCACTAATTAGTAAGACACAAACTAGAGCGCAGATGGCAAGCAGTCTCCTTCCCGTGAATCCAGCCATGCAAGTGATTCAAGTATCTCAGCCAATCACCACCCCTATCAATACATCACCTATTAATCAGAACATTGTAATTCTCCAGCCTCCTAATGCTAATTCCTGTCCTCCAGTGCTGAGAGCTGAACTCCCAAATCAGACCGTTAGCCAGCAGATTGTAATAATACAAACTGCTAATCCAAATCCCCTCTCTTTTTTCTCAACACCATCAGTTGTTAAAATGCCTGTGAATGGAACAAATGCTGGCAATCTTATACAAAGTGCCTCTGGCCCTCATATGTTTGGTGGGAAACATCTTGTTCATATTTTACCAAGGCCCTCCTCTTCAACATCATCTTGCCTGTCACAAACATTTTCTGTTTCAATGTCTAACCAAAAGCTTCCACAGACCATTTCTTTAAATGGACAGTTGTTTGCATTAAAACCTATGAAATCCTGTTCTGGAGATTCAGATCAAACCCCTATGCAAATTATTCAGCCTACCACCAATGAAGATCCAAATACCAATATTGCCCTCAATGCATTTGGTGCTTTAGCTAACCTCAATCAAAGCATATCACAGATGGCTGGCCAAAGCTGTCAACAAGTGTCTGGCAATCCGTCTACCAACCCCAAAATTGTTAGTAGCCAAAGCGCACCAATATCTCCTGGTTTGCTAACAGTGACAATACCTTCCTCTTCAGCTGCTGAGAGTTCTAGATTAACCTGTACTTCATCTTCACTAGACATTTCTCCTCCTAAAGCTGCTGGTTTGGGTTCAAAATGGTCTAATAAAAATTCAGGAACTAAGAAAACTTCAATCGCCAACAACAACCTTGCATGTCAAGTAGATCTTGAAAAAGAATGCAAAAAAATTGATAGGAATGTGGCAAGTGCATCTGAACATTCAGGAAGTGACATATTGCTTGAAAATATGCCCGTTGTTTTGCAGTGCTTAGCTGTACCACAGGCAAACTGTAGAATATCATCAAATGATATGCATGCTTCTGATCCTCATCCCAAAGATAGACTGAGAACTGAACAGAACATGGAATCTACTCTGGCACCTGATCTGAATGCAGCTGGAGTGCCTAGGCCATTGTCCCTGGAATCATCCTTATTGGGACAATATGAGGTAGTTCCTGCAATTTCCACAGACGGTGGTTCTCCACCTCTTCAAATATGTAAATCTCAAACCAACTCAACAGCAAATTCTAAGTTATCAGAACTATCCAAATGTATATCCACCAGTCCTTTACTACCATCTTCTTCAGATTCTCCAGTGACAATTTCTCAAGTTTCTGAGACGTCAGTGTCAAACAGAGAAATGAATACAGAGAATGTTCCCAGAACAGAGGTCTCAGAGATCTGCAGGATGGAACAAAATTGTTCCATTGTAATGCAGGCCTCAGATTTATTGGAAGAACAGGGCCTAACCAAAATGTTCTCAGAGTTTAATAAAGTAGGTGATGTACAAAAATCCTTTTCAGAGCACCCCAGTTTTTGTACCCAAAGCACAAAATCAAATATCAGCTCAAATGATAATTTGGGAAGGAAACAAGAAGAACTCTTGCTGATAAATGCTGAAGAAGAAAACCTCACACGGTCTAATTCTTGCACCTCCGATCAGGAAGCCATCACTGCTAATAGGCAAGTAGACTCCCCTATGTCAACTAGTTCAGGTAGCAGTTGTGGCTTTTCTGTTGCATCCATGTTGCCAGATACATGTAGGGAAAACGTTTCCAACAGCACTTTGGTGAACACACATAGCACCTGCACATTTTCAGAGCAAACAGATATTGTAGCACTAGCTGCAAGAGCAATTTTTGACCAGGAGACTCTTGCAAAAAATACAGGAACAATGTCAGGAACCTCTATTTCCAAGGGTAGTAAAGTAGCATCTCTAGGAAAAGACCAACTATTCAAAGCCCATCCAGTTAAAAACACTAATCAAATGGAAACGGGGCCAAACAATTTCAGTACCCAGAATTCAATGCAAATAAACATTGAGTTATCTGCAGAGAAAAGTTGTTCTGTTAGACTGGAAATGGCGGATACAGCTTTGCAGATTCCAACAGCACAACCGTCAAGTACCTCCAGCTTGAGTGTGAATAATCTCATACATCCAACATGTATCATACATCCTCCAGTAAGCTGCTCAGGTGTACCATCATCTTCAGATCAAACAACTGTTTCTGTATCTGGGACTCCATCTGTCCCTGCTAATTCATATATGGCTCAGTCTCCAGGACATTCTCCAAGGTTGATGGCAGAGTATCCTTCAGAACAGTTATCTGCTCTTCAGACTAACACGATGCAAGGTCCACAGATATGTGAACCACATTTAAAGCAGCAAAGACAAAGCCGCAAAGAATCAGCAAAGCGTTCTATTCAAGATGATCACATGCTTTCTACATCAAAGAGGCAGAAACATTGCCAGACAGCACCTCTACAGCTTGAAGACATGGCTCTGTTGAATCAAACAGCTGATGATATTGAGGGTCAAAATCAGATCCGTGTGAGTCAGATCCCCCCCAACTCATCTAATCTTGCAGTATCAGTGAGTAGTCAAGGACATACCAATGGCCATAGCAGGTTATTTCAAGCCAGCAATTTTGTGTCGCCTACTTCGAGGCAAGTTGAAGTTCAATGTAATTCTCATCCACCTATCCTTGATCAAGCAGGACAGCATCTGCAGCCAATCCAACATGCTCTCTCTCAGGGTATGGCTCATCTTCAGGTTAATCACCCATATATAAAACCACAGCAACAGCAGCCTGGACAGCTAAGAGAACGGCATCAATTGTATCAACTTCAGCATTATATTTCTCCTGCAGAAAGTTCTATACACACTCAAACCCATATTGCTCATCAGCAAAGAATATTGCATCAAGAGGCACAGCTGCAGAAAAAGAGAGGTCTCATTCAAGCCACTCAGCCCACCACACTTACTTTACAGCAAAAGCATCATGGAAATGACCAATCACGGTCAAAGAGTAGCCAGCCACACCCCCATCACTCCCAGATTCAACAATTGCAGCAGCATTACCCTTCTTCCCAGCCTGACAAGAATTGTGAGAATACTGCTTTGAGTAGAACTCATAGCCACCCACGGAGCCACCCAAGTCAGGACATTCTGCATCAGCAGTCATCAGATGTGGGCAGCAGACAACCAAGTTCTGGAGTTCCTCCTGAACATGTCTCGGGACATAGTCAGATGCATAGAATGTTGACCTCTAGAGCTTTGGAGCAGCAGATAGTGTCTCAACCTAGTATTGTGTCTAGACCAGATGTTTCCTGTCTCCCTCATAGACAAGAAAGAAATAGAGTTAGTAGCTACTCTGCAGAGGCACTTATTGGGAAGTCTTCATCTAATTCAGAACACAGGCTCGGAGTGTCCATGCAGAGCTTCAAAGTTTCAGATCATCTTGAAATGAGAAACTATGCTGATGTATCTAGGAATAAAGAACTAGTAATTCATAATACACAAAATCGTGTATCTGTAGATCATTCACTTGGATCAGACATTCAGAGACTCTCTGAGTGTCAAACATTCAAGGTGAATGCCATTAACCAACAGCCTACAGGTAATTTTGATGTGCAATCTTCAAGAAGTAATGAAATAAGTAACTCTCTCAGGGGTATGCAGACACAGAGTTTTCGACTTGCCCAAAATGCTGGACCACCAATAGACAGACAAAAGAGATTGTCTTATCAACCAGTTCAAAGCATTTCAACAGGAAATCCTCTCCCTCCCCGAAGAGACAATGAGAATACATGCCACCAAGGATTCATGCAAAGTTTACTTATTCCTCATCTTGGAGATCAAGCTAATGGAAACCAAAGACCAATTTCAGAACATCAGAGAAATCCACAGTGTTCCAGTTCCTCAAATATTGATTATAATTGTGCCCCAGCAAGAGAAAGTATTCATATTCGGAGGGAAGGTGATGATCAGAACAGAGAAAGTTGTGATATGTCTCTTGGTACTATTAATGGTAGGAACAATGCTTTAACTATTCCCTTCTCAAGTTCTTCTGGAGATATTCAGGGCCGCAACTCAAGTCCCAATATTTCTATCCAGAAATCTAATTCCATGAGAATAACAGAGAGCCATGGAACAAAAGGTCACCTAAATGCCTCAGCTTCTAGCAATGTACATGGAGCTACACGTCCTCTTCACTATGCACCAGTCTCTCGTGGGAATGCTGACCAGGTTCCTCCATCTGTTCGTCAAACCAATTCTTCAGCCACTGATCGATCAAGACATCCTTTACAGGATAACGGTGGCTCTAAAATTCGCCAGTCTGAAAGAAATCGTTCTGCAAATCAGAGGCATGGGAATGTGTTTGAACCTTCTCTTTCCCAACTCCCTTTATCCACTGGTGGAGGAATGATCCTTGGGCGACAGCAGCCTACCCTTGAAAAAAGGAGCAGCATTGTACGATTCATGCCTGAAGGGCCACATGTCTCTCATGATAGTACAGCTGCTGAACAGCACACACTGTCTCAAAATTTTGGATTCCCTTTTATTCCAGAAAGTGGAATGAATCCCCCAGTAAATGCTAACACTTCATTTATTCCACCAGTAACTCAACCCAATGCTACCCGCACAGCAGCCCTGATTCCAGTTGATCCTCAGAATACATTGCCGTCTTTCTATCCACCATATTCTCCTGCACATCCCTCCCTGTCTAATGACATTTCAATTCCTTATTTTTCTAACCAAATGTTTTCTAATCCAAGTACAGAGAAGCCAAATGGTGGAGGTTTAAATAATCGATTTGGTTCTATTTTGTCACCTCCCAGACCAGTTGGTTTTGCTCAGCCAAGTTTTCCCCTTTTGACAGATATGCCTCCAATGCATGTGGCCAATTCATCACACTTGTCCAATTTTAATTTGACTTCTTTATTCCCGGAAATAGCTACAGCTCTTCCTTCAGATGGATCAGCAATCTCACCACTGCTCTCAATAGCAAATACATCTGGTTCTGACTCTTTGAAACAATCATCAAATCGGCCTGCCCATAATATAAGCCATATTCTAGGTCATGACTGCAGTTCAGCTGTGTGAAAAGAATGGGAAGGGGTGAATTTTTTTTTGAATACCCATTCAACAAGATGTATGGAGAAAATTTAGGTTGCTTTTTAAAATTAATATAAACATCTCTGTGCTATAAATTCTTCAATTTCAATGTAATGCCATGCTTAGTTTCTGATGACCTCTCTGAAACTGTATGGAAATCATTGCTTCATTTTCAAGATTTCTAGTTAACAGGAATAGAAATAGTAATGTAGCAATTTCCTCCCACTTAATATAGAATTTTTATTTTTTTTTGCCACTGATTACCATGTGCTTTCTCAGGTATTGGGTTGATTTTTGTTGTTGTTGTTTAAAACCCTCTTAGATTTCCTCACCGCCTTTTTTTTACATTTTTTAAAAAATTTAATAATAAGAAACTAGTAATGTTGATATATAAAATGAACCAGAGTTATAGAAGTCTGTAGGCAAACTGATTACATACATAACACAATTTTGTCAAGTTAGAGGGGGAAAAAATCAGATGGTATTTAGTGGAATTGTGGTCTTGATAGCATAAGATGAGAATTTAAAAAGTCTGTCTGTCTGTCTCACACACAGACACACACAGACACACTCACAGACACATACTTGATTTAGCATTCCAAAACACTGGGTAAAGCAACAAGGGAATATTTTTGTCAGGCTCAAAACAATCCTAGTGCACCCCTTTGATTAAAAAAAAAACACTATTATTGTTTCTATTTGTCTCTCCACACAGCTGACGGAAAAAAAATACGGTGACATCAGTACATTGTCTAAGATATTATTCTGATGAATTGCTAAATCTTTGTTTCTGTTTCTATAAGGTCCTGTAAAGCAGCCCAATTTGAGGCACAGACTCAAATTTTGTTTTTGATAGCAGGAAGAAAGAAAGTCTTCCTACAATGAGAGTGGCCAGAGATGTTTGCTCTTAAAAGTATTCCCCTGTATTTCCAGGATTTACTGGGTTAGAGTTTCTGCAGAACATGCTAACAAATCAAAGAGTTCATACAAATAGGCCAGATAGTTTAGTTTTACTTTTTTTTCTTCCCTCTTATGAGTTGGCTATTTCTGCTGTTTACAGAAAACAAATTCCTGTAATCATATTCCAAGGATGGAAAAAACCAGGTACTCTTCTTAACCAATTTAAATGCACAGCACGTAGTGAGAATGAAACAGTTGGAAGTGAATTGGACAAAAATATATTGACCGGCAGAGGATACCAGTTTCTTGAAGAAATTTTCTATGCAATAATGTGTGCTTTTGTGATTTCTGAGTATTAAATGTTTTTTTCTGAAAATGTATTGGAAGAGTCTGATGCACAGATGAAAAGAAAATGCAAGTAAATGGCAGAGTATTTAATTAATAGGAGAACCTGTATTCCCTTTCATTGAGACAGTTGTGCAAAGAGGAAGCCTTGATTGAAGAATATGATATTCTGCATATTGGTTTGTGTAACAATTTTTATGACAAGAGATTAAAAAAAATATTCAGACTTTCACTATGTATTCATATAAACCAATAGCTACTTTCTGAGCATTTATCAGTATTTCTTGTTAGAATTTTTGGTAGATGTCAGTATAGACTATTATTAGTATTTTTCAAGTGTATTTTCATGCGGAAATATATTTTCAATATATCTCTTGGTATTGTCTGCAGTGGTAAAATTGCTACTGCAGATAAATTACCTTAGTTTTGATTATTAACAAAGGGTTGTGTTTAGCAAAAGATCAGCTCCCTAATGAGATTCCATGCATTCTGCAAATCTATTTTTTTTTATTTCAGATAATAGTGCCCTTCAAAATAATTTAAAAATGGCATGAAGGAATCTTTAAAGAATGCCTTTAACATTTTGAAATTATTAAAATGTTAGTATTCTGTCAATTTATCTGAAACTATTTCAGGATTCTAATTTCAAATTTCCCATTGTATGATCTCATAAATTCTGTGATCTTATCATATTGTCTTATTGACACAGATGTGTTTTGAAGCTTCTCATATGCTAGAAAAGCTCATAAAGCATTGGGGACTTCTGAGGTTTATAAACTCCATTAGATGTCAATTTTTGGATGCATGAGGAATTGATCTTTTCTTATTACTAAGGTGCAATAGAATACAATGGTGGCTGAATCAGTGAAAAAACAGAAGCTATAGATCACATGTTTATAATACCTTAGAATTTCTGTTGGGTATAGGTAGTCACACCTTGTTCTTTTAATGGGAACAGATAAAGAAAACTACTTGTCACACTGCACAGGAGCCTATAGGTTTATGTCCTACAGTCATACTTTTCTTTTGCTGCTGTCCTTCATGACAGTTTCCTTGTGCACATAGAAGAATTGTCTAAGCTCCCTCCTGTTTTGAAATTAAGATGATTGTGCAACACTTTTCAGCAAATTAAGAATGTATGTTGTTGTGTATTCTATAATATTCTATCCTCTACTTAAGGTCCCCCAGAAATTTTCAAGATCTTGAAGATAAGCTTGTAAAGAATGTTTATTATTGTAAATAAGTTTTTTTTATTTTGACATCTTTTTACAAGTTGAATGCATTTGTATGTAAATACCTGCAACCTTGATTTTTTTAAAAAAATTCAGATTTTTATTAAATGTAAAATTATATTGATTGTAAACATTGTATAGATATAAACAAAATAGTATTTTATTTTTAAACATGTACAGTTTGTGCACTATCATTTTGTGTTCTGCTTGTGCTTTGTAATTCTTCCCCTGCAGGAAAAACAAAAAGCAAAAGCAATTATCTTACATTTAAATACCATACCCAAAGTTTAAGATTGTAATTTTTAAGAAGGTAAACAACTAAAAAGTCCAGCAATTTTGACCCACTAATTTGTTCCAATTTCATTTGTCCACCTGCTCAGCCATAGCGAGAACCTCAAAATAGCCAGACTGATTCTTGGACACAACATAGAATGTTATCAATAGTGGGTCAGAGCATTGCTTTGGTTGCTATGCAAGGACAGTAGTTTTCAGATTTATTGATCAGCAACTTGTTTAGGGATAGGGGAAGACATTTGGGACTGCTACATTTTTAGAAAATGTGACTTGGGAGTACAGTGTATTTAGGCTGTGTAATGCTTTGGCTTGATTCCAAAAAGAGACCCATAATAGTGTTTTTCAAACATGGCAACTTTAAGATGCTAACTGGGAATTCTGGGAGTTGAAGTTTAGGCATTTTAAAGTTGTCAAGTTTGAAAAACACTGACCCAAAACATGCATTGGAAAAGATATGGTTCCTTTGCTGAAGTGCTACATTAGGACTCCTGCACACCCTTGCACCCTTTTGGAATATGATGCAGAATGCCACCCAGGCACGCATAAAAGACCTCTGGATGGGAAAAAAAGTCTCCTTTGTTCTTAGATTTCCTTTAAATATACAGAAGGTTTAACCTAGCGAAAAGCAGAATTCTAGTGTTTAGTATTTTTTTAACCAAAGTGAATTGATAAGAAAATTGGACTGTCATTAGCTGTCAAACAATCATTAAGAGAAAGTCCAAATATACTTAAAGGTTAAACACTTTTAAGTAATTCAAATTGATAATACTGAGACATGCTTTAATTTAAATTTAGCAAAGCATGGCACAAACATCTACACAGCATCCCCTGAATATAATTCTGGGATTAAGCAATAGGGGAGACAATTGGATCTTTTCTGTCTTACCCACATAACAGTTATTTTGCACGATCTTAAATGTATTGCATAAAGTAATTCTGACTAATCAAGCAACAGAACATAAGTACAGTGGAACCTTCATACTCATTAATTGGTTCCAGGAGGCACGATAAGTACCAAACACAATGAGTACCAAACAAATTTCTCCCATAAGGAATAATATAGTGAGTCACAAGGCAACTGACCCCAACAAATTCTAGCTTATGCATCGAGTACCAAACAAACATGAGTACTGGGATTAAAAAATTGTGTCAAAATGCATTGAGTACCAAATTCAATGAGTTTCAAAGCAATTGAATACCAACGTTCCACTGTAGCCAAAAGGGCTACAATGTGCATTTGGTAAATTACAAACTCAGAAACTACAATGCTGGGAATAAACCCCATTATAAGAAAGTGAAGAATGGCCTCAGGGAGCCTATGAACACCTCAGCTTGATTAGTCTCAATATAATGCATTATTATACTATAGATCTGATCCAGCTGATGTTGAGGATATGATTTTGCTGTTTTTTTTTTCCTATATGGGAATTGCTTCCAAGAAGGTTCTTTCCAATGTGTACTTGGTGGTCTGTTCTGACTGCTCCACATGGCACATTTCACCGAGAAGGATCAAACACTATAATTATCCTGTAGCTCAAAATACAGGAATCTTGTTCCTTGGCACAGAATCCAAGTCATCATCCAAGGTCAGCAGGCCCTAGAGCAAGAAAATATCACAGGCACATCAAAAAATCTGTATGTTTTTTTTTCTTGGTACAAAATGGAAGAATAAGTAGAAATGTCTTATCAGTTTTGTAGTCAGGATAGTTCTCCTGACATGTTATTCCTAGAAATCTGAACAACAGCTATTTTTCCCACTGCACATAATCCTTATTTCAGGATTTGGTGATACAAATACCATACTGTAAGATGTCACTATAAACAGCAAACTGATTTTCTGAGGGCCAAGAATCATGTGTTTTCCATAATTTCTATAATTCCATAAAAACCATAATTTTTATGTTTTGTATTGTACACTGCCCAGATGTGCTCTGTGAGGGAGATGGGTGGTCTCCAAATTTAATATATAAAAGAAACAAAATTATAGTACAGGCATTCTGATGTCTAATGCAAGCATGCAAGTCATAGCAATTAATGTGCTTTCCCTCCCCTGGTGGACACCCATGTAACTTTAATTCTATAAAGAATCTGAGATACAATCTGATCCAACTGGTGACAAAGGGAAAATAATTTATACTACGTTCAGATTTTCTCATGTGGGAGTTTAAATCAGAAACCTTTAAATGCAACCCAAATAGCTTCTGGAAGTGCTCCTTCCAAGGATATTTCTCCAAGCCAAGAATAACAACAGCAACAACAAAAAGCAAGCTGGCTAAATAGGAGTGTTGTCTAGAGAGATGAGATCTTTCCAAATCTTTTTAGAAGCATCCTCTGGCTTCTTAAATTAACAGTAGTAGAAGGGACACATTTAGGCATGACAGCCATGCTGGCCCAAGAAAGGCTGAATGCATAAATACGCTTTGTATTGGACACTTGTTTGGATGGTGGAGTTTGAGTACATCTTTAGGCAATTGTTTCCATCTTAGTACATGGTTATCAACAGCCAAATGAACTATTTCCATCAGATTAGGATATTCAGCTGTCCCAGAATCCAGCTACTGAAGTTTCATAAGATTTTTTTTTCTATTTTGACAATTTTTGTTGGAGGTTATTTCCCCATGGCCTTCCTTCTTAACATGGGTTTAAGTGAAATGTAACAGGAAGGTTGTCTATGTCTGACTCAAATAATGTGTTATTTTTTTTAAAAATAGGTCTGCAGGTTGTTGTTTTTTTGGCTCAAATTATTTTTTAAAAGAAAACCATCTTCCCAATAGCAAAACATACTTTTTCTAGCAGTTGTAGTATTTTAATTTAGCCCACACTTAATACCTAAGCACTGTGCAAACAAATAATAAAACATCACAACATATATAATATTCCCAAAAATTATCTTAAACACATTTAAGGGTAGCATCTAGCATAATTTACTACCACAGAAAATATTGGTTCTTCCCTTTAATTTAATAAAGATAATTAAAAAGGAATACAAGCCCTTTCTTAAAATTGTAAACTCACTTCTCTAGAATGCTCTAAATACTGTTTCTATGACAAGGCCAGAATGGAGAGTTAACCCCTTCTGCGTTTGTAAAACATGGCTCGAGGTATTTTAAAAATAACTGGAACTTGATTCTGACCCTAACATGAATAGGTCTGAACAATATGCTGTTTCCTTAAGTGATCCAATTAAGCTTGGTGGCTGAATGGACATATATTGTGTTTCCCTGAAAATAAGACACAGTCTTATTATTTTTCTCCAAAATATGCAGCAGGGTTTATTTTCAGGGAAACACGATCAGGGTGATCAGAGGGGCTGGGCGCCCCACCACTGAGGGTTGCAAATGGTGATCATGTGACTGTGGATACTGCAACCACTGTAAATGTTTCCTGTTTGCCACATGCCCAAATTATGATCACATGGCTGCAAAGATGCTGCAAAAGCTGCAACTTCAAGAATCAGTTATAAATCTCACTTTTCAGTACAATTGGAATTTCAAATGGTCATTTAATGAGTGGTTGATAAGCAAGGACATATTTGGGGCAAGCATCTCTTTTCATTATGGAAGACAAACCATTTTCATTGCAAGAAAGAAAACATCACAAACTATATGATGTTATACTGCTCAATAGGGCTAGGAATAAATCCTAACATGATTCACTTTAGGACATTATTTTGTTATTAAGAAAAATCTCACCAAGAATGAAAAGAACAAGGCAGCAGCTGAGAGGAAGTGCCAGATATCATGGTCATCAAAGAATCCCAGAACAATACATGGTCGGTTTTTTTCCCGAGACTGGGCTGGAGTTTCCTGGAGGAAATGATGAAATCAGTGAATTCTAGATGTTCCCCAACAGAAAATGCAACCTTATGTCTGATCTAGCCTTATAACTCAGTGATTAAATGCTCTTCTCAACCTAACTACAGCAAACTCACTATTCCAATCTAAGGAGGAAACAAGTGGTGAAAAGACAAAACCAATGAATCAATCTATTAAGGTTTCCTATGTAAGCTGCTCTGAGATTTTTAGAAGGTATTTAATATAAGTAGCTATGTAATAAATATCAAATATAATTAAAATGATAGTACCAACTATATAACACCCATGATTTTCAAATGCTAAAATGTTCAATAATTTTCCTCAGCAGCATTAAAAAAGTTTTTATAAGTAATTGGTGAAACTGAATTACACCAAAAATATGGTTTTGCTTTTTTAATGAGGTGCTCTGGCTTTACCCAACCTTGAATTCAGGTGTGAATTGTCTTTGTCTTTATATATGTAGAAATTTACATTTTGGATGTTAAAGAATGCTTTTAAGAGATGTGTTCTTTATAAATTTTTGAAATGTATTTATATTATAAAAAAGGCAAGGAGAAAAATTGAATAATGTATTTCTATATGACTTAGATTCAACAATAAGTTAAAAGATCACACCAGTTTTATATTAATATTCTATAGATCTTGGCATAAGAAATTAGGTGACAGTGAAGGAAGCCAAAGCTGAATTTTAAATCAAAACAATTTTGATTCTGAAATTTTGTCCATATGTTCTCTAATGTTTCTTTGACTCCTTTCTTTCTGGTAACCTTTGATCATTTCAAATACTCCTGAAGTGTAACAGAAGCAAGAAAAAAGGAAGGAACCTACCTCCCAGCTACTGGGGTTCTGGAAAAAGAAATAAAGAGCTGCAGCCCAAACCACAGCTGTGGCCACAATACAAAAGAGGGGGAAAGGCAATAGCTTCTCTGAACTGCGGAGCTGAAGAGACAAAAAGAATAATATTTGAATGGGGGTTTTCTATGAGATGCACATAAAACGGAGAACTGATCAATTTTTTTTGTTAGAAAAGCTAGCATTTTCTCTTCAAGCCAGTCTAGCTTTCTCTAACTTTGAAGAGCCAGCCTATCCCCAGCCCTTGTTGAAAGGAAGAGGAATCTGCCTGAATTTCTTTTATAGTACCATGTTGTTAGCATTGCTTAGACATCTAAAATGTGCAGATATCCTAAAATGACAGCAGTTCATATCTGGAAGGGGGCTAATCTCATCTTTGACTGGAAGTATGGGGGCTTTCTCTTCCTTCTTTTCACCTGGTATTTCCATATAAGGAGCCTAATGATAATTGTAAACTTTGATAAATTGTGTTTCCCCCTTTACATTTGAGGTTGTGGAATGCAGTTAATACCTGTATTTAACTTAATATAATAGTTGATTTGTGCCTTTCCAAGTTTAGATAGACGATATGTACTCTGATTATTCAAAATATGTAGTCTCTGTCTCTTAACAATAACTTCATCATAAATTAATAATATTCACTGAGGTCTCTTATCCAAAGGCTTAAAAACTTGTAATCAACTCTTGAAGGGCATATCTGAAGATGAGCATGAGTGAACATATTCTACCATACAATCAGGGGTGAGTTCCTGCCGGTTCTAACCGGTTCGCTAGAAGAGGTTCCATAAATCTAGCGTGCCGTTTAGAACGGGTTCCACCTCACTCGCTCACCCCTGGGCCCCACCCATCCGGTCGCCTCTCATCCCCTTGCTCCCCCCTGCCCATCCGCACCACGCCTCTAAGAGCCCTATAGAGAGCCCTTGACTCTCTATTGCTGCCTGCCGAGGAGGTAAGCTCTTTGCCGGTGCAATGGCTTTTTGGGGCTAATGGGGCTTGGGTTTCCAGCCTGACAGCCCCCGCTGCTTCTGGACGTCTGTTGCAGTCACGAGGAGAGCACGGAGAAGAGTGTGAAGGTTCTCGGCACTTCAGAAAGCTGCAAGGCTTGGTTTAGCCTCCCTGGATGTTGCAGCAGCAGCCCCAAGCATGCCGATCTTGGCATTTTTTGCATCGGGGCATGCTGCAAGAGGGAGTGACTGAAAACCTTTTCTGGATTGGTGGTGGTGGAGGTGCGGGCCCGTCGCCCCATGCTCAGCAAAGCAAGTCTGGGGAAGTCCTTTGTGCCGGCCAGAGAAGGTCTTCAGTCACTCCCTCACTCCCAAGACTGGCATGCTTGGGGCTGAGACAGAAAGAGAAAGAGAGAGAAAGAAAGAAAGGAAGAAAGAAAAAAGGGAAAAAAGAAAAGTGGGAGAGAGAGATGAAAGAAAGAAAGAAAGAAAGAAATAAATAAAGAGAAAGAAAGAAAGAGAACTTATGACCACAATTGAGCCCAAAAATTTGGTTGCTAAGCAAGAGCGTTGTTAAGTTTCACCACATGTTCCAAGTTGGCCGTGCCCACCTGGTCACATGACCACCGAGCCACTCCCACAAAACAGGCCACACCTACGGAATAGGTTCTAAAAAAATTGAAATCCACCATTGCATACAATAATAATCTAATTCCCCCTTCAAAGCAGTCTTAAGTTTGGCAATATAAAAAATATTAACCAACAAGTAATAAGAACCACTGACCTTCATGATGACATAGAAGGCAAGATATAGCAAAAGATTGCAGATAAAAATGCCCAGCATGTAAGAGGCAAAATCCCTTGGCCGATATACTAGTCCAAAAATTGCACTAAGAGAGAAGAATAAAGACAACATAATCCAAGACGGTTGCACAAAACCATGCAAAGCTGATCCAGATTAATATGTTTAGAACAACTATGATTTTTTAGACAGGAAAATATAACCATGCTTTAATGAATTGTTTTAATTATAGTAGTAAAGCATCTGGATCTACCTGAAAACCAAAGAAAGATCACCCATTTGTCAAAACCTCTTGCCATAAATCCACTAGTTTAATTAAAAATGGCTCCAGAAATGTTCTCTTGTTCTCAGGACAACAATTAGTGAGTGAAGGTTTTGTTTATGATTCGTTTAATTATTATAGAATTTTTGAAATATTTAAACTTGATAAAAAAAAGTTTTGTTTTCACTGAATTGGGTATCAATTTATGTTCTGGAGATGACCACATGATTGCTAAAGTATATAAAATGTTACTCAAGAGAAACCTGGAAGACAAATATGTAAAAGACTGCATGGTAAAATGGGCAAACATTTTTGGGTATAATATAATGCTAGATAAACATGACAATGTATGGACTAGTGGATTAAAATTCACTTTGAATTTCATTTTGAAAGATTTTTTTTATAAAATGATCTATCGGTATTTGATTCCAGATAGATTAGCAAAAATGTATAGAGGGTCTTGTATTAAGTGTTGGATATGTAATCAAAATCCAGGTACATTTTATCATATGTGGTGGTCCTGCAAATATGTGAAAACATCCTGGATAAACATTATAATGATAATGCAGAAAATATTTAAGATACAAATATTAATAAAACGTGAAGCTTTTCTTTTCGGTACTATGGATAAATCAATCAAAAAACAATCTGGGACCCTATTTCTTTACATGGTGACTGTTGTAAGGATTGTATTCGCTAAGCACTGGAAAGAAAAGGAGCTGCTGACTGTTGAAGACTGGATTTTAAAAATTGACTGAATTAGCAGAGATGGCAAAATTAACTGCCTTGATTAGATATAATGGACTAGGCAGTTTTATAAGAGACTGGAAGCTGTTTATGGACTTGCTTCTTGTTAAATACAGTAACAGATGGTTGACAGAGGAATTTGAAGACTAATGTAATACGGTATTAACATGTTGACTTTTTTCTTTCACTTTTTATATATATTAGATGCTAGGTCAATTCAATTATTACCTAGAGTCCTCCTCATCTGAAATATTTATGTATATAATATATTTTTCTTGTTAAATAAGGATGAGAAAGTTTATAACTTTCATAACTTTCATTTCTAAGTTTATAACTATTTGCAGACCTATTATGTAAGGGGAGAATTTATCAGGTATTTTTAAATTATTTCTTTTCAACATCCAACCAGGGTGGATTTTTTTATTTTGTTTAATGTTGAATGTTTGCGTCATTTTTTCCTTTTTTTCCTTTTTTGTTGTTATTACTGTTGCATAATTTTTTGGGATTTTTATTCCCATTGATAAAACATAATAAATATATATTAAAAATGGCTCCAGAAATCAAATGATTTTCTCCATGACTCCCAGTCACTGCAGAAGCTCTAGCAAGTCTAAAGCTTAAGTCAGAGTCACTAGACTTATTCAAGGATAGGCTGTTCCTGAGTCCCTGCTGGGGATGGCAACACCTTTAGGCTTGATTAGGACTTGCCCACAACTGTGCATAGTTGTCAACACATACTTACACTATGAAGGAGTTGATGGGGCAAGTGTAGGTTGTAGATTGCAAATCACAACTATGTGTGTTGCATGGAGGTGTGTGCTCTAGACACTGATTGATTGAACTAATTTCCTGTTGGGAGGCAGGCAGCAAGGCACACTGTTGTTTGAGTGTCCAAGATATTAATATTCATAGAAATAAAAATGCAATAACAATGCAATTGTCTCTGAACAACAGACACATATATTCCCTAGGTGTGCAGTGAAATCTAAATCAAACTTAAGGGGAATGGGGAAAGGAATGAACTAGTATGGATCCCAATAGTTACCAAGTTAATTCCCTAATGAAGTCTGGTTCCTATGCTGAAATAATCACATTAAGAATTCTGGAATTTCCAGGATGGGGAACAAAGAATGGGAAGAAATTGTTAAATATCTTTAAATAGCCAACTTGAAAAACGTTTTAAAAATAGCAGGCAGCACTATTTCAGAGACAGAGCTTCTTCAACTGGCACTTGTATCTCTTGATTTTACAAAATAAATCTACAAACATATAAACATACATTTGCTACTTACAAAGACCAATTAACCAAGTTCCCAACAACAAGCAAAATCATTCTGTCCTAGAGAAGAGAAAGAATAAACAAAAATGAACAATTGAAATCAAATCAGAGCAACATTTTTGTTTCCTGCTTTCAACAGGAAATAACTAACAGTATACTTAAAATTATGTGGATTAAATAAAAAAACTGGAAATGTATAGATCTTAACCAGATTGTGAAGAGAAATTGCTGGGAAGACAAGAAAGAATGGCTAAAACAGAAAGGCATTAAGGTGCAAGAAGCAACAAATCAGAATGATTCCTAAACTCTTTATTACATCTCTAATGAACTGACTGGAATAAGGAATAGCTCCAGTGTTCTGATTGTTCTGATCAAGGTTAAGAATGCACCAACTGGTGGGGCATTACACTCCTCTCAGTGCCTGAAAAGACTTTTTACATAGTTTTCCTTAGACAGCTGCAAAGACAGCTGCCTAAGGCAAGCTGAAAGAAGAACAAGCTGGATTTTAGTGTAGAAGGTCCTGCTGTGAACAAATCTTCACCTTATGAAATATAGAACAGTGCACTGAACAACAAAAACAACTTTAAAAAAAGTTTGCAACTTTATTGATTTTAAGAAAGCATTTGACAGTGTCCGCTGAGAATCTCTCTGGCAAATCCTACATTTACAGTATATGGTTTACCAACAGTCTTCATTACTATTTTTAAGGATTTACACCTACTATCAAGCTGCTACATTAAGACCGAAAATGGCCATACGATCTTCAAAATTACTACTTAGACAAGATTGTATTCTATCACCACTCCTCTCCCTCGTGGTCCTTGACTATGTTATGCAATGAAAATCCCACATTGGGAAAGGCATTCATTATTCTGACCAAGACCATCTTGGCAACCTGGATTTTGCAGATTATATTGCCCTACAAGAGGAAGACAAGATGGAACTACAAGAGATGACTGCCTTAGATAAAGATGAAGACAAAATTGGCCTTAGGATAAGTGCCAAGAAATCAAAGATCATGTATGTGATTCTACTGCACAGATACAGAAAATCACACTTGGATCACAATAACTTGAGGAAATAGGATTTACCTATTTGGGTAGAGTAGGTTTACCTATTTGGGTAGAGTTTACCTATTTGGGTAGAGTAATCGCCTGAAATGGTGATGCAGAGATAGACATCAGGTGCTGCATTGGAAAAGCAACAGCTGTTTTCCAGAAGATAAATAAAGTCTAGTCCTTGTCATCTATATCAGTGGTCCCCAACCCCCGGTCCGCGGACCGGTGCCGGGCCGTGGAGTACCTGGCACCGGGCCGCGCAGCGGCGGGGGCCATGATCGCTCTTTTAAATCCGCTCCTCTTAAATGCATTTCTCTCCCCCCCCCTTTGGTCCCACCCTCGGCTCTCTCTCCCTCCCTCCCTCGCTGTCTCCTCCCTTCTCTCTCCCCCCTCCCGCACCGATCCATTGCCAGGGAAAGAGAGAGTGAGAGAGTGAGAGAGGAGAGAGAGAGGGAGAGAGGGAGGGAGTCAAGAAAACTGTTCCAGCCGCCGCTGAAATGACTCAGTAACTTTTGCGCTTGGATCTGCTTTTTCAAACCTCCCCCAATCATCATCGCCTTCCTACCCGCCCTGCCGCGCTTGGTCTGGCTCTTTTCTTTTTTTGCTCTCTCCTCGGCTTTTCCTGCTTTCTCCCTGCAATTTTGTCACCCAGATGCATGCTGTGGTTCGCGAGTGCGGCTCGGTTTTATGTGTCCGCTTCTCTCCCTTTCTCTCCACACACCCCCCACCTCCATTTAATTATTTTTTTTTAAAAGAAAGAAAACCGTAGTTCTGCCAATTGCAAAAAAAAAAAAGTGTGTGTGCGTGCATATCTGCCGGCGGGTGTGTGTTTGTGTGGTGTGTGTGTGTGTGTATGTGTGTATGCGCGCGCGGAGAGAGACTGGTTGGAAAGGAAGGACAGGACTGGCGGTGTGTGTTTCTGCAGCCCCTACGGTGGAGGCTACACTAGCCGTCAGATCTGGTGTTTTTTTCCCCCCCTCTCCTTTTTCCGGCAGGTCGTTTTAATCCTTGCTAATTACTTTCTGTTCTTCGCTTGCCAGCTTCCTTCCCACCCTCCTTCCTCCTCCTCCCCCTCCCCCCCGGCCGGGTGCGCCCCCCCCCGCTTTTACTCCCAAACAGTTATATATTTATATATATATTTATTTTCTCTCTCTCCACGGCATTCGCGTGCTCCGCGCTCTTGTATTTTATTTTGTAAGGCATGTTTAAATACAATAAAATAAAAGTTGTTTAATCAAAACAATCTGATATATAAACAATCAATGTGTCGTCGCGAACAATGCCCCCCCACCCCTGCGCGCGCTCAGCGGGCCACGGTAAAATTATCAAAGGCTGACTGGTCCGCGGCGATAAAAAGGTTGGGGACCACTGATCTATATCACTAAAACATAAACTCCATTTGCTCATCTCTATAGTGATCCCGACAGCCATTTATGCCAGCAGGATTTGGAAGGCATTAGCAAGTATTAACAAGAGACTTAACGTCTTTCAAGAAAGATGCCTTCGCTGAATCCTAATGATTCACTATTTTGATCATATTACTAATGAAGTAATATGGTTTCTCCTGCACACTTCATAACATTTTTACATGCAGAAGACTGCAGCTTGCAGGTCTTATTTTCCACATGGAGAACAATCAAATCTCAAAAGTTGGCAATGAGATGGACACTCCCCCCTCATGCCAAACAATCAAGAGGATGCCCTCAAAAAAAGGTGAAGAATGTTCATTCTTAAATACTCTAAACAGCACACAGGAAGATGCTGAAACACTTGCCCAAGACTGAAAATGCTGGAGAGGCCTTGCTGCCCAATATGCTGCATAGCATGGGAGGATCTAATGCTAATTCTAATACATGTGATGTGAAGTTGCATATCTGATATACATTTGCTTTAGCATCATCATAAGCTTTCAGAGCATGTTGATAATTTAGAAATTTCAACTTGCATTCCATATATGCCATGCAAACCCAAATCACCCTCCATCATCCAGAGTAGTTTGGTCATCTGACTGCAGGAATTAAGTTACAAAATTTATAAAAAAATCATAAGGAGCTCTCTAGTCCAATCCTGAATCCAGATTAAAAGATATCTGAGAAATGTTTTCCCAGTCTTTGCTTCAAAACATTTAAGGGGAAGTTACTATCTCTGTTAGGATATGTTAAATCAAAATCTACCATTTGGTAACTTAATTACATAATAATTATTCAAGGAGAACAGGGTGATGTATCTTTTAAAATGACCTTCGGTCTTCCTTCCCCTGCTGATGAGGAACACCCAGTTTGGCCCTATGTGAGGCAATTACTGTCAGGCCTTCTTCCCAAGGCTTCATGTGGCATTCTCCAAATAGGGTCTTCAGATAGTGTGGGCCATTCTCATGAATGTATGATCAGCAGTTGCCTCACATAGAGCCTGGCTGGGCATACTTTGTCAGCAGCAGGAGGAAGATGACAAAGGTCAGTTGGGAATGGCAAGACTGGCAGGACAAGCAGAACATAGGATGGCATGGCTGGTCGGCTGGTCGGCTGGTAGGCTGGCATGACCAGTGGAGTGCTAGGGAGCAGGCCAGCAAGTTAAATGGAATGGAGAGTGGTGAGAGCACCTGAAGCTTGGTGCTATGGCATTGGATGGTTGGGTGTGACATGGGCCAGGCAACACTCCTGGTGGCAGTGGAACTTGGGTTGAGAGGCCCAGAATTGACTGCTGAAGGCCCCAGGCTTCTACATCAACCTCAGTGCCACCACCCCAGCTGAGGAGTGCCATTGTGTAGGTAGGGAGACCAAAAGAGCAGAGTTGGGGGAGAGAGATGGGTGGAGGAAGTGAAGTGCCTTTGAGGTTGTAAGTGTGGACTTCTGCCACACACTCATATATCATGTGATGTGGGGGTAACTGCAGTGATAATAACTTCAGGGACTGGGTGTTTGTTCAGTGGCTGAACTTCAAATGGTGACTGAATGAATGGTCAGATTTTGAGGACTATCTGTGTGCACAGGGGAGAGTGGGCCTCCCACTAAGAATTTTGTCAAGCAGAGAAAGTTCCAGATGGTGGTTCTGAGCAGGTGCATCTCATATGAGACCGGGATAAAGAATTCCAAGTGGAATTCATCTGTAGTTTGTCTAGTCAAAATAATTTCAGAAAATAGATTACTATTGCAGTGGCAAATAATACCATTGTTTTATTTAAACTAATGTATATGTTTTCGAATGAGAAAGAAAAGCAATTCATAATCTATCCGAGATACCTTCAAGGGACCGAAGGAAGTACTTACCATGTACATGGGTCGGCTGCATTGTTGTATATAATCTGTGTACAATACTATAGCTATACGTTGAAAAATCCCAAGGTCTATGGCAGAAAACAACAAAGGGAATTAAAATATGGCAATCAGCATTTGACAGAGATCATGTTGAAGCAAATATTTGCTTCTCAGGCCTGAGAAGCAAGAGTTGGCGCAAAGTAGATTGGAATCTATTGGAAAATGTTTGACTTTCAGAAAATGATAAAAGATCCTTGACTATCAGTTATTTTAACACTGGTGATAAAAATATGACTTTTTATACTATTATTAGGCAGCTGAAAGCTAGGAAATTTTGAGATAATTAAGAATGGATTTTTGTAGGAGATTATTGTAATCTCAATTATGGATTGGTAATCACAGGCTACAGGCCTAACATTCCTTTTACAACTTCTGGAGCACTTCCAGAATATGTAGCCAAAACTTAGTGTGCCTGTGGTGCTCCTCGACAAAATATCCATCCCATTGTGTACAAATGTCCATCAAGAGCTTACACCGGCCCAATGTCTGATTTTTTCAACATAGACCACCCTGTCCTTGAATGGGTGGGAAGACTGGACATTAACATTTGTACCACTATAAGTCCATGTATTTGCCATACGCTAAATAAATAAGCAGCAAAAATACCAACTTTCAAGGAATATAGCTTTTCCCAATTTGTTTGCTACATGGCAAACCTTTACAAGAATTTATATACTCATTTCACCCCTTAATCATCTAAATTTAGAAGTAGGATACTTTTAAGTAACATTTCAGTCCCACCTAAAATTATCATACTATCAGCCTGGTCTTTTACACTCTCTGAGGCTGAAGAAACAGAAAAAAAAATAATTCTACTGCTTCCTGTAAATTGCTCATTTTTATATAGTAGAGCAATAATTTGAATGTGACTTATCTCTTGAAGACACATTCTGAGACATGAACTGCTTTCTACCAGCTCTGGCTGATACATAAATGTTGACTCTTCTGTGACATAGATAATATGAAATATCAGATACTGTATCATTTTATGAACTAAGAACATGTGCATCTGAAAGCTATCTTTTCCTCTAAGAATCATTGCTACCATTACCCAAGTCTCAGAATAGATGATTATGTCAGCTGGTGGTGTCTTCACTATGCCATGCTCCAAGTCCTTGCCAGGAAGTAACGTTGACCTTCTATTTTCTCAGGTCTTTTCAATGTTTAACTAGATACCATCATTCTATATGACTCAGCTTCCCTATCATTTCTTTTTGGTAGGATGCTTTTTAAAAATCAGGCCCTAGGGAAGCATTTTATATAAACATATCTGCCAGTAAGTTTGCTAAAAGGTGCCCATTTATACCATCTCCAACAACGAGCATTCATTCCCTCACCACCCTCCAGGCCTTCCGCAAAGCCCTTAAAACCTGGCTGTTCCGACAGGCCTGGGTCTAAAGAGTTTTTGCCCCCCTTCTTGAATGGTATGGTTGTTGTGTGTTTTTAAATTTTGTATTGTTATGTCTCTTTTTATTCCCCTGTCTGTACCCCCTTCCCTGATTGAATTGTGAGCCGCCCTGAGTCCCCTTCGGGGAAAAGGGCGGCATATAAATGTAATAAATCCAATCCAATCCAATTCTTGAGAAATAACAGAGTAGTTATGGCATCTGGTTTGTTTTACAATATCTATTCAGAAGGCATTGGGGATTCAAGCTATTGACTTTTCCAGAAAAGTCAAAAATCCAGAAAAATGAGTATGCTTCTAAGTCTTGCTGCCAAAGTCCTTTTTTATTTAGTCCAAAGGGAGACGGTTTAACCCCAAATGCTAGTTACCTGGATCAGAGACATCTAGTTCCAAGTGAAGCAGAAAAGAAAAGGGGGAAATGCTTGTGAGAAGAATATATTGACACAGCAAGGGACTGTAAGGAAATTAGGAGGTGTCCTCAAATGCTTGCCAACCAAAATGTACACACATACACAATTACCAGTTCTATGCTCCCTGTGAAAAGCACTACCTGCTGAAAAGCAATTGTTGCTTTTAGTACACAACACAAATAAATACATATGCTATCCTTTAATGGGTCAGTATTAGGTATTGCATAAAAACATCAACATGGATTCTTTGTTCTATTTCTCAACCTGGCTGCCAGGAGAATCCTGGCAGTTGAAGTACATGGATCTTAAAGTTGCCAAGATTAAGAAACAAATGTAAAAAAAAAGGGGGGGGAGTAAAGAGTAAATCTCATTCTCATATCTGTTTGAATGCATTGGCTTTCTGAACTTATAACTTATTAATAATTAGAGGTAGTAGATGTAGAGGTAGTTAGGAATTATGTTTTTCTTTTCCAGTCAAAAGACTTACTTTGCATGTCTCTATGTAAATTCTTTCTATTGATTAGACATATATTCTCAAGGTTTTCATCTGTTTCCTTGTTCACTTCTGACTCTGACCTCTGCACTTCATTTACTTATATGGCTCATTTACTCCTCATAATGGACCTACAGGGTTTTAGTAGTTAGCTACTAAATAGCCATTATGCCAGAAACTACAACAGTAATAGGGACACTATGCAAAAAGGTAAATGCATCAACAAAGGAAGACCGGATTTAGTCAAGATAGTAGAAAGATACTTAAGGAGAATTGCAGATTGAAAATTAGCATTATGTATGGACAATAATTCCACACTAGCAGCTCAGATGAAGATATAAAGGACAGAAAAATCCACCCAAAAACTTCTTTTACTATATAGAAAGATGGATTAGCAAAAAGCAGTTCATAGTTGTTCTCTCAATCACAGAATGTGTATCTTCATCTGTAACATTTTATCTCAATATGTATGTGTATCTACAGCACTACTTTGCCAAAAAATAACCTGTTACCCAAACAAGTATTGGACTTTGAGATAGATAAGCTGAATTATAGTTGAAGATAACAAAAATTACATTTTGATTTCATGTACAAAGCACAATGATACCAAGTACCATCAAGTGCAAGATACTTTCCAGGATGGACTTGTTGAGCACAAGTATTAACCCACAGGGGAGATAGCAGTTAACATACTCAAGTCATGGTCAAGAGATCAGTTTAAAGGCTTTTCTGAAGCAATGGAAATTATTAACTGGTGCGATAGCCATTGCATGCACCAGCTTTCTGTGTCTATAAATGTATTGACTTCCAGGACAATAAATGTAGAGCTAGAGTGACTTTGCATTTTTATCTGCCTTTTTTAAATCCCAAGAGCTTTTTTTTTAACTTTGCATGTCCTTATATAACATACATCTTATTGACTAGGCTGATATTCTCAAAGTTTTTATCACTTTCTTCCTCTCAGTTTATCTATATTTTTCTTCTAATTCTGAACTGAGCAATTCAGTACCTCAGCCAATTAAAAGACAGCACATTATAGTTATAGATAGACTTAAGTAACTTGGTGTCTCTTATCACTAAATAAAGCTAATCTATGTTTCTGTCATGCAAGCAGTCTTCAGGATAATTTCTTTTTAAAGAGTTTTCTTAACTAAATAAAACAAAAAATATTGTATATACTCATGGATAAGTCCATCCGGAGGTAAGTTGACCCTCAATTTTCATGTTTTAATTTTCCCAGTTTACTGTCAAAGGCAAATTTTCATTTTATTTTAATTCAAACTTCAAGGGTTTGCTTCTTCACTGATTGGCTTATCTTTGAGTTTACATAGAGGATATATGGATCTTTCAAAAAACTGAGGGAAAAACTTACCACATATGCAGTAACCAAAATAAACCAAAGAAATTGAGTTTGGTAATCCAAACTCAATTTTTTAAGAGTGTTTTGATATTTAAATTCTCAGCTTATCCATGAGTATATATAGCATATAAAATTATAAAAGAATAAAAAAGAAACAAAAACTGACAAGATATACAGTTACATACATACATACATACATACATACATACATACATACATACATACATACATACATCCACAGATGATTATATTAATCAGTTTGGCAAATCTCTAATTTCTTACAAAATTAATACTCTGCTAAGTATATTACTTCTGCAGTAGACTCTTCGAAATATAAAACTACTGTATCTGCTATTCAACAGTGTTTGGGCTAAAATCCTAAAACAATTGGATTTTAATTAGATTTACTTCCAAGTAAAACTTACCTATCTTGAAACGACCCATGTAGTAAATCTGGGTGCTAAGACCAAGAGAGGCCACAACATGGATGATGGAGAAGAGGACCCAAAACCACACATTTTTCCCAAAAACCTTGGAAGGAATAAATAAATAGTTATCCCAATATCAGGCACAAGTACTGTATACTGGCTTTCAAATAAAAAAATTAAAGAATGTATAGTGAACTTTTTCCAACTTAAACTAAGTTTGGTGATCAGAAAGGATTGGTAAGACATGCCAATAAATCAATAATTATCTTAATTAGTAAAATCTAATAGTAATTTAATATTGCAGCTGTAGAATAAGGATGGGAATAGATCATTGTCTAATCATACTCAAATTGCATTTCCAAAAATCTAAATACTAACTAAATATAGATGCAACTTTTGATTATTTTATTAAGGCAATGAGTTGTATTTGAGCTGTAATAGTGAGTTTATTATCATGGTTTATTATTTTTAATTTTTTAAACTGTTTTTACTTGCTGATTTAATAATTTCATTAAATTAGGGACCAAATCTGGATTCTGAGAAAAGCACTCTATAATAATTTCTGTCATTGTTATTTAATAATACATAGTTCTATCTTTCATTTTATATATTTATCCAATTTAGGAACTGTCCATCTTATTATTTAAGTGACTCTAAGCAGTTTGTAGATAAAAAGTCATAAAGTCATGTAAAAGATACAGTGAAAAATGAATTAAAACAAATAACAAACAGGTAAGAACAAGGTTAAAAAGTAAGTTAAATGATAGAGGGAGCACTCTCCCACCACCACCACCTCTAAGGTTGTATATCACCTTTTGATTCCCATGTCAGTTTGGCAAAGCCAGATCTTCGTGATCTTTTGGAAGGCTGGGAGAGTGGGGCCAACCTTGCCTTTGGGGGCAAGTTAGAGCAAGGGCAATGGAAGATAAGACTCTTCTTAGACCTTGCCAATGAGAATTATTTAACTGATGTATCCATAACATATCTCTATGCCTGACCAGGTGGGAAGGTCGATATAATTTGGACAAGACCAGGTAACCTGGTCCATGCCATGAAAGACTTTAAAAATGATAACAAACACCTTAAATTGGATCCAGAAGTAAACTGGCACCAATGAAATTCATACAGCAGAGGTATTACATGTGCAATCCTTGGGGTGCCTAGAACTATTCGTGCAGCCACATTCTGCACCAGCTGCAGCTTCTGGATATTCTTTAAGGATAACCCAAATGTTCAAATGGATGGGTTTATCTATAAAGATAAAGGTGAAGGTCTTCTTTATCTAGTCATGCCTGACTCTAGATGGCAGCGCTCACCTCTGTTTCTTAGCCAAGGGAGTCAGGCTTGTCCAAAAACACTTGGTCCACGTGGCCAACATGACTATATACCCACAGGCATGAATAATGCTGTTACCTTCCCACCAATGTGGTATCTATTTATCTACTCACACTTGCATGCTTTTGAACTGCCAAGTGGGCAGGAGCTGGAGCAAGTGTCAGGCACTCATGCTGTGCAGTGCTTGAGTCTCGAACCTAGGCTTTCAGCTTTCCAGCTGACAAGCTCAGTGTCTTTGCTGAGCCATTACACCCCCATTTGCTGAGCCATCACACACCCCTTGAGCTCTGTAGCTGCTGGGTTTTTTTGCTATTTGGTATCAATGGAATTTAAGTTTAAGTTCATAAGAGTCCATAGAAGTGGTTTTTTTTCAGAAGTTCTGACTTACTTGCCCATGACTCTATGCACAATAGTGCTATTGCATAAGACACAATCTTACCACTCCAAGTACAGCAAGGCAAATAACCACTGCAAAGGATGCATAGGCTGAGTAAGCACTGGCATTGATGTCGGGGTGGCGAGTCTGATATAGTTTTAGCATACACAATCCTGCAATCATATACATGAAAGATGTGTCTGCCAAAAAAAGAGAAAACAAAATAGTTCTTTTCGTGGTTACTTCTGTTAACATTAAAGAGATAACTATCGCTCTAGACCAACTATTAACTAATAATATTAATCATTAAAAGAACTGTTGTTGTAGAGGAATGAGATTACTAGAATGAGGCCAGATAATAAAATAAAACCCATTCTCCAGATTGCAATATTAATCTCAGAGCAAGACTTCTCAGCCCTTTTGATTGTAGGATAAAGACCATGGGAACTAATGACCAAAGGTATGGGGAACTATTTTTTCAAACCAACAGCCAACAGAGGAACCTCAAGACCTCTTAGTTGCAGTAGAAAACTGGATACTATATAAAAACACATTTTGTTCTTATAGATTTATAATTGTTTTTTAGAATTTGTAACAGCACAATTTTATGCATCTTACTCAATTAGTCTGTTAAAACCAAGAGGGCAGACAGCAATTTTAAAATACAGATAATCCTTGTTTAACAACCAGAACCACTAAAAGTTACTTATGACCTGTTTCTGATGACTGCATGCATGTACACACTCAACAGATACACATGTCACTGCATTTGGGTGCTTAGCAACCAGCTCATCTTTATTGCCAGTTGCAGTATTTATGACTTACAACAATTGTTTGCTGTTTTTTGGCCTTTTTGCTCAGTTTCTGGCAAAAAGCACCCATATGAATCCACTGATTTGCTTAATAACCACAGTGTTCACTTACTGGCACGTTTACTTAATGACTGAGATTCTTGCTTAAAGACTACCATAAAAATCAGGTCTGGTTACATGGGTGCCTTGACTTATGAGCATCATGATTTATGACGGAATTCCATCATAATGGTTGTAAGTAGAGGATTACCTGTACTTCCCTTCCTCCAGAAGAAAATTACATACAGAAGCTGTGTTTGCACAATATATAAATCTAAAATGGAGAGGGTTTGTTTATGTTGCAGTCTGTTCTGTGAATGAAGGCATTTATTCAACATTGTTATGTCAACTGAACCTCTCATGTAATATTAGTTTTCAGAAAAGAACAAAAAAGCTGTTTTTTCAGGCTCAGAGCATGCAAACGTAACACAGTGATGAAATGTTAGAAACTGGCTCCTCCTGTTTGCTTAACTGCCTGGAGGCTGTTAGGATCTGGATGGGGGCGAACAAACTTGTGCTCAATCCCGATAAGACTGAGTGGCTTTGGATGTTGCCCCCGAAGGACTGCTTGGACAGTCCATCCTTAACCCTGGGGGGTGAAAATTTACGCCCCTCAGAGAGGGCTCGCAATTTGGGAGTTCTCCTGGATTTGCAGCTGAAACTGGAACATCATCTGTCAGCTGTGACCAGGGGGGCCTTTGCCCAAGTTCGTCTGGTGCACCACTTGCGGCCCTATTTGAACCGGGAGGCACTTCTAACGGTCACTCACGCCCTTGTCGAGGCTGGATTATTGCAACGCGCTCTACATGGGGCTACCCTTGAAAAGCGTTCGGAGACTGCAGTTATTTTAGAATGCGCCGCGCGAGCGATATTGGGTGTGCCGAGGTACACCCACGTTACACCTGTCCTCCGTGAGCTGCACTGGCTACCAATTGGTCTCCGGACTCAATTCAAGGTGTTGGTTATCACCTTTAAAGCCCTACATGGCTTAGGGCTAGGGTACCTTCGAGACCGCCTGCTGCCACATACCTCCCAGTCGCCAGTAAGATACCACAGATTGGGCCTCCTTCAGATGCCGTCAGCCAAAATAGTGTCAGCTGGCGGGCCCTCGGAGGAGAGCCTTCTCTGTGGCTGCTCCGACTCTCTGAAACCAGGTACCCCCGGAGATCCGGACCATACCCACTCTCATGGCCTTCAGGAAAGCTGTAAAAACTTGGCTGTTCCGGTAGGCCTGGGGCTGTTGACCTCACTGTTGAGGTCCAGCCCCAATTAGAATGAATGTATGAGGGTGTTGCTGTTTTTAACCTGTTTCCTTTTATCGTTCTGTGTTTTTTCTTATATTTTTTGTAAGCCGCCTGGAGTCCTTCGGGATTGGGTGGCATATAAATATATTAAATAAATAAACAAACAAACAAACAAACTGTTTTGCTTTAGTTTTTCTAAAATCTTGAGCAGCCATTAAACCCAACCTGTTCAAAAGGCCAGAAGGCTTTGACTGATCTTGACTGGAATCACACACACCCTCAACTTACCAAACTGGAAATTAGTATAGTTTGGACAGACGTGGTAGCAAGCGCTGAGGACACCTTCCATCATTAAAGCGACACCCATGGCATAGAAGAGGCCAAAATGCTTAGGGATCCCATATTCCTTGAAGGTAAGAGAAGACAGAGGAAGAACCAAGCACTATATTATAACTTATCATTCTGTTTTTTCATTCAGAACAGGTAAAACAGTTAATAAATGAATAGATAAAACAGTTAAAACCCAAATAACAGCAGCTACAATTATTAACAAATAGCTAACTGAAGTAGGTGGACCACACTTTACCATACATTTTATGTGGTCTTTTATTTCCATGTGAAAAATATGAAATTGCCTTCTTAAAATAAATTTACTGTTTGATTGTAGATATTTTTATCCAAATATGCATTTTTGTACGGATTTTTATTTTATTTTGCCCTTTGTAAAGGAAAATTACGAACCTAAACAAGTCTTTTATCCTTTAAATCCTCTTTCAGATTTGCTACAGTTTCAGGTTCGTCCTTTATATTTTCTAAGAAAATGTGGCCACTGTACTTCTTGCAGTCTTGCTTACCACCTGCCCTCCCATGCTCCCCCTTCCTCCCACCTCTCTGTAGTCACCCCCCTCCTCGCCCATATTCAGCCTCTCTTTCTTCTCTGAGGTTTCTTTGCAACTCTCAGTCTTGGCCTACCCAAAATTCTCACTAGTTGCTCTCATGCTCAGCCTTTTTCCCACACTAACTTTCTAGGAGGCTGAACAGTTTGAAGGCGAGTGAAGTGCAGAGAAAGCCACTCAGAGATCTCCTCTCACTGAGAAAAAAGAACTTAGGGAAAACAATTTTGAGCAAGATGCTCTGAGAGGAAAATTAAACACCCTCCCCAACACAAATGCCAGGTCTTTTAAGTTCAACTGCTTGGTTATTAAACCAAAGGCTTTGTAAAATAATCATGAGACTGCAGTCTGCCCAAAGGCATAGAGGCTTTCCTCTATGAAGGAAAGTTAACAGAAAGGGTTCTTTCCTTTAGCAAAATGCCGAGGTGGCACAGTGGTTAAATGCAGCACTGCAGGCTACTTCAGCTGACTGCAGTTCTGCAGTTCGGCTGTTCAAATCTCACCGGCTCAGGGTTGACTCAGCCTTCCATCCTTCCGAGGTGGGTAAAATGAGGACCTGGATTGTTGTTGGGGGCAATATGCTGACTCTGTAAACCGCTTAGAGAGGGCTGAAAGCCCTATGAAGCGGTATATAAGTCTAACTGCTAACTGCTAACTGCTTGGCTTCACTGGCATTGTAAGAACCAGAAAAACAGAGGCACTTTATATTAATGACCACGAGGTCACTTTTACCCAGCAAGAAAGTAGGGAGTATACCATTGCACAGATGTCTTTATTTTCCAAGGAACGCCGATGAAGAAGGTCTCTGCACAACACAATCAACAGGAAAAGGACACCCAGCAGCATGTGGCCAATGTTGCTCAGGATGTTGTTGAAAGCACTGCAGAAAAAGCAAAAAAGCCATATAATACATTTGTCTCTGGAACTGAGTGTATAAAATAATTGTAAGGGAATGCAACTATGTAAAATAGTATTTTTTTTCTGTTTATTTCCAAGGATCATTCTAATCCCATGTGCAAAGCTTTTGCAAGTGCTGTCTTTTGCAAAGCTGTGAAGCCGGCAGAGATAACACTGGCTTTGTTTGGCTAACATTGTGAAGAAAAGTAAGGAAAATGAAATAATCTGTCACTTCAGACCCCAGACCTACAAACCCAAGTGCAGCCATCTTAAATGTTTTTCATAATCAAGAAATGGGGAAACTAATATAGTTGTCCTCTATTCTGATTTCCAGTATTTCCTGAAAAATATTACTATCAGGGGTACCTTGGGGGAATGGAATCCAGGACTATGCCTGCCCCCCGATTGCTACCAGATCTGGAAATTTTGCCCCCACCCAGTAACTGCGTGTGTAACTTGCCTCTACTCATGTGTGTCGAATTCCTTCAATTCAAGTTAAAAATAGTAAAGTCATAGTTTCCCTGTACTTGGCTTTTGGTTTTCTCATCATTTCTTTTACGGGTTTTTATTCTGTTTTTGTTAAATGATATTATTAATATCAAGCAATATTGCTGTAATAATGGATTCAGGACTGAGCAGAGAGCTGGACTAGAGATGCATTCCAATCCTTATATTCTACAAGTCTATAAACATTAAACTTCATGCAAAAAATTATATTCATTGCAAACCACTTACCCCACAGAAAATGTCCATCCCCATTTCCCAATTACATAAAAAGAAACTCAAATTAGAACCCAAGCCACAAATTGGGAATGATCCTTATGCACACCTTAAGACTCCCAGCGGATGAGCACAAAGGAAGTTATAATAGCAGATGTCCTGATTTCCAGTCACATTCACTACCTAAAAAGTGGGGGGGAAACAACAACCCAGCATAAAGTTTTACTTGTATTCATTGAACATCTCAGCTAAGACGATGAACAGCCAAAAGAGGAAAAACAAGCAATATTTGGTATATCTGAGCTTCATTCCAAGCAGCAGAGCCACTACTTTTAGATCTTCACAGATATTCCAGTTGTATTTGGTGTACTGGATGTACTTCAACAACAGTTCCATGATTTGGTATATTTATTTCATGAGTGCAGCATAGCCAACAGGTACTGAAGGTACTGCCATTATGTAAAACCAGACAATTTCTGTAGAAGGGTATGTGATAGATTAAATTACAGATTATTTTCACAATTAGCAGCCGAAAATCTGAAAGATACACCCAAAAGTGTTCAGGAAGCAAAATATTTATTGACCAGTGTTATTTCTGTTCCATCTTAGGTTTTTTGAAAATTTTTTGAAACCCACCACTGGTCCTTGGATATGATTATTCTACACTATCATGGTCATATTTATAAAACTCAATGCCTCTGTGAAAGGTAAGGATGACTATTGCGTTTGTGGTGCAATCAGAACATTGCGTATGTTGAAGTTGTTTTAATGCAAACCAAAGATGCCTTTTAAAAAACAAGTTTACATCATATTCTTATGCATGCCAGTGTTGTTTGTGAGGTAATTTAAGGTGGTTCTGACAAGTGTTGTCGGCATCTTCATATCCGGTCACATGGGTGGCAAGCCACTCCCATCCAGTCACATGGGCGGCAAGCCACTCCCACAAAGGAGGCCACACCCACAGAGTAGGTTCGAACAATTTTTGAAACCCACCACTGGGGCCACCCTTCAATCTCTTCCTCCTCACAAGGGACTCATGGCTACTCAGCCATTTCTCTCCTCCCCTCAACTCAAAATCAGATTCCACCACAGCCTCTTCTAGAATCATAGGGCTGGAAGTGACCTTACAATCTTCTAGTCTAACTCCCTGCTATACTTCCAACCCCCGTAACAATAAGTAAGAAGCAGAAACTCTCCATAATAGTGCCCTCTTCTAGGATTTTCTTGAGTGTTAGAAACCAAGCAGAAATTGGTTACCAAGAAATTTGATGATGGTTGTTTAACTTGGTTGAGTGTCTTTTGTGTTAAACCTAGATTAATAAAGGAGAAAGGAGCATTGCAGATTTGACAATACAATGTTGTAACTTTCAACTCATTTTGTTTTGATACTTCATTTCTGTAAGAGGTCAAATAAAACACAGATTTTACTAATCACTAAAATAAACAGACTAAAATAAAATGTTCTTGAGGTAATAGACATTCATATGCAGGCCTGGATGAAATGTGCCTGCTGTTTGTTATCTCCTTTTAGTGCACTTTGTCTTAAGAGTGAGATGAGTGCTCTCAGCAGTACATGGCACCACTATAAAAGCTAAAAAGTAAATAACTGGAAATGAACCTGTTGTGGCCCAGCAGGTGCCGTTGGAGCTGCCACAAGACTCTGACAGCGAGGGGCTCTCTGAGTCGGCTCTGGAGGATGTGGAGGACTCTGGACAGGGTTCCAACTCTGAGCAGGGCGCAGAGAGGCTGGTTGGCCACCAAGAGGCACGTGAGCCTTGGACCAGTGGGGAGAAGACAAGGGAGAGTGAGCCGGAGGCCAGCAGTGAGTTATTCCTGGATGCATGCCATCGAAGAGCTACTAGGCGTCAGGAACAATTACGCAATTACAGGAGGTGATTGTACTCAGCTGGTGGTCATTAGGCTCCTCTCCAGACTATAAAAAGCTACTTGTGCACACGGCCCTCCTTGCAGAAGTCAACGCAGGATTGAATGTTGGAGGATTGAATGTTGTTTATTTATCCCCTTCCCTTGTTTATTGTAAGCCGCCCGGAGTCCTTCGGGAGTGGGCGGCATACAAGACCAATAAAACTAAACTAAACTAAACTAACTAGGACAGTACTGGGAGCTTGGCAGGCTGGATTGCTGCCAAGCCTTATCTGTGTTTATTGCTGCCTGAGTTTGTCTGAGTTGCTGCCAAGGTCCTTATCTGTTTGTTTTAATTGGCTTTCAGCCACCGAGGTTTTGGTGTCCTGCTATTAAAATACATTCCATTTAAGCTTGTCTCGGCATTCATTACTGACGGAGGAGCGGGTCAGAACATGAACCTAAAAACAGTCTGCAAAGCAATAGGGCTGAGGAGTAAAAAGTAGGAAAAGATATTAGCCGGGAGGCTTAATTTGTGCTGAGAAGGCACAGGAACTCACCGTCTGGTATGTGATCACCAATTGGATCACAGGTAAGGCATAGAAAACAGCAATTGTGATGATATTCCTACAGAATACAAAGCATCGTATTTAAATTAATGTGTGTGATTCCATTGAACTTTAATAAATGGTCTCATTAGAGTAAATAAAGCAAAAATTAATTACTTAAACCAAACATAGAGTTAACATGACTATATAAATGCCAAGGTGAATTTAAGATGAGCCCCCACAGCAATAGGAAAAGGGTGGGAAAAAAGATAGATACATAAAAACACAAATCATGTTTTTTTTTTTAAAATACCTTCATTTCTAAAGCTGTTAATCTAAAGTTAAAATTCCAGTTGAAGCCAAACTGTCCCAAATAAACACTTATGTTAAATATATGCTGGTATGTATATATAAGTATCAAAAGCAAGGACAATAATAATGATTACTCTACTCCTACTGTTAATTACAATGATTCTCAAGAAACTAAGCAGGGTCAGACCTCATTAGCATTTGAATAGGAAACAAAAAGGGCTTTTCTACATTTGGAGACTAGACTGGAAAATTTGACTTTATTTGGATCTACTTCTAAAAACTATTTGGACTATTCAAAATGCATTTATCTGCTTGGATCAATTCAGCAGAGTAGCACACACACAGAGCCACAGAAACAACCTTGGAAAAACTGTGCAGTTATCATCAGTTAGCAAAACATGTTTTTAAGCCTAGGAAATAAAGAAAACATTAGAAACCCAGAGTGTCTCTGCGTTAATTCTCTGGGGTAGAAGTAGAGGAAAGGTAAGGAAGAAAGTAACAAAGAGAAAATCTTGTCAGGCACTGAAGACTTTGTTATATCAGTGTTTCTTAACCTTTTTGCTCTCAGGAGTTCTTCCCACTTATAAAAATGACATAGGACCCCAAAAGAGATTTTCTTTGCATGGATTATATTTCTTGATATTTACCATATTAAAAATTACAATTGAAGCATTTTACATTGTATAACAATAACAATATTAAAGACATAAAATACTAAAATATTTTTCATGTAGAAATCCTACTTTTTAACAATACAAAATAATGATGAGAAGTGTGCCTTTTTCCATTTTTGCTTTAATATCTTTAATATCTGGCAAATGATTTGATTTCATGGATCTCTGAGATGTCTTATGGGACGCTCAAGGGTCCTTGGGCTACAATTTAAGAAATATTGGCCTAAAACAATAAAATAGCTTTCCAATCACTTCTGACCAGGCCTAAAAGGCTAATATTCATATTGAGGTGTTGCATTAACTGCCCCTAGGTTTCTGGTTACTGTGCAGACTGTTGTGGTCCTTGCCTCTAAAGCTCAGGTCCCTGTTACCTCAGTATAAAGTCTGCCCATTCTGGGCACTCACCCCAGAAACAATTAAACAATGAAAGCTACATCTCTTCTAGTGCATCAGTGCAAAATTCTGAAATTTTGCCCTGGGAATCCCATATTTAACCAGTATGAGACTGATGTTATACTCTTATTTCGCAAAGAAAATCTCCTGAAAGGATTCAGTTTAAATTATGAGAAGGTGAGAGAAAGATGAGTTCAGTTTAAAAAAATGAGTTCCATTAACTTGTTAGTAACTTACCAGAAATAAATTTTATACTTTTTGCTTACAATTCTCCGATCTTTTCTGGATAGATCTGACAGATAAAGGAACATCTAAAAAGAAAGAGGACAAAGATATTCATGGTCGTTTAAAAAGATTAAAAGGATTAAAATACAATCTAACTTTTCAGCTCAGGAATGTCATTTCAACCTGTCAAGGCAAGCACATAAATCCAAATTTATTCCCTTAAAGAAAGTTAACTGAGCACTATCTCCTGAATTTTAACATATTGTTTTGCCAGTGTGACCTGAACCATATTCAAAAACTGTGCACAATGTTAATAAAAATTTTATTTCACTCCAGCTCTTAACAGTAAACATTTTGACAGAAAGGATGGAATCACGCAGTTTGTGATTAAACAGAGAGTGATTCACAATCACAACCATCATGTTGGGCTAAAATCTGCTTGACAAAGATGACGCTGGAAGGATGGGAAGAAGCAGGAGGGAGGGAGAGGGGGAAGGAGAGAGAGGGAAGGGTAGGGAGGTGATATTGGAGATTCTGGAACTTCCTGTGCTATTTAATGATCACAGTAAAGTTAGATTTGGTTTGTAACTTCTCTTACAGAGGTCCCTAAAAAAAAAACTGTGGAGAGTGCAACCAGCCAGTAGTGGTATGAGGAGTTTTGTATTATTTTTAATTTCATTTATACTCAAAAATCAAGAATCCACCTAAACCTTTTACTACCCTACTGTTTACCAAAAATACAACTGCCTGAACTAATAGCTTATGTCCTAAAGCTATAGTTATGATGTATTTAGATTATAACCCTGTAAAATTAGATTTTGTGAGCAATTAATGATAAAATGTGAAAGTATAGGGTCAATTTGGTGTACTGGTTAAGGTGCTGACCTAAAAACCAATGGATTGTGAGTTCTAATCCTGCCTTAGGGAGGAAAGCTGGATGGATGACTTAGATAGAATGATGAAGGAGTATTAGGTATAATAGCTGGCTTGAGTTATAGACTAATAAAGGTGGTATTAAAAATATAATAAAAATGATAAATACAATGAAATAAAATAAATAATACTATTTGATGCTAATTATAAATAACAAATGAGAACCTGATTAATTAAACCTTCTTTGGAGGCCAGACAGTTATAGCTAAGAAGTTTTCTATCAACAAATCTTTGCAGAAACACTCTGACAAAAAATTATACCCTTTAGTTTCTTTATGTTTTTATTAAAAGTGTGTTAATTTCTTGGCAAATTTCCTTGGTAGAGAATAGCTTGTTCTACAAAAGTCAGGATCACATTGTTTCCTCATTTATATCTGAGCTAAATATTTACAATCCATTATGTTTCAGAATATTTTATTCTTTGAACATAGAAAAGAAGCTGACAATAATGTGTAAATATGTTCGCAATGCAAACAAAGTTTTAGATCTTAGATTGTTGCACTTCAACTATAACTGCAATGATGTACAGAAAGGATATAGAAAAAAAAATCCTATAAAAATGCAAAAAACATTTGCAAGAGATACCTTAGTGCGTATTACATTCTTGTTGCTTTCAATTTCGGGCATAGTGTCAAAATCACTCTCCTCTTCCACTGAGCTGTCTGTATCACTGCCACAAGGAGGCCTACGACCTAGAGTTGATAATTCTTGACCTCCACTGGAGCTTGATTCATCTGAAAATGAAAATTGTGGTACAAAAGTTGGTTGCTTTGTTTATTTTTATGTGAGTCATGAACACATAAGGCTTGAACAATGAATATTGGATATTTTATACTGCCAAACAACAACAAATGCAAGCAGGCAAGGATCATCATGTCTCTTCAATGTTTTAGTGCCCCTGTGAGATCATATCTTCATAATTTTCACTTCCATCTTCATTTCTGCTTCTTATATGGCTATGGATTCTGCCATGTCTCCATTTCCTGCTCCATCCCTTTGCCCAGAAATAATAATTTGTATGAGAACTTTAGTTTTCCTCTAAGTAGCAGTACTTTTAACAATTAGTTTACTAGCTCAATTTATATTTCAGTTAATAATATTTTAATTCCAGTAAGGCAAATGCCAAGGGCCAATTGTAGCACATAATATCATGTGTTGCTTTGTCACCCCACACAGAAAGCAGGCAGGTATGATTTTTCCCTTTATGGGTTGGAACATCCATGATGTTGAAGTATTCCTTCTATATAAGAAAAGAGAAAGGCATTTTTCTGTTTTTGAGAAGATATTGCCAACCAGAAGCAGTGATGACAACCCAAACTAGGCAAGAATTGTTAAGGAAAGGGGAAAAACAGCTCTTGTCAGAAAAAAGAAAGAAAATGAAAGAAATTTGAGTTATATTTAAGAATAGAACTTGTTAAGGTTAAGTGCTTAGATGGAATTTCTCTTTGATAGGTTTCCATCTTTTACATCTTGTCTTGCCCTCTTGTGCTTTAGAGAATAGGTTGTGACAGCCTATTCTCTGCGACAGCACCTCAAATATTAGAAGACTGCTATCATGTCATCATTGGTCCTTTTTGTTAGACAAGACAAACTCAGTTCCTGCAAATGTTCATCATATGTTGCTCTTCTCTGCACTCTTTCTAGAGTCTCAAAATCTTTTTTGTATCATGGTGACCAGACCTGAATGTAGTATTCCAAGTATGGTCTTAATAGTGCAGTATATGCTGGTACAAATAGAAAACAGAATAACAGAGTTGGAAAGGATCTTAGAAGTCTTCTAGTCCAACTCCCTGCTTAGGCAGGAAACCCTACACCACTTCAGACAAATGGTTATCCAATATCTTCTTTAAAACTTCCAGTGTTGGAGCATTCACAACTTCTGGAGGCAGGTTGTTCTACTGATTAATTGTTCTGTCAGGAAATTTCTCCTAAGTTCTAGGTTGTATCTCTCCTTGATTAGTTTCCACCCATTCCTTCTTATCCTGCCCTCAGGTGCTTTGGACAGTGGTGGGTTCCTACCAGTTCAAACCGGTTCAGCCGAACCGGTAGTAGTTTGGTGGCCTGGGTCCCTGGAACTGGTAACGACCCAGGCCTGCCATGTCCCCAAACCAGTTCTCCATCTTGTTTTTTGTTTCTGTGCATGCGCAGAGCAATTTTAGTTCTATGCAGTGTGTTCCTGAGCAAACCAGCAGTAGTCTCTGCCGGAACCCACCCCTGGCTTTGGAGAATAGCTTGACTCCTCTTCTTTACTGCAATGTGCTCTACATGGGGCAGCCCTTGAAGAGTATTCAGAGACTTCAACTTGTCCAGAATGCAGCCGCTTGAGCGATTGTGGGTGCACCTCGTACACCCACGTTACACCTATCCTCCGCGAGCTGCACTGGCTACCGATCAGTCTCTGGATACGCTTCAAAGTGCTAGTCGTAACTTATAAAGCCCTTCATGGTGTTGGACCTGGGTACTTGAGAGACCGCCTGCTGCCAATTACCTCCCAAAGACCCATTAGATCACACAGGGTCGGCCTCCTCCGAGTTCCGTCTACCAGCCAATGCCATCTGGCTACTACCCGGGGGAGGGTCTTCTCTGTGGCAGCTCCGGCCCTTTGGAACGAACTCCCCGCAGAGATTCGGACCCTCACCTCTCTCCAGGCCTTCCAAAAAGCCGTCAAAACCTGGCTGTGCCGGCAGGCCTGGGGTTGATGAGTTCCCCTTCCCTCTCGACCTGTGTGGCTGTGTGATTCTTGGCTATTTTAATTACTTGTATTGTGTTCTATGTTCCCTTTCCCCCTTTGAGTTGTTCGCCGCCCTGAGTCCCTCCTGGAAAAGGGCAGCATATAAATAAAACAAATCTCAATCTCAATCTCTCAATCTCTCAATCTCTCAATCTTTGTGGCAGCCCCTGAGATATTGCAACACTACTATCATGTCGCCCCAGTCCTTCTTTTCATTAAACTAGATATATCCAGTTCCTGCAGCCTCCAGTCTCCTAATCATCTTTGTTGCTCTTCTCTGCACTCTTTGTAGAGTCTCCACATCTTTTTTACATCGTGGCGACCAAAACTGAATTACCTACAAACTAGGTATCATCAGAGCTACTGCTGCTGAAAATCTTGACTCTGTCATACACAGCATGTACCATGCCTCTTCCCATTTTATTTTGAGACTAACAATTATCTTTCCAGTTGTGGAAAGATGACTCCCTCCACATTAGACAAAGAGTATTAAAAATATGTGTATGTGAGAAAAAGAACACAAAAGTTTGGACAGAAATGAACTAAAACAAAAATACAGCAGAAAAGATGAGAAACAAAACTGGAAATGACAAATTTGCCCTCAATTTCAAGCAACAGCTCACAAACATAAATGCACTATTTTTACTAGCTAAATACAGGATATAGACATAGCAATCTGTGAGCTGAAGAAGTACTGTACCTATAGCTCCATAGCTGCTTCCTTCAGGGGTGCTGGCAGTGATAGGATGAGAAGAAGTCATAGTCCCAGGACCTACAAGGTAAACCAATAAGGAATGGCTTTTTACTTTCAGTTGTCCAAAGGGTCCAACAGAGAGAATAACCAACTATTTTGAATTGAAAAGAGATGTCTCCTTCTATTTGGCTTTAGACATATACCCTCTATTACTATCAGTTGATGACAACCGAATTTTCTGAAAATAGCAAATACAAAAAAGGAATCCTTCCTAAGGAAGGTGTGTGTGTGTGGGGGGGGCAAGTCCAGAGCAGAATCCTTGAGCTATCTCAAGAATTCAGGCTGAGGAACCTTCTTAATTGCCACATTTCCATTATTTTGACCAACTCAGGCAACAGAAGACAATATTCCTACTTTGGGGGAATCAGAATGCAGAAGTCACCTAATGAATTCACATTATAAAGAACTTATGAATTAAATGTTTATAGTTTTCTGTATTGTAAGAAATAAATTTATTTCTTAAAAGTTACTTGATAAATTATTACCTGTTGTCTACCTGTTGTTTACTTCTATTTAATAGCACAATTATAATATATGTATGAAGTTTTCAGAGTATATCGTGTTGGCTGAACATCCTCTTGAGGTTTTCCGCTATTCCTGCAATGTATGGAATGACAATATTGCTTTGTTTATTATTCTCCTTCATATGTTGCAGGAATATCAGAAAAGCTCAAGGGGATCTTCAATCAATAGAACATAGGTGCAAACTTCAAACCCAAGAATACACTAAGGCAGAAGCTTGTCCACCCCAAGGATAAAACACCCAGATACAAACTGAGCAATGTGATATAGATTGAGATAGATCACATGAGACACTAATGATGGTAGAGGGATGAAAATACAATATCCCCTTTTCTTGCTCATATAATTTCATAGTTTTATAATCTATATCAAGGAGAATTATACATCTCAGTACAAAAAGAAAAAATGAAGAAAAGGTCAGGGCCATTGAGATTACAAAAATCCCTTGATAGTAGAGGCTGCTTGTTCTTTGGTGAAAAAGAGTCAACAAACACCTTCCTCACCTTTCGGATAAGCAGTTGGATTGGGCAAGGAAATAGAAAAGGCTGTCTTCAATAATTCATATAAGTTGCCTCATCATACCAGAAGTGACAGAAGATGAAAATCAGCAGAAACTAAGCCTAAATAGAATGAAATGGAAGAGACTGTAGTGATATTGTAGCTCCCCTGGCTGCACTATATTTTTGCACCATGTAGAGTTTTGAGCATACCTGAATGTTAAAATTCCTCTGATTTGTTGTCTGGAGAAAAAGTTGGCAAATTTTAATGATATCCAGGGTAGTATCTATACACTGTATCTGATGAATAAACTTCAGATGAGATTTCTGACTGGCATACAACTAAAGAAAATTAAATAGTTATGTTGCTACAACACAACATGCAATCTTGGAGCTCCAGGATTGCTGTTGATATCTCTGTTGCTGGATGGTCGTTTTGGACCTAAACCGTCCCATAGAGACGGTGATAGAGAAGAACATGTCCTGCTGATCTCAGGGACATCGCAAAGTCTCTGATTGATCCAGGAGAAAGCTCTTTTTGCCGGCTACAAGAGAAGCAGCCATTTTAAGCTGTATCCCTGAATGGAAGCTGAGCAGGAGAGAGAGTATGTCAAAATTGGTGAGATAAATTTTACTATTAGAGAAGAGAACACCCAAAAGACCTAGAGTAAAGTTAAAATTGAAGATAGAAGAGAGTAAGCGGCGGATTAGCCTGAATTATAACTATTGTGTTCTCCTTTTTTCTTTAATTTCATTTCTTTTTTATGGAGGAATTTTTACAAATGCCTCTTACTTTTAAATTGGACTGGTCTTTTTTTTCCTTCTTCCTCTATTTTTCTCCGTTATTTGTATTTGTGGACTAAGAATCTCTTCCTACTGAAGGCTCAGCTGGATCGGAATTGCTAAGCATTTTAAACATTTTTTCCTTTTCTCAAACTCGGAGCTTAAAGAGAGAACTAAAAACAGAGGAAAAAGAAGTAGCACTGCCATCTAGACGCTGGAGGCTTGGTTACACCTGCTATTTCAAGGCCATTGGCTTTGCTTACCGAAGAGAAAATCACATCTTCTTTATACAGGTGCTCTTTTGAAGTAAAGAGAAAGCCCTGACTTGAAAGATTACACTGAATTTATTTGAAACCTAGCAAAAAGTCTTGGATGTCCTAGTGGCAGTGTTTACAACCTGGAAAAATGGTGCAATATGAAGAAGAAGAGGAATCATGCTAGAAATTCAAAAAGTCCTAATAAGCAGAGAAAGAATTGAAAAGAATTTGGGGATTATAGACAAAGAACAGAAAGAATGAGTTGAGGATATCGATGAAACAATGATGAAACTTGAAGATAGAGTTCAAAAAATTGCAGAAAAATATGAACAAAGTGACAAGAAAATTGTTGATACTGACAGCAAACCGAGAGTGGAGAAAATGATATGTATGGAATACTGAAAGGAGAAGTAGACGAACTCTATCTCATGCTTCAAAACATAGATGAAGAAAGGGGAGAAAGCTTGGCAGAAACGACGAGAGTATCTTTGGCAGAAGCACTAGTGATAACCAAAGGCAAGCTGATGAAAGGAACAGATGGAGGGTTTCGAGTCTTTACAAAATATGCAATGAACAACAAGTTGCCAAGAGAAGTTCACATAAGGCTTATCAAGAAAACACCTAGAATACAGATTTTAAAATGGCAAGAGATATTGGACTGCACTACTACTGGAAGATACAGGATGATGAAATGAAATGTCACAATAAAATTAAGTTAAACTTAGTTAAACTTTGAGTATTATGTATAAAACAAAGTAATAATAGTTATAGTCAAATAAATGATTAATAATGATAATAATGCATTTATATATACTAGATTGATATATGGAATTTTATATACGCTGTAAATGAGGACAATGGAGATGATGTGGAACTGCCTTTTTTTATAAAAGATAAACAATTCTATATAGGATAGAATACAAAGATGTAACACCATTGGATGAGTCCAGGATGATGTAATGAAATGTCATAATATAAATTTACTTTAAATTTAGTATGCTTCACATAAAAAGGATGTAATAATAGCTATATTCAATGAATGTTTAATAATCATAATAATTATATGCATATATATTAGATTGATGATATGAGCAATGGAATGTATGAAAATGAGTAAGTTGACATATGAAATTAGAGAACAAGAAGATAAACAATTTTATAGGACATGGGATCTATTTAATTAGTGGTTAGATTAAAAAAAATACGGAATTGAAAATTTATTAGAGAATGTTACCAATACCAAAATAATAGAATGATTTAAAATATGATATATTAAAAAAACTTATTGGACATGTTGAAGATGATGTAATGAATTATTATAATATAAATGAACCCATATTTAGAATACCTCGTTTAAAATGAAGAAACAATAGTGATAGTCAAACAAATGAAGTACTATAATAATAATGTATACAAATATACTTGATTGAACGGAATGGGAGATGTTTTTATGTTACATGTTTTGTTTGTTTATGTTTGTTTTAAAAAATAAAAACATATATATATATATATATATATATATATATATAAACATATTTTTCTTTCTTTTCTATTTTTCTATTTTCTTTTGCACCTTCATTTTTTTCTTTTTTGTTTTGTTAGTTGCAGTTTTTAACAAAATTATATGTTCAACATAAGATGTTTATTTTTGATAAATCAGATGGAGTGTCTGGAAGGAGGATGGGAATAGCTTGGAACAGAATGGGTCTTCACTTAATGACTGGCTGGGATTTGATTAACAACTGATCAGGGATGGCCAGGATTGCCATCACTAAGTGATGTAGTAAGTGACTTTGCACTTTACAACCACATGACTTAATGATGAGAGAGAGAGAGAGAGAGGGAGAGAGAGACAAAAGATGGAAAAAGAATCAATTTGATGAGTATTCCAGATTTTATTGCAGAAACTATATGAAAGTTAGTAAATAACTGAATTTAAAGATAAACATTCATATTGATAGTCACCTATCCATAGGTGGGGTTCAGCTGACATTACTGCCAATTTGCTCGTGTGCACGGCTTATGCACACACACACACACACTGGATGTGTACGCATGTGTAGTTCAAAGGAAATTGTCCAAAAAAAGATGATGACGGTGATGGCAGTGACCAGGGAACTGGTTTGGGGGCGTGGCCAGCCTGGGTTGCTGCCGGTTCTATGACCCAGGCCAGCATACCACTATATGCCGAACTGGTAGGAACCCATCTCTGCACCTATCCCTTATTTGCACTTTCTCTAGGACATTGGCTCCTTCAAGGCATTAATCCACAGCAATGATTGTATAGAGCCTAACAGCATCCCCAACCAAAAATATGTTGATGTTGATGTTTGGGTCCACTTGGAACTTAATAACTCCTGATATGATAACTGAATAACTGTATAATAGCAACACAATATATTAGCATAATTACCATCATCAAGTATTGATGTTTTCCTACGAAATCTGAAATCAAGCACAAATATAACCATATAGATGTCATTAATGGCTCTAAATAGTAAAAGGCAACCATTTATCATAACATTATAACATTTATATAATAGTTATTTTAAAAATTGGCAGGATCATTTTGAATAACCATTTTCATTGTACTGTCACTAAGAAACCAACAGCTATTTTGGCACAAAGGTTCAAGAATATAACCTGCACAATTTGGATTTATAAAAGGATTTAAAACATCTGATATCTTTTGTTTGACAGATTTATTATCCTTACAAAAAGGTGATTGCAAAAAGCCTTTCCTAACACATAAACTGATTTTTTTGGTTACATGTTTTTTTGTTACACATTAATTTTAATTTGTTTGGGTGATTATGAATCGGATTATTTCTTGTTATGAAAAGCAAAAAGATACACGTCAAGGATGCCATTTATGTTCACCTATATTTAGTTTGGTTTTGGAACCGCTGATATGTTCAATAAAACAATGTGATGACATTCTAATGGAACAATATATGATATCATATATCATAAAGATGAATGCAATATATTATATGCAGATAATATTTTGAGTCTTTTAAATGATTGTCATATTTTGTATCATTTTTGTAGAGATTTTTCAACAATATAGTAAATATTCACAGTATATAACAAATAATGACAAAATGACAAAAAATGATTTCAAAAATCAGCAAATTGTTTCACCCTAGTGAAAGATGAGCTAGAGAGATGGATGAAATTAACCCTGAGTTTGGGGGAATAAGTAAATGTAGTGAAAATAAATATAACTTCTAGATTCACATTTGAGAGTTATGTTTACTTTGGTTCCATTGAAATAGTTTTTAAAACTTAATTAAACCATCAAGAAATAATAAATATTCAAGATGCTTTCAAAACTACATCCTTACAAGAAAATTGTGATTTTATTTTTCCTAATTTTAAGACATACCAAGACTGCATCAGAATGAAATTATTGGGTATATCTTAAATATATTCCATTATGGTCTCATGTTAAGATGTGTTATTAAATACCTTTAAAGTTCCTGTATGTTCTTAAAGCTAATTACAGTAGAAATTTTATTAAGGTATGTTTCCAATATTTAATATAATTTGACATGTGGTCCTTTCTAGGTAAGAAATTAAAAATCTGGTTTTCATTATCATAAAAAGTAGACTCATTGGAATAATGTTTATTTAGAAATGCAGGAAAAGACTTTGGATTTTTTATTTTTTTAAAAATGTTTTTTAAACTAATTAAAGTCTTTTTAATTAATTAATGTAAGGATATTTTCAAACATTTAAAAAAGAACCCCAAAATAAACTGCCAAATATCAATATCTTAAATTGAGTCATTTGTTATGTTCCTTATTTGGTACTGATGTGGAATTTTTATCTGTTCTAGTCAAAGTTTGACCAACAAAGTGTTTACCTAGACTAAACCAATAATTCAGTATTACAGGGAAATTAAACACTAATATTCAAATAAATGTCCATAGTATATAAGTAGTATGGAGTACAGAATTGCTGTATGTATATAAGAAAATGAAAGCTTCAAGAAATGTAAAAATAAATATTTTATGATTTAAAAATCAAATCGAATCTTTGGGACATATTGAACTCTTCTTGATCATTTTTTCTATACTGGAGATGCAATAAATATGAAGGGACATCCCTGAATGTGCTTTTATGTCTAACAGTAGTTTCTTTTTGGCTAGAGATTAATAATGTGGTGAACCACATTGTTGGAAGGAAATTAACATCTAAAGATGTACCACATATGGTCCAGACTCCAGACAAACAGTTTGTTTATTATTTCTATGACAGGCATTAAGCAATTTGAATGCTAGTAGATATGGAAGAAGGACCATCAGAAAATTCATTTTGTTTCTATACTATATTATAAAAGCAGTTACATTCCTGATTATTGTTATTGTGCTAATGTCATCACAACCTTTCATCTACATACAGTACAAGAGTTTCTTAATTAGACTATTGCAAGTTTTCATAGTCCAAAGCAGATGTTGTGCCTGGATCATATGTTATACCATCATACAGGCCTAAACACCTGGATATATGCTTTATTAGTGCTGAATGTTCTATGTACCTGATATATTGCACAAATCCAACCACTAGTGCACCCAGATAGAAGGAGAAGAAAGTCAGAAAACTGAAAAGGATGGCATGTATATAAACAGTTCCTAGGAAAAAGACACAAGGATATACCATTAGTAAGTGAAGAAATTATAGTCCACTCCACTGCTACTCTGTTGTTCGCCCCTCCAATTTCAGGTATTAATGGTAAATGCTCAGTTCTTCCCCTTACTATGTGAAATCCTCAATATTATTCTCCACTTGGAAGATAGATTTGTAAGGTAATTTGCAATCAAGACTTTGACATCTGTTCTATTCGGTGGTTCTAAAGAAAACATTTCTTCAACATCCAGTATTTGTACATGAGTGAAAATCTGTGCCAGACAGAATTACAGCAAATTGAAGGATGAGAGAATCAAATGATCAGTAAGCACTTGCAAGTGTGTAATCTCATAATATCACCTGAGTATGTTATGCCTTATTTTGTATTATTTTAATAAAACCGTATTTGTAGTGATAGTAATGCTTCATTGGTTTTGGTTAACTTTAAGAAAATACAGAATTATGTTTCAAGACCTTTAACTGAAGGTAACACTGTCACTTCAAGATGCTTCATTCGTTGAAGGTTCCATGTGTAGTTAGTCTTTCCTGAAAAAGAGTAACATAATACATACATGCATTCCAGTTAGCCTATGCTTAAGATCAGGAATGATTTAAATCAGTGGTCCCCAACCTTTTTATCGCCGCGGACCAGTCAGCCTTTGATAATTTTACCGTGGCCCGCTGAGCGCGCGCAGGGGTGGGGGGGCGTTGTTCGCGATGACACATTGATTGTTTATATATCATATTGTTTTGATTACTACCATAATATGAGCTAAAAATATATCAAGCAAATATTTCCATGATGCTTTTTTGTAAAAGAAAAAATGGGGGAATACAAACATACTTTTTAAATCCGCCTTCCCAATTCAACACCTGAATCATATCCCACCTTCCATTTTGTATGTAGATTTTAAGGAATAAACAGTACTATGGAAAGTCAAAAACTTTTTATATGAATTGTGAGCATGTTATGGTGCCACACATTTAGATCTCCAAAGACTCATTTTTACTTTGAATCAAAGCAGCATATAAATTATTTACCCTCCTTAATTCATTCCATCATCAATTAAATGACTTTCTTTATAGTTCATTTTCTCTCTCCTCTGGAACAAAATTAGGCACGATAAGTTCTAATGAAGATGTCACTGGTTTGCAGATCCAATTATGAATTCCATAACTTTCCCAGGATGCTTTGGCCCAAAATGCATTTCAAATGCGAAATTTTGGAAGAGAGGCAAGAGACTTCAGGCACCGAGCCCCCACCCCTGGCTGCGGCAACTGGAGCGGGCGGGAGGCAGGGAAGGGGTGGGCAAGACCGCCGCTTTCCCACCGTGCGCTGCCTCCCCTTTCCTGCGCTACCGTTAGACTCCTCTCAGCCCCACGCCCACGCCCGCGGAGGGTGCACGCGCGCCAAAATCGCGCACCCCCATCTCCCCTCAAAAGACCCCCCCCCCGCCCTCGGCTGCCCGACGTTCTCTCTCTCTCTCTCTCTCTCCCTCTCCCGCCAAGGCCGGGCGGGGAAGCGCCGTCTCCGTCCCGGGCGCGCCGCCCCTCCCTGGGCAACTCGGAGACGACTGAGCCGCTTTTTCTCCAACCACGCCGCGCGACCCTTACCAATGCCGGGCGCCACATAGACGAAGTAGAGGAACGAGGAGGCCCCCGGCCGCTGCGCGGCCCGGTGCCAGGTACTCCACGGCCCGGCACCGGTCCGCGGACCGGGGGTTGGGGACCACTGATTTAAATTGTTTAAAGTTAGCTTAGCAAGAAGAAGCTAAGATCAATGTAGAGATGTTATTAATTTCTTTATTTCTTTTTTCTCAATAGATTTTAGACTGTGTTTGTTAAAAATCTATACCATGTACGGGTTCTGGGAAGTCGGGGGGGGGGAATGAGGAGGGGGGTCGGGGAGTCGGGTGGAGGGAGGGAGGGCTATATATTAGGCTAAACACGATGTGTTAGATCTCAATGCAATGTGACTTCACATGTATACTGTTTTTCTCTAATTTTTCTTTAAAAATAGGATAAGCCAAATACATTAACATATAGTGGAAATACACCGAGGGGAGGAGGAGTAGGAAAGAAGAAAGATGGGTAGAGAGGGATGGGAGAGAGGGTGAGGGGGAAGGCGAAAAGGAAGGGAGGGAGTGGATCTGGAGAGAGGAGTGGTAGAGGGCGAGGGGAAGTAGGGTGGAGGGGGATGATGGGGGATGATGGAGGGAAGATAGAAAGTTGGAGGGTGGTGGAAGAAAGAGGTGTATGGAGAATGGAAGAGGTATATTGGGCTTTTATTTTCTGGGGCATTGTCGACAAGAGGAATTGAAGCAATTATTGTTTAATACTGTATGGTGTATACATGTGAGCGTATGAAAATAAAATATACTAAAAAAAAATGCATACATGCATGTACATACATATGATTTGATCATGCAGAAAGTTTGGAAGTCATGAGATCTGTACCAGACCATGGCTTCCAGAAAGAAAGATATCAAAATAGTTGAGAATTCTTGAATGGAGAGAGAGGAGAGGGAGGGAGAAGAGGAGAGAGAGGGAGAACATACATTTGTTTGTGGCATTGAGCCACAATATTCTGGAAGGAAAGCCTTGCTGCTAATTGAGGCCTAAGTATCTCAAGGTAGAGTTCTCATCTAAATGGTCTTTCCTCTATCCTAAATAAGAGGAAGCAGCCTTAGTCGGCCCAAAGATTCCCCATTATTGCCATAGTGATCTGTGTAGTTCACACTCTGTTTCTGAATTAGAAAGATAAAAAACTGAGCCACCACTCCTTATATTGTGAAAGTATCTTGACTCACACTATCTTACATGTACAGATCAGCATGAAAGGTAGTCAGAGCAGAAAACACTGCATTTAAAGTGAGAGCTTGAGTGGACACACTATTTCATACTTCAGTCAGTGTGTCTTCAGAGTGTCATAAAAGCGTGCCCGTCTGGAAACTCTTGCTTCCACTTCCCAGAACATAGTTTGACTTCTTTCAAGGAGATTAAATTTTATGTAACAAATGCATGTCTCACTATGATTGCCATGACAGTCTAGATAGGATAACTACAATGACCAAAACTGAAACATGAGAGATAGTATTCTTCCTGGCCTTTTTGATCATAACGCACCTACCTTGAATGGAGAGTGGGCTTGAACCACCACAGGTATAGTCCTCTGGCTTTATGACAAATACAACAAAAAACTGTTTGCTTGGGAAGTCCTTTTTCTGTGCAATATAAAAACATAATAATTTTTAATGCTCTTAGACAACTTTAGTTAAGAAAGATAACTGGACAGTAAGGGAGGGGAAAAACAGGAGGCAGTTGATTCCCCATACTGGGGGATCCTCACTTGTCTTCTTAAAAAAAAAGAGTAAATTTTAATCCTTCTATAAGTAAATTGAAATAAAAGCAATTATTCTTCTTTTTCATTATTGTGAAGTCGATTTTTTTAGAGATCTAGGCAATAAATGAAATCATAACAGTGACTGACATACACAATGCCCAGAGAAAGAAAATCCTTTTATTTTTTTTATAAAGTCTTTTCTTGTGAAAGAGGAAATGATTAGATGGAAATTATCCAGAATTCCAAAGGTTTACCATACAGTAGCTATGATTGGCCAGTAGTGACTCTAAAACAACAGAAGAGGTGGAAAAAAGGAGTCTACTTCTAAGCCAGTTCCTTTAATACAAAATGAAAGATTTCCTATATTTTTTAAAGAAAAAAATAAAATCCTGCCAATATGTACAGATAATCCAACATTAAGATATATTATTATACACATTGCAAAAACAGGTCCACAGATGTGATACTGTGACCTATACAAATATGTAAGATTATCCTGTGCCCATTATTTATTGTGCTCATGTATTATGGCACAAGACTCATGTGTCACAAATATTCTTTGCAGAATTGACGAGATTCATATGAAATCAAGTGATCTTAACCCTAACAAATTTATCTTTCCTGGATAAGCAACACTGTAAGCCAGTACATTCTTTAAATTGCCTATAATGTATGCAAAATGGAAAGAAGCCTAAGAAGATTGCAAAATTCTTATCAATGATCATTGCTGGTGTGCTTTCACATTATTGTTTCAGATTTTTTTTAAAAAATGAATTGCATTTATGATTGTTGATAACTGAACAAAAGCAAATCAATAACATTATTTCAGTTAGGATTCCTACCGTAATATGTATAATAACAGCAGCTGCATGTCTTACACAGCTCCTACACCACAGAAAGGTCTGGCTCTCTACAATGCCATTTCTTTTGCTGTGCTAGATGAAAGATAAAAGAAAGATCCTCTTCCGAGAACATCTGTGCTTTCAAGATGCCACCAACTATGTGATGAGATAAAGTATTCTGCCTTGGGCTACATTGGGCTAGAAGGCCTCCAAGGTCCCTTCCAGCCCTATGATTCTGTCCTCCTTTCCTGCCCATTTTACACAACCATCTGTATTTTCCCAGGCCATTGAATATGACTTATTGTGTATGCTCTCTGAGTGCAATTCTCTCTTAACGTAAGGTTGCCAAGTTTTGCATTGCATAGTGTGCAAAATTTGCAGGGAATGACTTCCAGCTAAGCTAATCAGTCATAATTATTATCCTGCTATTTCTTGGTTATCAGTTCTATAGCTTCTCACCAAACTGAATTTGAATGACTTTTTTTCTTTTAAATGTTTTTGCAATTATAGTATATTTTATGTTATTCAACACTTACTTTTAATTACACTTTCATTTTAGTTAACCATAGAGCTTTTTTGTAGTTCTTAATTTTATAAACATTTGCAGCTTTTATTTTGCCATTTTTTTAACTTTTAATACTAACTGCTATCTTTTAACTCACTATCTCCACAGACTGTTTTCAGGTCATAGCTATTAATTTCATAATCCCTACATTTTTACTTTATGCTGGCTGAAGACCACAATAAACTATTGTATAACTAAACATTTAAAAAAAAAATGGAGTTAAGATCTTAATACAGAAACGAGGGTCTTGAGATTCCAAGAGGTTTAAGTTACCTATTTCAACCCAAATTATTTTCTAAGGAAGGAACTCATAACCCCGAAAAGAGCCATTTGTGCTTTCAAAAGTTGGAGCGCTTGGTGTATTCTGGAGCTGCCAAAATGGTCCAATGGGCCATGATTCTGTGTTGATGTTTCCCTCAACATTTTCTCAAAACTTCAAATATGCCTCTTCACCCAAGATCATCGGCTATCTCTGGTTTAGTGACCATGCTCTTACTAGTATTCCTAATGAAAATTAACTGCTTGAGACTTCTCAACTGTTTGCAGGTATGTTTTTGTGTGCACATAGTGTAGATGTATTCGACCTCAAGGAAACGTACAATACTCTTATATGTTTTTCTTTACAATTGATTCCTTCTCCCTCCCTTTGTTAGACTTGTCCCACATTTCTAAATCATTCCTCATTTGCCTGAAATCAACTTCTCCTGGCTCAGAATTGCCGGCCCACTCCTGTGCTTGCCAGCTTCCCCATGCTCCTCTCCCTAAATATGGCCAAGTTTCTACCTTCCCAAATGTCTCTATCCATCCACATGATTGACTGCAGACAATCCTGATCTGCCTAACTGCCCCCTCCAACAAAAGCAGACTGACTACAGTAGACAGCACCATCCACTCACCTGCACAGTGAGAGCTGCCTGCTTTGTCATGGATTGGTAAACTCCATTAAATTCCACATTATAATCCAAATCATAAACGGGACACTGCAACAGATAAAGAAGCTGATTACCTCTGCTTGTGTATATTTGGTTATTGAAACAGATTCCTGGCAGGCCTTCCTGATTCTCTCCTTCTCTGGATCACATTTCAGATCAGGGCCATTCAAATTGTTATAGACCTTCACCTTTATTCCCAAGTTTCATTACATCACAGAGCAATTCAGTTGCTCCCAGTTCGAGCCACTTTGAGATTTCTTAATTTGTATACCTTTTTTAAAATGTTTCTGCCTAGAAGGAAGAATTATTAAAGAACACATGGTACTGTTACACAGCACCTTTATCAAAATGGAAGATGATCCTGAAGTTCAAAGAACCCTTCTCCCTAAATGAATACTAGAGAAGAAACAACTCACAAACGCAGACAAAACACCTGTACAATGAGCAGGTTTCCCACTTTCTCAGCTTAAGTTTGCCAAATTCAGGTAAAACTACTTGCAGAAATGCCACCCATTCCTATAAACAAGTAACAATAAAATAGATAGATAGATAGATAGATAGATAGATAGATAGATAGATAGATAGATAGATAGATAGATAGAGTAAGGTAAGGTAAGGTAAGGTAAGGTATGATAAGATAAGGAGTTCTACACATGTGAATGTGAAGAACCTGAATTAAGCTACACAAGGAACTCTCTGCATATGTGTGTACAAAGTCACACAAATATGCATGTATCTATAAACATTGTGTTCCCTCCAAGCAGCAGAAATGGGGGCCAGGGGGAGTGAGATTGGGGTGGGTGGGTAAGAGATATCTGAACTGGGAAAGGGGAAAAAGGAACAGACATGGAGGAACTAATGGGAAGGAAAGAAGGAAATTAACGGGAGGAATGAAAAAAAATTACACAGAAAGGATGACTCTTATATGATAGGAAACTCTGCTATCATTTGTGCCTTATGGAAAAGGGGGGACAATACAAATTTGGGCCATGTAGAGTCTGTTTGTACAACTCTGACTCTCAATAAGGCAGAAACAGTTTTCCCTCCTGAGTAGCACCTGCTGCTTCTTTGTGAGACACTTCAAAAGTAAAACAAGACTGTTTTATCATCACTGCTCTTGCTAAGTCTTATTATTACTGGAAGTTAGTAATGTCACTAACAAAAACAATGTCCTCCCTTCCTCCCCAGCCACTTTGTCAGTCCTCTGAGAAAGATCAAGTCAGGAAACAGCCTCTACAAAGGCTATTGGAACTCGTTTGCAAAGTATGATAACAGAAACTTGAAAGCCCTATTAGAGTTTCTTTCTGTCCTTATACCCAAGAAAATCAAGGTGAGACAATCTTGAGCTTCTTTCTCACCCCCTCTTTTCTTTCATGGCTAAGCAGATGTTAATGTAACCCTTCCTTGAATTCCTTTTTCAGGGTTATCTCTGCATGGGTCCTCTCTGAACTGGACAATTGTCATATTTGTTTTCAGGCATACTGTTTTCTCTCTGTGTCCTAAGTGAACACTAACAACTTTGGGATGTAGATTTGGAATCTACCTGCTTTGAAGGCAGCTCAGATCTGTCAGAATCAGCCCAATTTGACCCAGAATGCAGGAATGGTCCAAATTTGATTCGCAGTTCATATTAAATTGAGCAGCAATAGTACCATAAGCAAAGACAAACACTTCCAATATTCAAGTAGCCTATCATAAACTAGCAGGACTTACCACAATATCTTGGATGGAGACCACAGAGCAGGGATAGATTGTCTTAGAAATCACTCTGACAATGACAGAATCCACATCAGGAGGGAACTGGTACAAAAAGTACTATGAAGGAAGAAAATATGTTTACGATCCTTTCTGCTATAAGGATAATCTTTAAATATGGGTGAGCCCCATTTATCCAAGATAGTCATGCTGATGCCACCATGCCTCTGAGTCTGTACCTGACTTGCCCTTTGAGTGGTAATATTTAAAGTAGAGCTCTACCCGGGTTTTTTTAAATGTGAGAAGAGATCTCCACATAGTTAATCAGCATAAAACCCAAACCCCAACCAAAAATTAACCCCATAAATACAATCAATAAATAATCCCTCAACTAATAACAGCCCAAATTCCAGAGTGATTCTCAGTCCCAGAGGGCCTATGAAAGTGTATATTATGTGTAAGAAGGATGCTAAATGAAGCAAGTTTTTCAGCTACTAGCCACTTGGGGAACTGCTCTCATAACTACACAATACAACAATTTCACAATAAAGCAAGCTTTGGGCTGGTTAGTGCCTGGTTGGAAGAGTTCCAGTTCATGAATATATAATTGCTTAATTTTAATCTAAAGGGAAGATAAAAATAAAATAAAAAAATATTATATCTCTAATGGCTTGGAAGATATGATGAAACTTTTACTTAATGAAAGAAATGTCTATAGAGATTCTCAGTCATCCAGGCCATGGTTGACAACAGGGCAAGTCAGGCACAGACCAGAGACATGGTGGCATCAGCATGAGTATCTCGATTAAATGGAGCTCTGTTGTGGCCCAGCAGTAGCCGTTGGAGCTGCAAACAGATTCCAATAGCGAGGGGCCCTAAGAGTCGGCTCTGGAAGACGTGGAGGACCCTGGACAGGGTTCAGACTCCGAGCAGGGACCAGAGAGGCTGGTTGGCCACCAGGAGTTGCCTGAGGCATGGAGCAGCAGTGAAAGCCAAAGGGAGTGTGCCCATGACATCAGGCCTTGGAGCAGTGGGGAGGAGCTAAGGGAGTTGGTTCCGGATGCCAGGCAAAGGTGGGCAGATAAACGCCGAGAGTAACTACAGAAGATAATTGGACCCAAGTGGTGGTAATTAGGCTCCTCCTAAGAGAGTATATAAGGAGAGACTTTGGGAGGAGGCTGTTTGCAGGATTCAACTAATATACCAACACTGGAGAAGCTCTCAGGTGTATTTCTTATCTTGGAAGTCTGGATTGCTGTCCAGGTCTTGTCAGTATGTTAATTTACTGTGAATAAATTGTCTAGCAGTAATCTTGTCTTGGAGTGCCTTGGTGTACGGAGGGGAGGTCAGAACACGCTCCCCCATATTTAAAGATTTAAAGAACTTCAGAACTGAAGAAGCAAAACGTCTTCATGGAAAAACAAAGCCGGTTGCCCTTTGAAAAATCATATTTGGGATAATCAAGGAAAAGTTTTCCTGTTTTCCACCATACCTTTATAATGCTCAGTGCTGCCCTGACACAGTTATCAAACCTTTCCCACATTGCTTTAACTGCTGTACAATTAAAATATATCTTTGTGGGGTACAAAAACAAGGACCAAATCAACTTTGTAAGGCATTCTAAGGACCCCAAATGGTCTACTTTCATTTTATTCACTTTTATTTTCATATTGGATTTTACTATTCTCATTTTTTAAATATTAGTTGGAGAAATAGATAACAATTAAAAGCCTATAATTCCCATCAGACCATTCATACAAATATTTAGTGATCACTCTTTGCAGCCTTCCCATCTGGCTTCCCACAAGCAAAGTCAAGGGAGGAGACTGGATTCACTTAATGACCATGTGATTAGTGCACTGATTTGCTTAACAACTGTGACAAAAAGTCATAGAACTGGGCATGACTCACTTAACAACCACCTTGCTTAGCGATGGAAATTCTGATCCCAGTTGTGGTCATATGCTGAGGACTATCTGTAATGAGGAGGTTCTGGAAAAAATCAGTTCATTTTACCAAAGGGAAAAAATAAACACAATTTTTTCTGGAAGGGATGGCAATGCAGCAACCTTTTAACAGGGGAGTGAGGCTGGATATTGCTGGAAACTGGATGAGTATAGGATAAGCACAAGACTAAGATGGGGGGAGAAGCCCACAGGTGAAACACTGCTCCTCTGCTTTTTATTGTCAGGGAAATCTACATTAAGCATTGCCTTTAGAAGCTTTCTGATTTGATAACTATCAATCAATATACTGGGGGTTTGGAAACCATTGCCTCTGAAGAATGGTTAGAAAAATCTACTTATATTTAACTTTCAAAAGAAATAACTGAAGGAGAAATGACACCAGTTTGCAAATATTTAAAGGGTTATCACACCTGTCAAATATTGCTGCCTATTGCTATTGCAAGCAAATATTGCTATCTCTCCTGCCTCAAGGACAGGACCAGAATCGATAGAGTAATATTACAAGGAAGTTAGTATAGGCCAGACAGAGGAAGAACCTCCTAATTGGAGCAGCTGTCAGCTAATTGAAGAGGATGCCACATACAGGGGAGAGTTCTTTTCTGCTGGAGATCTTCAGAGGTGAAATAGTTATTTGTCAAAAATGCTCTTGCGGAAAGTGTACTTGCACAAGCTGACTTCTAAGGTCACTTCCAATTCTATGATTTTATCATGTAGTTCAGGCTCAACTCCATGCTCAGTGCAGAAATTCAAATTAAAATATGGACAGAAGTCTATCCAAGTTTTACATCTGCTGAACCACTCAAAGGGAAGTCCTTCTATGCCTGCCTAATTCGTTGTACTATCAGGTAGTATCCACTTTTTTTCCATTATAAATCCATTTCCATTATGTCTTCTATTTCTGATTCACTTTATTAAAGAGTGTTATTTTGAAATTAATTTTTTTGCTATTTTAATATTTGTATTGTTCTACAAACAAGGATAATAGGATAAATTAGATGTGGATAATATATGCCATTCCCTGGAGAAATCCCTAAGGAAATCATCCCTGGCATCTCTTTTAACGTTAACTGATGTAGCGATTGGCCCCAGCTGGAGACTGATTGGCAATACAACCTGGATCTTAAAGAGATTTCAAATTTTTATTCCATTTTATTATCAGGTTCATGAAGCTTTTAATACTACTACAAGATCATACCAATGAACCTTGTTCTTCCCTGGCATAAATATCCACACCTGACTACTGTAAAGGAATTAGATTAGTTAGATGTCATCTAGCATCGGATACTGAGGTACTAGTTTAGCATTCATCTAGATTGGAGTTAGAGTTATATATAGGCATTCCATGTCCTCCAGAGGAGATTTATCTAGTTTGATAGCGATCTGGACTCAAGAATCCAAGAAGACAGAAGAGAGATTTTATCAGTTTACATTTGCCTCTCTGCCGGTTATATAGAAGTAGTTAATATTGCCAAAGCCTACATAGTCTTAAGATATTGGCTTATATGAAATAGAGCTGCTTTTGTACCTTCTTGGACTCTTCTCTTCATCCTGTCATTAAGAGCTGCCTATTATTGTATATAGGAATGTACAGCTGGCATCCGATGCAATTTCATTTCAGTGCCAATGAATAAAATTGTACAGCTGGCAGCAATATTGACTTCCTTTCAGTGTGAAGTAAAGATCTGGCTATTTATACAAACATTTGTGCCTTACTGGAGGCTTTAATCGATGTGTAAGCATCAATTTTATAATGTTGAGGACTTTTTTATTAATAGCTGTTTAATTTGTCTGTTTGGCTCCATCCTGCCCTAAGATTTATAATATAGGGCAAATGTATCCTACTTTAATAAATAGCCAAAAATAATATTCTAAGATCTTGGATTTTAACTAAACTTTGAAAAGATGTATTTATCATTATCATACATAATTATTATCACTTACCTGTGGCTGAGAAGGGCTGGCAGTGAATATAAAAGTAGAATTCATGCTGCGGACAAAAGGAAATTTGTCCAGATATTAAGATAAAATATGAAACATACAGATACGGTAGCAGTTAGAAACTGTGGTAAGAACTTCATTAGATATCTACAGCTGGGTTCATTTTTCCAAATGAGTTTCACCCATGTCACTAATGAATATATAGATGATTTTGGAATAAACAAAAGCTCTACTAATGAATATCTTGTACAAATTATAGAGTTCAAATATTTGGTTCTCTCTGGTATAAACATTTATAAGGAAAACATAGTGAAGTGTCCAAAAGGACACTGTTTTTCCCTTATCAATGAGACTAAGGCTTTTGATTGTGTAGACCATAACAAATATGGACAGCCTTTGAAAACAACTGCGAACTGGGCTACTTTCTATGCCTATTGAAGTATGATGATCAGAAAGCAACAGTTAGAAGAGAATACAGAACAAGTAACAGGCAAAATGGGAAAAGGGGCATGTCTAAGTTGCACATTGTCTATTTATTAGCTTATTTGCACAACATATCATGAGAAATGTTGGACTAGAAGAAATAGGAATTAAAACTCTGGGATAAAATTTAATATCAACATCTGATATGCAGATATGCTATTCTGATAGTAATAGAAGTAGATGATAGAAGAAAGACTTAATTCAATGCAAATAGGGAAACTTGAAGCAGTAGCAATTTTATCTTCCTAGGCTCAAACATTCAGAGGGAAGATGAATTTAGCCATGAAACAGATTTATATTACTTGGACATATCTACACAAAATGCTAAACAACAGAAACCACACACTGACAACCAAGATAGATACTGTCGTAGCCATAAGCTTTGAATTGTAACACATGGCTATGAAAGCTGGACCATGAAAAAATGAACAAAGAAAAAAAATGATGTTTTTGAATATTGATACTGGAGAAAATTGTTGGGAATACCTTGAACTGCAAAGAACAAATTGAAACTGGATTGCTTTCCCCCAAACCCTAGCAATGAAGCTCAAACTATAACTTAAATACTTTGGATTCATGACGCAAGGGTAGGAGTCATCAGAGAAGATCCTGATGCTTGCAAAAGCAAAGATAATTGAAAAAGAGACCAAAAGTGGAGACGGTTATTAGACACTTTCACTGATGACCCATCATCCGTTCACAAAGAGCCAGAAGTTGCTTAATCATCAACCGTGTATATAAAAATAAAGGATTAAAAAAATTAGTCTGCAGAAAAAATAATAACAAAAGGGTTTTGATACAGAGGGAACATTTGGAGGGAACATAAAATCACTGTGCAGTGCACCATGTGGACATAAGCCATCATGGCAGCAGACATGCACTTGTGGATTTTAACCACTAATTCTCAACTGCATTAAAATAATATAAATACTTAAAAATAAAGCATAAGTAGCAACACTTGTCTTAAACCCTTTCTTCAAAAACTTGCAAAACAGTAGCATAGTATCAAAACAATTCTGAGAAATTTCTTCTGCCTACTTGCAACTGTAAAGAGGAGGTCATGGAGTAAACAAAATCTGTGTTTATTGATTTATTTGTCATATTTAAGAACTTTCATCTCACTCATAGAGCGACTTTGGATTGGGTTCCTTTAAAGCTACAAGGAATCTATTAATTTAAAAAGATTTGTATCATATTTGATGCAAAACAAGTTCCTCCTCTGCTGAGAATGACTTCTTCCATTGTTTTGAATATTAAGTTGTTGAAAACAAAGAACATAGAACATAGAATAACAGAGTGGGAAGGAACCTTGGAGGTCTTCTAGTCCAACTCCCTCCTCAAGCAGGAGACCCTATATCATTTCAGATTAATGGTTGTCCAGGTTCTTTTTGAAAACTTCCAGTGATGAAGCATGCACAATTTCTGAAGGCAAGCTGTGCCATTGACTTATTGATTGCACTTACTGTTAGGAAAATTTCTCCTTAGTTCTAAATTACTTGTCTCCTTGGTTAGTTTCACCATTGTTTCTTGCCTTGATGCTTTGAAAAATAGTTTGACTCACTTGTCTTTGTAGGAGCCCCTCAAATATTGGAACCAGAGGTGGGTTCCTACCAGTTCGCACCTATTCGGTAGAACCGGTTCGTCAAATCTACCGAACCGATTAGAAGAGGTTCCACCAGTGGACCGTAAAGCAGGCCACACCTACAGAATAGGTTCCAAATTTTTTTGAAACCCACCACTGATTGGACCCCTGCTATCATGTCTCCCCTAGTCCTTCTTTTCATTAGACTAGACATACCCAATTCCTGTAACCATTCTTCATATGTTTTAGCCTTCAGCCCCCTATATCATTCTTGTTGCTCTTCTCTGCACTCTTTCCAGAGTCTCAACATCTTTTTTATATTGTGGTGACCAGAACGTGATACAGTATTCCAACCATCTTTCCAAGCAGCCTCCATGTCTCCAGTGTCTTTTTCCCCACTTGGAGCTGAACCCAGAAGGACATTTCTTGCAACACCTCCATGTAGATTTAGTTCCATTGAGGACAACAGATTGAGTACGATTAGTTAGCCAGTTACAAACCCATCAGGTGGTGATGCTTTCTATTCCACATTTTTCTAGCTTGCCAAGAAGTAAGTTATCAAATCCTTTACTGAAATCTAAGTATACTATGTCCACAGCATTTCACTGATCCACTAATTTAGTAACTTTGTCAAAGGATGACAAGATTTGTTTGTCATGATCTGTTTTTGACAAACCAATGTTGGCTTCTGATTATATATGTGTTTGCTTCTAAGTGTTTGCAGATTTGTTGTTTGATTATCTTTTCCAACATCTTCCCAGGTTTTTACATCAGGCTGATTGGTCTCTAATTTCCTAGATCTGTTTTTTTCTCTTTTTTGAAGATGGGGACTACATCAGTTCTCTTTCAATTCTCAGACAGTTCCCCAGTGCGCCAAGAACTTTTCCTCTGTAGTCCAAGAAATGCAAATAATTGCAGACTTCATTAGCATGCTAATAGTATTTGTCCCCATTCTGCAACGGCATTCAGGTGTTTGAAAACTGCTATTGTATTCAAATTCTCTCCATTATCTCTTCTCAAAATTGAACTTTTCTAACCCCTTCATTCTGTCTTTATAAAACAACTGTGTAATTACTTCCTAATTAACTGATAACTCTCACTGTCCTTCTCTAAACCTGCTCCAATCCCTCCAAATTCTTCTTAATGGTGTGAGAATTGAATGCATGCAGAATTAGCAGCCAGAACTGAGACTAAAAGATGAGGCAAACCCACGGACCAGTAGACAAGAGAATCTAAACCTGAAGGATTGGGCAGGATCCCAATTCACCCATTGGGTGGATGCAGATGGACATGAAAAGCTGTGTGATGCAGGCAACAAGCTGTCAACACTCAGGCTAAACATTTTTAGTTTGCATGCCATATGTTAGCACTGTTACTTTCTTTGCTCTGTTTCTGATCAGCTTTGGATATAAATTGATTTGACATGCAAAAGTGGGGATCCGCAGGATATATAATAGAAGGCTAATATTTTTAGCAAGAAGCCTTTGATGCTTCTAATATAGCTTATGGCCTAGATTAGTGGTCCCCAACCTTTTTATCGCCGCGGACCAGTCAGCCTTTGATAATTTTACCGTGGCCCGCTGAGCGCGCGCAGGGGTGGGGGGGTGTTGTTCGCGATGACACATTGATTGTTTATATATCACGTGCGTACCAGCGCAGGGCTCTCTTCCCTGGAGCCTTTGAGCACGGCCCAGGAGCTTTTGTGCACGGCCCAGGAGCCTTTGCGCAGCGATCATGGCCCCCGGCCGCTGCAGCGATCATGGCCCCCGGCCGCTGCAGTGATCATGGCCCCCGGCCGCTGCAGCGATCATGGCCCCCGGCCGCTGCGCGGCCCGGTGCCAGGTACTCCACGGCCCGGCACCGGTCCGCGGACCGGGGGTTGGGGACCACTGGCCTAGATTGATAAATCTATTGCTACTGTTTTTTTTCAGAGGGTTTGGCTCTCGCTGTTTCTTTTCTTGTTCTTTGTGTTATTCTTGTCACATTGCAAGGTCCTCAGTTTTGCATTTCACCCCTACTTTGGTCTGCAGCATCAGTGGGACATATGACTACAGCTTGCATTATCTCCATGCAGGCAGTCCAAACAGCTTGTAATCAGCAGAACAAATGTGTTGTCCATGGGAATTTTTAAAATATAGAGGGTTTTTTGTTTTTCTATTTAAACAAAAGAACAAATATTGAAAATAACCAGCATAAGGACAAAAACAAAATGATATATAAATGGGAGTATATAAAAATTCTTTATAATCTTAAGGAAAAAGAACACTTTAAACATTGATGTTTAATATTTATAACCCCAAACATATTTGTATAGGGATAATCTATTGAGAATTGCTGTGTTATATATTTATAAAGTCACTTTCTATGAGATAGGCATCCCTATGAATTTGATTAATAATAAAATCAATTTAGTTAAACATGGCAATCAAATATGAGTACAACAATTCTTACCTAAAGGATGCTTAAACATGGATTTGTTGTGTTAATTTTTCAGCCAGTGCTGTTTTTAATGTAGTGATCCAAACAACAACAAAACTTGTTTTCCATTGTTCTGAAATGGTAAATCCAGAAACGGACCACTCACCTAAGTTGGAAGTTCTTAATCTTGGTAACTTGCAGCTGATAGTGGGCATTATAAGGAGCCATGGAAGCAACATTTATAAATACGATTTGCTCGGAAGATCCATTCTGAGGTACAGACTCAGATGGGCAGAGGGTACGGCTGACTTCTGTGTAATTGTAACTTCTTTGGTAGCTGCCGAGACAAAGCAAAATCTGACATTCAGAATAAAACCTGTGTTTTTAAAAAAACCACACAGTTGAGTATAATGCTTTGGAGAAAAACATACACTTAAATACTAATTATCCATCCTCTACCAGCTGGGATCATAAATCAACCTGGCCTTCGACTCTTCAAAACCCAGGTTTTAAAAAAGTGTTTCTAAAGGAGAGCAAGGTGAGGCCAGACAAACCTTTGAGAGTCCTATAGGTGCCTGCACTCAGACTCCATAAAATATTATATAAATGAAGATAATTTCATCCAAATATTTACTGCCATTTAAAACAGAAGGGAGGAGATAAAAATAACTCCTTCACTCAGAGCAGAAGTGTTACTGTGTCTGGAATATATCATGAACTAGGAGCCAATAAGTGGAGTCACAAGTGCTCTATTCTTTCAGGCATTGAGCAGTTCCAGCATTGTGGGTGAAGAGTACCTCTTGGCCTTTAGTACTACTCTGAATATAATCAGTGCACTTTGTTGACATCCAAGTTAGCTTTTTAGCCTGAGCAATTTCCATAGCATACACCTAATAAGCCTTTTGTCTCATCCTCTTATCTTCTCTTATCTACCTTTGCTAATCTTGTTTATATCTTATCTGCCTATTGATTTTTCTGCATCAATTCCTAATTGCTGGTGACCTTTTCTCTTTGAAATCTGTCCAGCATCAGTCAGCCTCTAATCCATGTCCTGTACTTGAATTTGGCAAAGAAAACAGATGCAAGATAATGTGTGAAGTCTCCAAGTTGAGTTCAACTTCTGGTGACTTTATGGACATATCCCTTAAATTTTGTTGGCAATAATATAGAAATAGTCTCCTCTTGCTTTTTTCTAAGGTGTTTTTTGACTTCGCAATTTAGACCACATATCTGGAATTTCCTAGTGGTCTCCTATCCAGGTATTTAACAGTGTCTGACTCTACTTCCCCTTTTCAAGGTTAGTTAGCCAGGGGGGTCACTAAACAAACCACTATTGCACAAGACCTTTGAGGAGTTTTTCAGCCAATTTGAAGAATAAAGATTTAACACCCTGAAAATCCTGACATGCTTTGCTAGATAGGAATCTTTGTTTCCAGCTATGAAAACTGCTAGACATATTTGATTACTAAGCAGTTACATTTTGATTTTGAATCACTTGGATGATATGAAATTATATTGTTATAAATTGAGTTATATTGGTGGTATGGAATAAGCCTAATTTTATAATAGTAGGAAAATATGTTTTATTGGAATGCTTATATCAACACTTTAACTCAGCTGATTTCAAATGGCTATATAAAGGATTCCGAGAGTTTATGTTTTGAGTTTAATTTCTCTATAGTATTTGTTTGGCAATAACTGAAAGAGGTATTAATCAAGCAGTATGGCCCAGAAGCCCTAGCAACTTTTGAAATACCTGCAATCTTAAGTACCTTAAAAGATTCAATGCTTGAAAGAAACCAGCAGCTGACCATTGCAAGGGATTAAAAAGTAAAATTAGTCATGTAACTGAATTTGGAAGGATGAATTGGAATAATCCAGTTTTGGAGGGTCCAGGTGTTTAGAAACATGAAAAAAATGAAATTAATGTATGAAAATATGATTTCATATTTATTGTACCTTTCAAAAATATTTTAAATGGATTTATTTTAATCCTGTAATATATCTAGCTGTTAATTATTCACTTTACAATCATAACCTGGAGGGTTTTTTGTAGTTTTTAGAATGGTCTCCAATAGAAGTAAGAATCTGTTTATTCTCCTAGATTTCACCAGGTTATGGCATAATCAAAACACAATATTCTACATCTCGATTGGAGACCTTCAGGTTTCAGTTCAAACAGAGAAAGCTAATTCCAGAAAGCTAAAACAAATTCTTATTTCTTTATACCAATCTACAATAAAGGCTTTCATTTTGTTCTCCAATAGCTATGTGAAATTATTTTGAATTAACTGCCAGCCATTGATACCCATTTCTTTTATTTCCAAAGTGAAGCAGTAGACATATGAAAGCAGTTATAGATGGATATTAAATGCAAGCTGGTGGTTAGAGTTTCTTTGCTCAAGAGGTGATGTTTTTAACAGGAATGAAATTACCCCGACAAATCAAATAGATAATGTTGGAAAAATTGGATATCCTGTACTACGAAGCTCATATTTCTGTGTTGGCCATTGAAACCCCAAGAATTAATGTTCTACTAAGGTCCAAATTGGGTTATTACATGAAGAAAGTCTGAAAACTAGCTTATTCAGAACAGTTTGTTATTTACCGGGTGGAACCAGATAGCAGGCTCTTATATTGATTCTGCTAAAACATATATTATGCTCCCATTTGTTTCACTACTCCCATTGTTCCTATCATATTATATATGTACTTTACAACAATCCAGTTTGGATTCATTTTAATATAAATGTATAAATTTAGCAAATACATTAAATATAACATAGATGAGGTCAATTCATAGTAAACATATATTTCCAGCCATTTCGAGTTATGTATGTCTATTTTACAAAACTCCAAAAACAACACAGTTTTCCAAAATATATCTCACACAGTTTTTTAGCAGAGAAAAAGCTGTATATTTTAATGCTTTTTAGGCATATTTACTCAAATGATAGCTTAAGGCAATGCCCAAAATTATATGAAAACCAATATTGTAAGAAAAAAAGTTGTTTGATCGGGAATTACTATCTACTTTGGAAAGCTACTGGGATTTAATTAAATACAATTGAAGAGATTAAACTGGCAATACTGCATTGTTTTTTTAAACTTAATATCTATCCTTATCTTTACACATTTAACTCAGTGTAAATTCTCTATACAATAAAGAATAAATACACCATAAAGTAAAATTCAATGTTGCAAAAAAATTAATGAAGGAATGCTTCTTCTCTAGCAGGGAAAGAGTAAAAGGCTCCCTTTAAAAGAAATATTTGTAGAAGGAATTTGAGGGAAGAAGTTGGAATGAGAAAAACTAAACAGAATATAAATAAATATCTTATGACAGGAAGTAATTACTTACAGCCCATGAAAAATGAGTGGGAGCTGCCAGGACAGCACCCCCTTTTGCTGCCGAACTACAAACAAGACAGGGTACTGATCATCTTCGGAGTCACTCTTCACGGTAACACGGAGGGCATCCGCCTGGATAGAGACAGAGACAGCCGGGGCATTCCCATCAATCAATGCCTATTCTGTAACCGCAATGGTATTTCCACTTTAATCCTTTTTTGATGGGAGTAAGTTAGGATGTGGCTCACAAAGAGAAGAAGCAGACTTAAAAAGACATTATGGATGCCCAGAGTTTGAGTAACCAACAGGGATAACGTGAAAACCTAATATATGAGGGCAGGTACAATATTGTTGTAATTTCTAAAACTTGGTGATTGGAATATAAATGCTAAAAGGATATAAATTGTTTTAAAAAACCCAGAATCGATTTTAAAAGACGGGGAGAAGTTCCTCTGTATGTGAAAAATTGCTACACCTCTATAGAAGTACACAATACTAGGGATAAAAGCCTTCTTAAAGGTATTTGGGTGAATATTAGAAGAAAAAGAAACTATAGGCCACTCAACCAAGCAGACGAAATACAGGTAGTCTTCGGTTCATGACCACAATTGAGCCCAAAATTTATGTTGTTAAGTGAGACATTTGTTAAGTGAACTTTGCCCCATTTTACAACTTTTCTTGCTACAGTTGTTACAGTATGTGAATCATTGCAGTTAAGTTAGTAATCTGGTTATTATGTGAATCTGGCTTTCCCATTGACTTTGCTTGTCTGAAGGTCACAAAAAGTGATCACATGATCCTGCAACACAACTGGTTCATCAATATGAACCAGTTGCCAGGCATCTGAGTTTTGATCACATGATCACTGTGGATACTGCAACCATCATAAGTGTGAAAAATGGTCATGTTACATTTTCAAGTGCCATTGTAACTTTGAACGGTCACTAAACAAACTGTTGTTGTAAACCTGTAGACAAACTTTTTGCTGGTCAGTTAGCCAGGGTGTACAGTAGTGGGAAACAAATTCTGAAGTGAGAGTGTTATCTAACAGGTTTCTGATATGCCTAGTTGACAACTTTGTCACCCAAATGGTGGAGGAGGGACCTACAAGATCAGTTATACGGGATTTAATCCTAACTAATAAGGTTAGGTTGGTTGAAGGAATGGAAATTGTAGGAACTTTTGGGGAAAGTGTCCATGTCATATAACAATTCACCATAGTGCAGACAAAAGTGACTGAAAAAAGTATTTAGACTTTAAGAGAGCTGACTTTAACAAACTAAGAGAAAGATTAGAAAGAATTTCATGGATAGAAATCCTAAAAGGAAAATCAATTCAAGGTGACTGAAAAATGTGATAAGCATTAAGGGAAGTAGGTATAGCTAGCTTAATGAAGAGAAGAATTGGGGGGGGGGATGACTTGACAGCTGTCTTCTGGTACTTGAGGGGCTGTCACATAGGATAGACTTACAGTATTCTTTAAACCAGCAGAGGGCAGGACTAGAAACAATTATGAGTAGTGGAAAGAGAAATCCAGTTTAGAACTGAGAAGAAATTTCCTGAAAATGAGAAGAATTAATGAATGGAACAGCTTTCCTCCTACAGCTGTGAGGGCTCGTCACTGAAGGTTTTCAAGACATGATTGGACAGCCATTTGCCTGGAATAGAAGAACTTCTGCTTTGGGAGGGGGTTGGACTAGAAGACCTCCAAGATCACTGCTAGCCCCACAATTCTATGATTCTATGTGAGACAGAAGGTATCCCCCCCAAAGACATAGCTCCTCAGCAAGTACAGGTAGTCCTTGAAAACAGTTTCTCTAGTGACCGTTCGAACTTACAATGTCATTGAAAAAAGCGACTTACGACTGTTTTTTTACACTCATCACTGTTGTGGCATCCGTATGGTCATTGATCAGAATTCAGACGCTTGGCAACTGTTTCACATTTATGATGGTTGCAGTATTCCAGGGCCATGTGATCAGCTTTTGTGCGCTGCTGACATGCACAGTCAATGGGGAAGCCAGATTCATTTCACAACCATGTTACTAACTTAACAACTGCAGTGATTCACTAAACAACTGTGGCAAGAAAGAAAGAAATGCCTCACTTAACAACTGAAATTTTGGGCTCAAATGTGGTGATAAGTCAAGGACTACCTGTACAGGCAGCATACTTCACATAGACACAGTGGGCAGCTAATGTTTATGCAAATGCTTTAATGTCACCAGGAGGACATAATGCTAAACGGAGACATGGGAACAATGGGAGCACATTACCCCACTTGGCCTGTTCAAATTAAGGATTCACTTGTGTGGAAGGGATGGTAACCATTTAACCAGGTAAAGATATCTTAGCCAGTAAGCTAAATCAGTGGTCTCCAACCTTGGCAACTTTAAGACCTGTGGACTTCAACTTCCAGAGTTCCTCAGCCAGCAAAGCTGGCTGAGGAACTCTGGTAGTTGAAATCCACAAGTCTTAAAGTTGCCAAGGTTGGAGACCACTGAGCTAAATGATGTGATTCATGATCCACTTTAGAATTCTTCCCCTCTGCTCAGAATCAGCTGTTCCAGAAATGAAATCTAGCATTTAAACATCCTGTTCTAGAACAATTGTGGCTGCCTAAAATACAGAAGGAAGCAAGAAATGGGATTTCTGCCACCATTTTATAGGGACAAGGGGAGGTCAGATTCCTTACCTCTATGCACACTTTGGAGTTGTTCTTATTTCTGGAAAACATAGGGTCATAATGGAATCTTTACTCTCCAATGGTTATTAAATAAGGATACTTTTAGAAGTTTTGAAATTCTATGTAAAAATATAATTTCCTAGAAAGGTTGAATAGCAACATGTACAGATAAAATAACTTGCTATGTATGTGGTTTGGCATTGCATTACTTGCAGCCTCAGAAACACCAGAGGTTTTGAAATTAGTGAGGTGCCCTCCAATGTTTATGGAAACTAAATCAATAAAAATAGTTTTGAATAACAGTCAAACAATTTGGAATACTCAATCAATGGCTCCAAGTATTAAAACAATAGTAGACATATTTCTTACAACTTGTTTGATTTAGCAAAAATATTTTCTTGAGGTCTATTGGACTCCTCAGAGAATGTGTAGAAAAGGATTAAGAATGCTGAAATCCGAATGAAATACAATAGAAGGGGAAATAATATAAGGTGAGCGCTATCGATTGATAATTGCTATTAGAAAGAACAGGAAGCTCCTGTTCATATTGTATTGTGTAAATGTGGTGTACGTCTAAGTTTTGTGTGTGTCTATTTTACATGTTTGTTAATAAAAAAATTAAAATAAATAAATAAATTTGTCAACATCCATCTTTAAATTAGTTTTGTATCAATACAGACAAGGTATAAAAAGGACAAAGAAAGGGACGGATTCTATAAGGAGCCACAAGAACTGGATAAAATTCTACAGGGAACCGAAGAAAAATGGAATCTATATATATATCTAGATCTAGATCCTAGATCCTAGATCCTAGATCCTAGATCCTAGATCTATAGCTATATCTAGATCTAGATCTATATCTATATCTAGATCTAGATAGATAGATTTTACAACCCCCAGTATGCCCAAAGATCACTACTTCCATTCTCTGTCCTTTGGCTCGTCACAAGAGACCATCCAGACAGAACCCAATATTTTTTTTACTGTTGCCTTTTTGTTATATATAATTATTTATTAAGATTTAAAATGGAAGAAGAAACAGTGAAAGAAATGATGATAACATGGCCAACAAATTTTGGGTATACTATAGAATTGGCAGAATGGGAAAAAATTTGGGAAATAAATTATAAATTAACAATGGCAATGGCATACAGAGAAAACATGTACAAGATGTTCTACAGATGGCATCTCCCATCAGCGAGAATAGTGAAAATGTTCCTGGAGTGTTCACCTATCTGTTGGAAATGCAATCAACAATACGGAACATACTACCATATGTGGTGGACATGCACATCTGCAAAAAAATACTTGAAAAAAATAAAAGATCAACACACACCAAATTGAATTAAAACCTGAATTATTTCTGTTAGGAATTAGAAAGGGAAATTATGAGAAAAATATTTGATATTTAATTCTACACATAATCACGGCAGCTAGAATCTCATTCACACAAAATTGAAAAAATAATTACATACCAACAAAAATGTAATAAAAAATATTGAAATGTGCAGAGATGGATAGCCTCATGAAAGAATAAAAAAATAAAGAAGAATCTGAATATTACTCTGTATGGGATTTATGGTATAATTGGCTAGAGGAAAGGGGGGAAAGTAGGAAAGCAAAAAAGAAAAGAAGAAATATCAAGAAATTAAAAAATAATTACAAAACCGGAAAATGAATAAAAAGTAGAATTACAAAATAGACTGTAGCAAATAAATAATAGGAAATGGATATAAAATGAGTCAAATGTACATAAAGGTTGTTATATATAGAATGGAGAAAAAAGACGTATGAAATAATATAAATGTATATCTATGTATAGTTATAGTTATATAAGATTTACATGTACAGATAAAAGAATCACAATAGTTATGTAAAAGAAGTGTAATGTGTTGCAAAGATGTTATGTTTGCATAAACAAAATAAAAAGTAAAAAAAAATTAGCTTTGTATCAGCCAACAGACAAAACTATATGTGCATATGGTCCAGACTGAATTTGTTCTTAAAATTTGAATCACAAATTGGGAGAAATAATGGCTTCTGAGGGAGTTATAGTGAACTGAAGAGGCTCTGTAAAAGCCAAGCTGATGATCACAGGAAAGATCAAGAAACTGGTGAGTAGGTCAAGTTCTTTGAAACCTCTCAATGAAAGAAAGGGAAATCACCCACATGTGCTCTAGGCAGTTGCTGCTCAAGGGACACTGCAGAGCAACAATTTTACGTGGGTTTGAGGCCACAGAATGAGACAGTGACTTTTTAGACACCAGGATTGAAACGTTTCTCTTTATTTATTGGCTTATAACCTTTTAGGGAATGAAATATTATTAGATTTGTACATATACATACACATGCATACATTAACTTGCCTATAAGGTTGGCAAGTTAAATATTTACATGTGTTGCTTTGTTATTTTTATTTTTTAGTTCAGTGAAGGATTTGTTCTTTCCACATTTCCAGGTAGTTTTTTTTTTACTGATAAAAAGAGTCGGTAACATGGAGATTATTGTAAATACTGAATGTGTATCAAAATATGCAAACATACTATATACTCTGCCCTCTTTCTTACATAGAACTGAGAATTGGGTATATCAGGAGAAGCAAAAGTGCTTTGAATGCAAAGGGAATGGGTTATATTTTAAGGGTATATGGTAAAATGGAAAGAGTAAAAAATAAACAAACTGGACTGAATTCAAAAGTAAGTGATAGACATGAAAGAAATATACTTAAAGAAAATGAATGAAAGAATATATATTTCCTTCATTTGAGCAGTGTCAGACTTTAGGGTTTACACACACACACATGCACACATGTGCATGATCACACACAAAGAATGAATGAACATCTTTTTAATCTCTTATTAATACCTTTTCTTTTATTGAACTTTGAATAACACTGCTTATCCTTTTCTCCCCTACCCAAAAAAACCCCCACCAGTGTGATTGACGGATGGATGGAATAATAACCTCTAATTACCAATATGGAGTTAACTGTTATGTAATCCGGTGATAACACCGTTCTCTGCCATTATCTCAAGGAAGCAAGAGAAGCATTTGTCATGACTCAGAAAGAACAGGGAAATCTGAAGTTTGTTTAAATGGGAGTTTTATTTGCAGAAACAATCACATAAAAGAACAAGTTCAAAAAAATAGCTGGCACCTAGGAAACTGCCAAAACGGGAGGAGGGGTGGTGTTTCTTGAAAGGGATAATGAATGAATAACTCGACTGGTTTTCAATTCCCAATGGTTAGGCCTTGTCCCTCTCCTACCTTCCCCATCATCTGAGCCCCACCGCAGGCCTTCAGCATTTGCCCCCCCCGGAGGTCTTCGCCTGCCTCGCCATCTGAACCCACCAGCCGACCCTCCCCAGCTCTCCCTCTCCCCCGCCTTCCAGAGTCCAGCCGCACCTGCCCCAGGGAGCACCTGTCGCCTTACCTGGCCTGCCTTACTGGTGTAGTTGAACGAGTACAGCCGCTCCGTGCCTCGGTTGACCGTCCCGTTCAAGACGTGGTCGAACTGCGCGGCGTGTTCCGCGGAGGCAGGGCGAAGGCTACTCGGCGGCTGCAGTAGCTGCTTCTGAGCTCCGGCCACGGCCAGCAGGAGCCCGGCCAGCCCTGCCCAGCCGCTCATCTCCGCCGCAGTGGAAGAGGCTGCCGAAAGGAGAGCGACCGGGGCGAGTTCCGCGAGCCCAGGGCCTGGCCGCCCTCTGTTTACTCGCTACCTCGCTGCCTTCCAGCCGCGGCCGGCCGCTCGCCGCGCCCGGGGCTTCCCACGCCCTTCTTCCTTGCCACCTGGCTCATTTCAGAGGGACATCCGCAGTGGGTCGAGGCGTGGTCAGTGGATCTTCTCCTCTGGGTGGCGAAGCGAGGCCGGCTTTCTCCGGACTTCGGAAGGATGACGCCGATCGATCTCCCTGGACTCAACTTTAAAGACAAACCCGCCGAGGCTCCCGGTGGCTGCTGTCTCGGCTTCGCATCCAGCCTGGGATCGCAGGCGCGGAGTCCTCGGTCCTCTAGAAAGGAAGGAAGAGAAACTGGCAGGTGAAGCGCTTGCCTGCCTGCCTGCCTTCCTTGGTGGAACGCGGATGATCTACCGGTCGAACTTGCCCAGGAAGTGAGCTGCTTCTGCCGCCGCTGCTTCCCTGCTGCCGTCCACCCTCGGCCCCCGAATGTCTGTCTCAAGCGAGGGAGCGTAACTCGTCGTTGACCGGGATCTCTGCGCCCCATCCCCGCGCTGTGCCTGGTGTTTACGATGTTGGGTTCGGCGCGGGGGGGGGGCGGGGAGCGGGACGGGACCGAATCCCGTGCCTTTTTCACAGGAAAGCTCCTAAGTGCGTTAGTTCAATCTTGTCCGTGTATCTTGTCCACATTCCTGCTTCTTTGCCTTTTGTAAGCAATGCTTCCGACAGGGTTCGTTTTGAATAGCAAAGTTTATACTTGCAGTTACCCCACTTTCGCTTCTAGGTAAGCTGATTTGAGATGTCGGTCTAGGGAGAGCCCTTAGTGAACCGTGCAGACTTTATTTTTTTCCTTATTTATATTTCATATTTCTTAACCACCCATCTCCCTGGAACTCCGGTGAGATGTTGGACCAGTCCCTTCTACCTCAAAGGGTTGTAAATGAGGCAATGCTAGATGTGTCACTGTCAGTTCCTAGAGCAAAGGCAGAATATAAATTGTAACAACAACAACAATAATAGTGGGGGCAGGGAGGAGAGATTCGAGCCCACCCTAAGTAATGGAAAATTTCTGGCTGAGTTTGATCAGGTCAGTGTCTGAGTTTGTTCACCATGGTTATCTGTAATTTACTCCAAACTTCTGAGTTTTCACAACATACTGCTAGGGTTACATATTATCTAAGCTCCAGTATGTTTGTAGGTTTGAAGTTCAGTGTTTCTTGTGAACACAGCCACCTCTCCCTATGTCACATGTTTGTTTGAGGGTAGATGAAATAGGGAGAGGATAACATATGCACATGTGGGTGTGGATGTGGGGACAGAAATCAATAAAATGAGCCAAGTGTTAGAGCAGTGTTTCTCAACCTTGGCAAATTGAAGATGTCCCGACTTCAACTCCCAGAATTCTCCAGCCAGCATTCGCTGGCTGGGGAATTCTGGGAGTTGAAGTCCAGACATCTTCAAGTTGCCAAGGTTGAGAAACACTGTGTTAGAGGTTATTGGGGGGTGGGGGAGCAAGATCCTGCAAAGCAAAGCTACCTAAATTTCATTTGGTATCACTACCCCACCCCCTCCCCTTCCTGTAAAACCTTAAGAACAAAGAACAGATGAAAGTACTATAATGAATACAGATTTTGGGCCAATTACCACTCCTGCATGCTTACACAGGAACAAAAGGAGAAGAGAGAAAAAAGACTGAAAAAACATAATTGTTATTTTCAGGTATCTGAAGGTGGTTATTCAGAAGACTGAGAAGAATTATTGAATTTCGTTTCAGAAGACAAGAAGCAACAGGTCTAAATTATGAAGAACCTGATTTTGCTTGGGCATCGAGAAAAATTTCCTAGAATTAGAGCAGTTCAGCAATGGAATAGATTCCAGAGTTGGAAGCTGATGGACTTTCTGACACTGGAAAGTAGTTAGTAATTTGGCAAGGATGGTGTAATGCAGGATGTTTTGCATTGGACCAGGATCAGACTAGATATCCTCTAATGTCCCTCCCAACCTATTTATTCAATTCCAAGATTAGGTGCTTCCCAGGGCAGTTTAAATCTGGCCTAAACCCCAGTAGGAATAATTTTAAATAATCAGTTTGCCCACTTATGCTACCAGCATTATGATTTTACTTTTCAAAAGGACATTAGGAAATGGTCACTAGATATTTAGGAATCCCATGAAGACCTCTTCTTCTGAAAGCGGTCAATAATGCTCCATTTAGCAGAGTAGGAATTTTCTTTCAAATAATTATTTATGGACTGCACAATCCAAGAGGTCCTTTGCTGTTTGAGGCAGGACAACAGTGTCCTACCCTGCATTCAGATGAGCATTCAGCTCAGCTGGTGGATTCTTCAAAACATCAGAAGGCAGCATAAATGGAGAAAAGGCAGAAGAAGCCACAAAGCAGCTTTGTCTTCCTGCCTGCTGTTCCCTTAATTGACTGCCTGGGGGCCGTTTATGTGTCTGTCGCCTACTCAGGGGAGCAGCTGCCACTGTGCTGCCCATCTCTGGCTTGGGGGCAGAAAGCAGACCCTTTGCTCCATAAGGGAAAGCAGATGTCACATCACCCACTCTGCCAGCTGCTATACACAAACATCACCATTGCTGAGGAAATGGGTGAATAATGACCTTGGTGAAGTCACGGCTGTGTCTTTTACTGCCTGATAATGGATAGACCTTCCTTTCCCCCCCTCCAATAAAACCCCAACAAGATGAATTCAGTATATTGTACTCTACAAGGCTTGAGATGGAAAAGCAATTCTCATTCCAATATGGCTGTGTGTGGGCAATCTTTTCCAATAGTTACGACTAACTGTATATTTGAGTGGTTGCCACTCAAGTTATGAAATAGCCACCAACATATTACAGAGATTGTGAAAACAGATTTCTGTATTGTAGCGAGGCAACCAGCTAAATTCAAAACTCCTACCTGTAACAGAGCAGAGGGTTTTTAGCCTCCCACCGCTTGCTGTTTTCGTTCACCAGAAGTGGGAAAAAGATTGCATAGGTGCAGGGAAGTATTCAAAAATAAGGTCTTCTGCCTTTTACTAACAGTCTCCTGTGACTTCAGAACCTCCTTTTCTCTGGAAAGGCTCTTGCTTTCCCTACCCTTTTGGGAAGTGGGGAGGAGGCATTGTTTAACATAGAGTTTCTCAACTTCAACAGTTTTAAGATTTGTGGATGCAGGGGAATTCTGAGAGCTGAACATCTTAGTTGCTGAGGTCGAGAAACCCTGGTTTAACAGCAACATTTAGCCTGTCTTCATCATCACCAATGCTTTGCCTCTCTTAACATCAAATTGGCCACTGCATGATAGGCGTTTCAGACAGCAAAGGCAAAGCCACTCTGGAGGGCTTTGATGGCTAACAGTTGTCATTATAAATTGCAGTATTGTATCTGAAGTAATTCATGTATGGTTAGAGTCAGGCTATGTTTATTTTATTATACTGTTACCTTTTGTAGGGGATGTGTTGGCCTAGTGGTTAAGATTCTGGGCTTGTCAACCGTTCAGCATCCAATCACCATGTGACAGGGGAAACACCTGTTATTTGCCCCAACTTCTGCCAACCTAGCAGTTCAAAAGCATGTGAATCGATAAATGGGTACCACTTTGGTGAGATGGTAAGAGTGTTCTATGTACCTATCTTCCCATATGACCTTGGAAAATATCTTTCGGCAACGCTGACTCCCTTGGCTAAGAAACAGAGACCGGAAACCTGTATCTTTTGCGTGGTGGTGGTGGGGAGAGACACATTTACTTATCATAGATGCTTTATTATTTTTTCACGAATGAAGGCAAAAATACCTGTCCCAGTACAATGTTTCAGGATCCAATCTGGGTTGATCACTGGGACCAGAGGTTTTGTCTCCCGAGCTTTCAGACTCATATTGAAGCCCATCTTACTGAGATGGGCTCCAGCACGAGTCCGAAAGCTCAGGAGACAAAACCCCTGATCCCGGTGACCAACCCAGATTGGTTTATTATTTTCTGTTCTTTATTTTATATAATGTTCAGATCGCATATCATGTATCCTGTCCAATTCTGGGTGTTACATTTTAAGAAGGATTCAACTGAACTACAAAAGATGCAGTGGGGATGATCAGGCAGCTAGAGACTAAGTCCTATGAAAACGAATGTGAGGATTTGGGAAGAGAATTGAAGAGAGAATACAAGAGCTCCCTTGAAATATCTGAAAAAGGATACAACACAATAAAATCAAGGTCCTGCTGTCTGTTCTTACAGAACACAGAACTGTAATGAAGGATTTTAATTTCATGAAGATAGATTAACTCCCCCACTGCTCTTCCTAAGCCTGAACCAGAAAAGAGGAAGGCTAGGTGTAAAACTAGCAATCCAGTCCTGTCAACATATTTCTCTGCTTCTGAAACAAAAGACACAATTCAATGAGTCTTACCAAAATCACTGGAAAACTAATTGTTGCAGACCTATGTTTATATATGATTCCTATTGTTTTTATTACTTTTTTAGTTTTCTTAATTGCAAGACTGGTTTGACAATGAAATAATTTCTCTAGACTAGAGACTAGGTGGGCTCCCCTCGGCCAGATTTCTTCTAGCAGAGAATGGCATCTGTTGGGGATGGTTTAGCACAGGAGATGAGCTTACCAAATAACCCCTGTAAGTGTGAAAAAACTCAGTCCAGTCTTGGTTGTCCATATGGAATATTTTGGCAGTTTTTAATTCAATTCAATTTAATTCAAACATCTAACACAGTGATATAAACAATCCCCTCCTTTCAACATGCAAAATGTATTGTCTCATTTTCTGTATTTTCCCTCTTCCTTCTGCTGCTGCAGGCACTGTACAGAGCTGATATGATGAAAAATCTTCCCTCGCTACATCAACTTGGTGTTGATTTTCTAGTAGTGATTGTACATATTATGATATTTCCTCTCTGAAAAAAGAAAAGTTAAAACATTAAAACAAACCCAGCCATACAAACAACCAGCACATTTGTTTAAAAAAAAATACTCCTACATATCTCAAATGAGGTTTTTCAAATGGCAAGTGGACTATGTTTTTTCCTTGAGGAAGACGACGTTTCACTTCTCATCCAGGAAGCTTCATCAGTTCTGACTCAAAACCTTTGAGACAATCATGATTACCCCTACATATCTATACCTATATACATACTTATTCAGGTAGTCCTTGACTTACGACCACAATTAAGCCCAAATTTTTCATTGCTAAGGAAGACAGTTGTTAAGTGAATTTGGTCCCATTTTACAACCACTCTTGATACAGTTGTAAAGTGAATCACTTGCACTGTTATAAAATATATGCTAGTGGTGAAGCATCCAAATTTTGATTATGTGACCTTGGGGATGCTACAATCGTCATGTGAAAAACAGTCATAAGTAATTTTTTCAGCATCATTGCAAATTCAAATGGTCAGTAAATCAATGGTTGTAAGTTGAGGACTACCTGTATCTATATCTTCTACTGTATATCTATATCTATATCTATATCATCTATATCTATATCTATATCTATATCTATATCTATATCTATATCTATATCTATATCTATATCTATATCTATCTATATCTATATCTATATCTATATCTATATCTATATCTATATCTATATCTATATCTATATCTATATCTATATCTATATCTATATCTATATCTATATCTATATCTATATCATCTATATCTATATCTACAATATAGATATAGAATATTCCTCTTTGTTGATCTGTCAGACCAAATTTGTGAATATTTTCTGTCTGGTTCTGTAGTAACTTCATTGCTATTAATAGTCAGATACCAACATTTTGAAATCTCAACTAATGCATCCATTTTACATGGGCAGAGATATATTTCATAGTTTCAAATGTAAAATATTTCCCCTGTTTTTGATGTGCTTATGCTACCCTTTATATGGACTGGAAAAAGTTACATTTCCTGAAAACTTTTCACCTCTATCGTAGAAATGTGCTACCTGAAACATCGTAATATCTTTGATCTAGTTTCATGCAGCCACTCACCCTAATTTCAAAGGTTCTTTTACTAGCTATCATTTCAGATCATTGGCAAGAACAACTTGCCCATCAGATTCTGGGCTCTTCGTCATGGTCCACTAATCACAGTATGAAACTGCCTCCCTAATTAGTGTTAAAGGGCAGGTCTTCATGAGGTTGTGTTGGGAACTCTAGCCCACTGCAGTAGCAGCCTGAAGACATATTTAGAACAAGAGTTCCTGTTTTAACAACTTCAGCATCTCCTAAAGGATGCCTAGGGAGGGCATGGCTAGTGTTTGCAACCTGCCCAGTACCTGAAGCTATTGCAAGCACAGCTTTCCAGGACTTGGGTTTGCATGACAGGAGAAACCAAAAGTATGTCACCCATTTTTTTAGGAAGGTGATTGAAACTTTTCTCTCTCGTCTTCTATATCTCTTTTTCAAGCTAGCAAGAGTAGGGAAACCTGTTTTGAAACATAGATCTTGCTCTAATCTGCTATCCTTGGTGATTTAATCCACTTCATTCATGGGGGGGGGAGCAAAAGTGGGAAATGCTGTTTTTAAACATGGACCACTTTGTCCCCATCTTTCCCGCTAGTTCAGAGAGAGAGAGAAAGAGGAGAGAGGAAAAGGCAGAGGGGATAAATTATTTACCCCTTTTTTGGAAACATGTCCACCAGTCTTCTCGAAGATTGCCCTTCACTACTACCATCCAGTGATGGGATTCAACCAGAATCAAAGGAGACTGGTGGGATGGGCTACCTGATCGCCGGAACTACAGTTTCGCCTAATCCGGTTTGAACCGCCTGAATCCCTCACCTGCTATCACCCCCACCCCCAGTCAGCTGTATGATTGCCTGATGTGCCATGGCTGGATGGGCAATTTTATTGCAGGGGATATGTTTTGTTCTGCCTGATAAAGCCAACAGTTTCCCGCTTACTTGGGTAGAATGAATACACCCATTTCTGCAGATGAGTTAATTGGGTCCACCCAATAAAGTAGGAGAGCACTAGCTGCTAGACCAGGCAGAACTACTTCCCAACAAACACTGATCGGCTAACCATATTTTGATGGCTGTTCTACCATCTGTGAAAAAGTGTCTTTTCCTTGCATAGCATTGTTTGTTTCTTCAGGCAGGCGAAGCCAAGAGAATCCATCAATTACTCTCCTTAGATGGCCCCATTTGAGTCTCTAAGAAAAGCATCATTTGCTTTGCTCACTGCTGAGGCAGAATGAGATTCATCAATGAGGGCAGAATAGAAATATCCCAGCATGTGTGGACTGGAGGAAAGCACAACAATGCAGTCATGAAGAAGACCCCACCCCCGCCCACTGCATAGTGTCTTCCTCGCACCATCCAATTCACTGAAATGATAAAAAAAAAACTATCATTCACTGTTTACAGCATTATAGCATTTTCAGTGTCACCCGCTGTCATTGCTGTGGCAACAACGGGAGACTATTTTTCCATAGCAATGATTGAACAGCACGCTGAGATGTTACAAATCACTAGGGTAAAACCAAATATTACTGCTATTTTTCTACCCTGGTGGATGCTCTACAAGACCCTACAAATCACTAGTGTAGCAATCTGTGATGAGAAAGTTAAAGAAAAGAGTGCCAGAAAGATAAATAATAAATAGTGCTATTTACAATTGATATGTTGGCTCACTAGCAAATAAGTCTTCTAAGAATCTGTCCCCGAAGAGAAGAAAGCTTTCCCATTTTGTTGTAGGGACATTCACAGGTGCATATTCATCCAAAATTTTAGGATCAGTACTTGCGTTATCTTATATCAATACAAATTACCACAGAAAGTGGCCTCTAATGCTCTCTCACCGTAATGGAACTTACTTCTACATAACTAACTTGCCATGAACCATTTTGTTTTCTCAGATTTACGAAACTCAGCTTGGGTAGCTGCATCAGGAGTACTCCTACATCTTTGAACTAAGTATACCAATCTCAATTATTAAGTACACTATCGATTGCTATACCAGAAATTATTTTTGTCTGTTTATTTGCAAAAAGTGAGGGGAAATAGAGATATGCATATAAAAAAAGAATTGTGCCCCACATTCTGTCTATTGTTTGTGAGAGACAATAAACACTTTTGACATTCTAATCACCTGTTCTTTAAAGTTGCCAATTTTACTGATAATTAAGTTTATTTGAATTCAATGAAATGTATTTCTAAATATGTATTTTTAAAACTGTCAATAAGCATTAACTGAAATGAGAAGCCAGTTTTCTAACTAGGAACAAATGACACCTCGTTGAGTGTCAAAACCAAAAATGGCGTCTAAGATGCCACAGCTCTCAATCTGAGCCTTCATGGCCAGGATTCATGAATATTCAGAGGAGTAGTGTGGAAGTTTCTACTCCTTCCTCTTGCCTGGAAAGATGGATAATCAGATGGTAAGAGTTGATCCAGCCGATTGTTTTTGCATTTGGCCAAACTGCTTCAAGAAACAGGAGAACGATATAAGGTCTACACAATGTTCATGAAAAAACAATCTACACAAATTGTTGGTTTGATCCATAGTTCTACATGTGTGTACATCTGTCCTCCATTACTCCTGACATTCATCACATCTTAATTTGTGTGTCTCTCTCTCACACACACGCTACTCTAAAGCTGGGGAATCTGTAATACTATAGACATTTCTTAATGTAACTGCCAGAATCTTTTAACCATTATTATTGGGAAGTATAATTCAGCAACATCTCGAAGGCCAACACTCATTCTTGCACTTTCACCCTCCTCTTTATTGAGCATGCCCCTTATACCTTTGACCACAGTCAATGGGAAGAAGGAAAAAGCCATATGCCTCCCTCTTAGCCCAATGATTTGTTTAACCATTTCCGACCACTGAAAGACAGCATCCTGAGCAAGGTTGCTGGGAAGAAGAAAACATCTACTCTATCATGCTTAATTTATTCTCGTGTCTTTGCTTAACAACATATTTCTTTTTTTCAACACCCGACAGAAGCTTTCAACAAGAGATCACTAACTTGGAACTTTGTGGATGGACCTAACAGGTCTGTTGAGCACATCACTCTCTTCAATGTGACAAGTGTAGATTTCATGGAGTAGTACAGGGTAATGTAATGTAGATACCACACGGTGGGACCCATCCTGTTTCTCTTCCAGAATATCTGTTTTGGAATAGCCAGACAGATCTTCTTCCTTGCGGTTACGCCAGGTTACCTTTGGCATATGGTACCAGCCTGCTGAGATGCACTTGGCTACAAGTGCATCATCGACTGTGCTGAACTGCACCTGTGGCTCTTCAGCATCTAATTGTGAGAGGTGGAAAAACAGGACAATTAGTTATAATCTAATTACAGCTTTGTAACAATTGCTCTGAGATTTGCCAAACGTGTTACACAGCAGGATTTCCAGAGCTTGCATTCTTCATTTCCAGTAGTTATCCATTCAGTAGAGGCATTGGACATCCAAGCTGTAGAACTAGAAGAGCTAAAGCCCTAAATATATAGAAAAGATGGTGTGGGAAATGCTGGATTAGAACTTCTGAAGATCTGCTGTAGGATATTTTGCTCAGTATTAGTAAGATTCATTTTATCCTAGCTATGACTTGCAATTTCTTCAGAAGAAAAGTAAGAAAAAATGGTATGGCATAAATTGTGGGTGTGAGAAGGAACACATTCTTTCCAGAAAATTAATCTTCAAAGCTTCTCCCTTATATAAATACTTCTGTTCTGCATCGATAGTCATGTCCCTTTACCTAGTTACCTAGTTTCAACTTCACCCCTGAGTCCCAGAAATATGCCAGTTTTATTGCCTTGTTATACTTTTGTAGATTATCACTCTGAGAGCTATTCCCAATTTACTGCTGGTACTTATTCTGTTCCTCTAACTGTTCCTCTTTGACTTGCTGCCCTGCTTTAAGTAATAATGTAAAATAGATTCCTCTGTTTATTTTCATAATACGACTTAGCAGAATATGGGAATAATGCAGTTAGGCTCAGTTTGTGATGTATGCTTAGAAATAAAATGTTCATTTTTGAAAGATCAGTTCAAATTGCATTTCTTTATATTTGCTGAAAAACAAGGCAATTGTTGATCAAATAATGTTTCAGCTTAGAAACAATTTCACCCTTTTAAAATATCTTTACAGTACAATCTTTTAGCCAATATTCATGATTAACTATGTAAGGATTTGCTTTGATGTGCTTAGAAATGCAATTTAAGTACGGTACTCCTTATTAAGCAAACTACTTAACCACTCCTGTTTATTCTTCTGTTGCTATTTCTAGTCCTTTTCAGCTGAAGGATAAAATATTTATCCAGAAAAAGACTGCATTTTACTTGACATATCAGCAACTTCTATAGCATTCTGGATTCTCTTATGTTAGTAAGAATAATCTTGAAATGTTAATGCTTTTAAAGCTCAGGCTCTGTGTATATATTTACAAAGAACAAGCTATCTTACAGAAACAAAGTTGTAAAAGAAGTCATTTCCAAAAACTACCAAAGGTCAAGTTAACAGTGGAATCTTGATATTTCTCGCCATTTGGAAGTAGGATGCACTACTGTCAGCAACCTTTTAAGAGACCTTAAGATGAAAGATCTCACTTTATGATAGATCCAGTGTTCTAAAATTGTTCCTGAAAAATCACTTACCCTTCATATTCTGAATCAATTTTGATTGTCTGTCTAAAGATTGAAACCAAGAATGCTTGAGTTGCAACGATTTCACAGTATATATAAAAATTGTTGGAATCTTAATTTATTCTTAGTCTTTTTTAAAATGTGCTGTGAAATTTTATTTTTTTAATGACTATCTTTTATTTTCTGTTATTGTTTTTACTGAATATTCTATTATCTATTGCTATGTCATATACCCCTCAGTCTGGATTTGTGATTTGATTTCTTGTCTAAGCAAGATAAAGTATTTTAAAAATCTAGTGAGAGGAAATATATTCATTTTGAAAAGTGCATTCTTGTACAGATATCTTATTCTTATTGTAGAATAAACAGATAGAATTGATAACAGAGGAAAAATAGATTCAACAATTTATAAAAGATCATTCACACACCACAGTACTGCTGTATTAGGTATTTTCAACTGGGCAATACTGGAGAATAGGCAAGCGTTCTTACCTTCCACAAGAAGCTTCATTTTTCTTGTCCCTCTGCCCATTGAATTAGTGGCCTTGCATATGTACACAGCCTCATCAGAAAACTGGACCTGCTCCAGCATGAGGGCCAGGCTGCCCTCTGGAATCTCTTCCTCATCCACCCAGACTCTGCCTTCATAGAGGGAATTCCGCTCTTCTACTTGTTCCATGTTGTTGCTAAAGCTATATATCAACTTCGGATAAAACTGATAGAAATCATGAAGTCCGACAAAATATTTGTAAAAATCATCGTCTTCTACTTCATGCTCCTCCTTGATATCTTCCCTCTCCCAGGTGAAGGATAAACCTTCTGTGCTATCCACAAAGGAGAAATGGCACGGCAGAGAAATATTGTCGAACGGACGTACCCTGAACTCATCCATTGCAGCTAGATAATGGAACAACCAGCTTTGATTTAGCCATCAAGGAAAAAATTCGAGCAACCAACCAATCAATCAATCAATTTCTGATATAAATCTAATGTTTCACATACACTACAAGGATTAGATAAGCTATGCTTTTTCTCAACCATTTGTAACTCAAATAAAATAAAACATACTATATAATTGCTGTATATTATTTTCAAGATCAGTTAATTGCATTTGTGGTACAACTCTCCTACCTACTAGCCATCTTGCTGAGCTTCTTCCCCATATACACAACTTAGCCCAACCTAACTTGGAAATAGGAGTAACTATTATATTCCTTGGGTATCATTTACATAGCAACTGAGAGTCTATCAGTTTGCAATAATTTCTGGCCTTTTCCCACCATAGGCTTTGAAAAGAAGGACTAGGGTTGGCATGATAGCAGTGTTCCATATTTGAGGGGCTGTCACAAAGAAGAGGGGGTGAGTGGGTGTCAACCTATTCTCCAAAGAACCTGAAGGCAGAACAAGAAGCAATAGACGGAAACTAATCAAGGAGAGAAGCCACCTAGTACCAAGGAGAAATATCCTGACAGTCAGAACAATTAATCAATGGAACAACTTGCCTCCAGAAACTGTGAATACTCTAACACTAGAGGTTTCTAAGAAGAGATTGGACAACGATTTGTCTGAAATGATATAGGATTTCCTGCCTAAGCATGGGGTTAGACTAGAATATCTTCAAGGTCCCTTCCAACTCTGTTATTCTATTCTATTCTATTCTATTCTATTCTATTCTATTCTATTCTGCTTTTCAAAACTTTTTGAGGTAGTTTATTAAATAAAATATAAATATAATCCATAAAATTTTACCTAGATTGCATTCAGAAACCCACCAGCTCATCATGTTAAAACTTAATGAACAAAAATCATATTCCTAGGTGTCTTTCCTTTTAAAATATCCTATTAATCATTTAGAGATTGAAAACAAGAGTACAAAGTTTACTTACTTGCATGATAAATAAGCACTAGAAGAAGTGAAGGGTAGATTAGGATTGCAAGGGATGCCATTATTCCATTAAGAAACAAAGATGAGACTCTCCTGCTTAAGCTCCAGGTTCAACCTCAGTTGCCCCTCCTTCTGCTACCAGCTGCTGCTCCTTTCCCAGAACTCCTCCTCACCATTGCATCACTGAGCTTCCTTCCCCTGAGCTCTAAGGCAACACATCTAATTCTGGGAAAACAAATCGTGAAATGTAGAAAATCTCAAGCAGAGCTCAGATATGCTTACATACAATATACAGCATATATAAAGCATATATAAAGTACACATGGTATGCTTTCTTTTGGAGCATGTTTATACTCTTACTTAGGCCTAGTTCGGGCATTCACTTCAACATAAAGGGATCTTGGAGTTGTAAGAGAATGAGAAATGCATACTTACTAGCTCCTGTTTCTGCCAAGGTTTTATAAATTTCATCTTGAATGGGATGGACAACCTGTGATCTGTATATGCTCCCCCAAACCCATTTACACTATCCACTCCACCCACCCACTCCCAGCCTCTTCAAAAAAATCAGTCTAAATATGACTAAGACCAAAATGTTGGTTAAAAATATGACATCAAAAGCAAAAGAGGACTTAACGAAGAAATTGGGTATCCAAACTGTTAAAAAAGTCAATTATCTTGGTACACATTTATCTGCAAGGTGTGTGACCATCAAAGAAAATAACTATAAAATTTTGATCAATAAAACTAAGAAAGACTTAGAAAGGTGGAAAAACCCACAACTGTCCCGGATGGGTAGGATCGCAGTCATAAAAATGAATGTATTACCAAAATTTCTTTTCCTATTTCCGAATATTCCCATTAAATTAGAAAAAGGTTTTTTAAGGATTTGAATCAACTGGTTTCAAAATTTATTTGGCAGGGAAGAAAACCAAAAATAAAACTCAAGGCTATGCAAGACATTAAGGAAAAATGAGAATTTGGCGTACCAGATTGGGAACTTTATTATACTGTGGCCACTCTAACATGGCTAAGAGAATGGATAATGTTGAGAAATAAAAGATTACTCAAATTGGAAGGTCATGACCTCCAAGTAGGATGGCATGCCTTCCTTTGGTATGAAAAAGGACCTACACATAAATATTTCAGTAGACATTATATCAGACAGTCCCTGTTATTAATATGGAACAAAATTAAACACAACCACTACACCAAAATACCCATTTGGCTCTCTATGATGGAAGCATACATACATCCAAATTTAATTAATATGGAAAATATAGTTACATATAAAGAGTTATTGAACAGACAGGGGGAGATCAAAACTAGATTAGAATTGACATCATAAGGGGTACAAGTAGAATGGTGGTCTTATTTACAGATACAGTCAAGGTTTGCACAGGATAGGAAGAAGGAAGGTATTGCCAAAGATTACACAACATTAGATAAACTTTTGATACAGAGAGAAAACAGGCTGATTAAAGTGTTGTATAGATTTTTGTTGGAATACAAGCTAGAGGAGGAACATGTCAAAGCAACTATGGTCGCCTGGGCGAAAAATTTCAGTTACAATGTGGAATTGGCTAAGTGGGAAAAATTTTGGATACTTAATCAAAAACTAACAATGGCTACTGTGTATAAAGAAAATCTTTATAAGATGTTCTACAGATGGCATCTCCCCCCAGCATGGCTCTCTAAAATGTTTAAAAATCTGGCCCCCAAATGTTGGAAGTGTAAAAAAACACCAGGCACTTTTTATTATATGTGGTGGATGTGCAATGAGGCAAAAAATTTTGGAAAATGATTCAATTATGGTTAGAACAAATGGTGGGAGACCAAATCTTGTTTAAACCAGAAATTTTTCTCCTAGGTATAATACCGGAGGGGTTTAAGAAAGATACTTTTTATTTAATTATACATGTACTAACTGCGGCACGCATAACTTATGCACAATATTGGAAAAAAGAAAATACACCATCAGAGCTAGATATAATCAGAAAAGTGTTGGCCTGTGCGGAAGCAGATAGGCTCACTCTTGAACTTAAAAATAAAGGGGAATCAGAATATTTTGAAGTCTGGAACAGATTTTATGACTGGTATAAGACAAGGTGACAAGATTGGAACAAACTGTATATATTGTGATTGGACAGAAGGATAGACAACGTATTAAGTAGGCTAATTGTTAATGGTTGAGACTAGCTGTATATAATGTGAATGTATGGTCACTTCGACTTCGGGGTACTGCATTGTTTTAAATGTAAAAATAATAAAAATATATTTTAAAAACCCAACCATTTCTTTTCTGTACACATTTCAGAATCCATATCTCTAGAATAATCGGTAGGACTTTATCAAGATGGCTCTTGTATATTCTTAAAAAGACCAACGAAACAATGGAACAAGCAAAGACAGCTAAATTGATTAAAGAAACAATAATATCTAGGTTGGAAAAAAAATCAGTCCCTAAGAAACTAGTCTTTGATATTTGGAGGAGATTTTAAGATACACACACAAACACACACATAAACAAACACAGGTTCCAAAGTTTTAACCCACTGTCTATGTTAAAATCACCAAAGGCATACAAAATATTTTTCACTTGAAATAATGTTTGAAATGCACCATTTTGGACTGAAGAAACCTGTTTTGAACTCAAATAATTTACATTCAAAATATTTTGCACACTATTCTCATTTTGAACCGAAGTGCAAAGTGAGATTTGGATTCTGCTTTATTAGAATTGCTTGCCTATCTTCCTTTTGGTGTCAGTACCTATACTCAGTAACAGCAAAACTATTGTATACTTTGATGTTTTAAACAAATTACAAATAATCCTATACCTTAACATCCTCTCAAGTTTTTGTATTGATAGAATTCATACAATACCCATATATATATGTGTATGTGTATACACACACACACACACACACACACACACACACAAACAAAATACCCATTTATGTATCCCTTTCCCCCCTTTGGTTGTTAGCCGCCCTGAGTCTCTCAGGAATAGGGCGGAATACAAATTGAATAAACTACAACTACAACTATATTATGTCCAAACAGAGCAAAGTGTACAGAACGGAGCTCAGTTTGTAGCTGCAGATGTTGGTTCATGTTCTCTGTGGACCACTAATTTAACAATAGCAATAAGCACTTAGACTTATATACCACTTCACAGTACTTTACAGTGGTCTCTATGCAGTTTACTGCCCCCCAATAACCTGGGTCCTCATTTTACTGACTTTGGAAGGATGGAAGGCTGAGTCAACTTTGTGTCCATCAGGATCAAACTCCAGACTGGGCAGAGTTTGCCTGCAATACTGCATTCTAACCACTGCAAAATCAGGGGCTTATCTCTAAGAATCTTCTCAAAAATTAATCCCCTCTCTTAGATGAAATTGATTGACTTGCTTGTCCAGATTGAAAAAATTATTATAAAGAAACAGAATTAACTAGGAAAGCATACAGTGACAAAAACAATCAAAATAAAGTAATAAAAAATACATATGCAAATATTTTAAAAATCTATATTCACCATTCTGTGCCAAAGGAGATTTGTATGGATTAAGAAATTCTATTAAGAAACTTTTATTAATATAGTAGTCAAAGTGGATGTGAATTAATATATTCTTTATTGTAAGCTTTTTGTTCTATATCAAAGCTCCAACCAAGGCCATTAAATATCACAGAGCCAATAATAAATTTTACTTCTCCATTGTTTTCTACAATCACATCTGCAGGTAACAAAAAAAACCCACATCTGTATTTGTTCAAGGAAACAATCCCGTTCTGAAAAGCAGTACATCTAAATATCAGATCTTTGTTTTATTAGGCCTGAATTATTGTTGGTATTAATACTATTCTTTTCTTCTTGGCAGATCACTGCCTTATCACCCTCAATGACGTTATTCCTCCCTAAATGTTTACATAAACTTTAAACCTGTTACATTAGATGACAAAGACAAGTCCTGCATCAGGTTTATGCTAAAACGTATTATGGGCAAAAATGAATGCAGGATTAAAAGAGTCCTATAATGAAAGATTCTCAGGGTGCAGGCAGACATGCAGGTTGGCTGCTAGAATAGAAAAGAAGGTGCATGCACACTCTTTGACCTGTGACATTTTAAACATCTTTGGAAAGACTAATTACAGAAGGCTACAGTGTTGTACCAGCATTACAAAAATAATTCAGATGTGGGAGAAGGGAATCTGCCTTTGATTTAAATGCCCCCATCTTTCAAGTCCACATTTCAAAGGCAGATGTTATCAAGAGCTGTCAATGTCAGGGATGTGCAGAGCAATATAAATTCCAGATTTATTTTGATTATTGTTGTACACTTTGGATTCTGCTAATCTCCAATCTTTTTAATAACTAAAATAATCCTGACCAGAAATGTAATTGCTCAGCCCTGAGAGCAGGAAAAAAACACCTTACACAATATTCGCAGCTATTCAAAATAGCCAATTGACTCTTGGAATCTGGAACACATTGAACAGGACTGTCATATTTGGACTGCAACCAACCCAGGAACCACTAGAGGGCAGTAAACTACACTATAGTAAGTTTCCACTGTCAATTTGCTTAACTTCTTTGCAGCCCAGATAGAGCAATCTTCTTATGGAACTCACAAAAAAGCTTTGTTTCAGTATTCTGAAACTTATATGTTATCAGTTTAACTCCACATCTTCAGTGGTATATATGATGCACCCACTTCCATATTATTTATGTAATGCTTCCACAAAGTGGATCAAGTTGAAAGAAAGTAATAGGGCTCACATATCAGAGCTTTGTGATATCCAACATTTCTCAGTTAATTACATTTCACAAGCCAGATACTGAATTATTGTCAATTTCATTGCTGAGTTGACCCTTAGAGAATATTAGTCATGAGTTTTTCGGGTCCTACTGAATTTGGAAACTGAGAATTAAACTAAGACTTGAACACTGGGCCCTATCCAACAAAATGCGATTCAGTGGTGAAAAAAGGCCTTACACTTAGTAAAGAAAAAACAAATGCACAGATATAGAATAGGTGGTAACTGGCTCATCAGCATTAACTGTGAGAGGGATCTAGGAATCCTAACAGACCACAACTTAACTATGAGTCAGCAGTGTGCCGCAGCTGCCAAAAAAGCCAATGCAGTTCTAGGTTACATCAACAGAGGGATAATATCAAGATCAAGTGATGTGTTAGTATTGCTATATACTGCCTTGGTATAAGACAGAGGTGGGTTCCTACCAGTTCGTACCTATTCGGTAGAACCGGTTCGTCAAATCTACCGAACCGGTTAGAAGAGGTTCCACCAGTGGACCCGGAAAGCAGGCCACCTACAGAAGAGGTTCCAAAAATTTTTGAAACCCACCACTGGTCCTTGGATATGATTATTCTACACTATCATGCTCATATTTATAAAACTCAGTGCCTCTGTGAAAGGTAAGGATGACTACTGCATTTGTGGTGCAATCAGACCATTGCGTGTGTTGAAGTTGTTTTAATGCAAACCAAAGATGCCTTTAAAAAAACAAGTTTACATCATATTCTTATGCATGCCAATGCTGTGTGTGAGGTAATTTAAGGTGGTTCTGACAAGTGTCGTCGGCATCTTCATATCTGGTCACATGGGCGGCAAGCCACTCCCATCCAGTCACATCGGTGGCAAGCCACTCCCACAATGGAGGTTCAAACAATTTTTGAAACCCACCACTGGTATAAGACCACAGTTGGAATACTACCTTCAATTCCGGTCACCATGATACGAAAAAGTTGTTGAGACTCTTGAAAGAGTGAGATTTCCCCCTCATCTTATAAATTAAAAGCTGTGGTTTTCTATCAGTTCTTTGATTTCTTAGTCCATTAAGAACAGGAAATTTCAGAAAACATTCATAGTGATGTTGGTCATAGAGAGACTGTTGCTACTTCTGTGAGTTAGACAAATTTTTAAAAGTGCCCCATAAAATTAATTATATAAAGGGCCTCATCTTATCAGCCCTTTATATAAAGAATTACTGAGAACTCTTCTGTGTTTGAATGCCTGCATCTTGTAGAAGAAACTATCAATAGCCAACACAATGGTAAATGAACAGTTTTACAATTGAAACTTCTCAGGCATATGAGATAGAGAGAACTGAGAAAGAAGGTGTACTTTTGGTTCATAAAGAAATAGATTAGATGTGAAAATTATACACACACACACACACACACACACACACACATACATACATACATGGTATGGGAATAGAAAATGTAGAGGGTGAAATAGTCTGATAAATCTGCTACAATTTATATAGAACTATACTGTATTATTTAAAAGTAATTTTCAGCACTTTGGTTTAGTTAACTAAATTACTCAAAAATCCAGTATTTAGCATGTAATTGCCATCCTAAAGCAATTAAATATTTATATAGTCTCCTTTTCATGCTAGTATAGATACTCACTATTGGGCATGGATTAACCCCTTCGTGATCTTGGAATCATTACTTTTCTACCCCCTGTCTTTTCTCTTCTCTGGAGAGGGATCATTTGGTAAGAAATCATTGTGAACCTATATTTAAATGCCTTTGTCTGCTGCATGTAAAAGTTCAGACATCCAGGGACAGATTGTGTATCTAGGCCCCCAAAGCCTCCGGTCACTGGAACAGAACCTCTGTGGCATTGCTTAGGTGACCTGGGGTGAGATATAAACTAAGTATCATTAGTGGGTCTTCCATGGTTTGCTTAATGTGTAACTGTAAGCAAAGCACAGTTACAAAATTTCAATAGCATAGCTCAAAGCTCAGGACGGTCCTAGAGGTTTCTACAGCATTACAATATGGTCATGTATATGCTATTTATTATTAGATGAACATTATTTTTGACCATCCATAGTTCAGCAAATATCGTATCATGGACATGTACACATTTGTTGTCATGTGCACTTCTGTCCCTAATGTACAAGATAAGTGCAAACCCTCAAAACCAGTGGAAAACATCTGAGCACTCTTATAGTTAAAACCATTCCAAAGCATCTGGAGATAATTTTTACTCAAAATAAAAATAACTATTGCTAATTATTTTTTTTTGCTTTCTCACTGTGGATCATCAATTCATAAGAATCATGAACAGGTAGTCATCGACTTATGACAAAAATTGAGCCCAAAATTTCTGTTAAGTGAGTTTTGCCCCATTTTATGACCTTTCTTGGCCCAGTTTTTTAAGTGAGTCACTGCAGTTGATAAATTAGTAACCCAGTTGTTAAGTGAATCTGGCTTCCTCATTGATCTTGCTTATAAGGTGGTTGCAAAAAGTGATCACATGACCTTGGGAATCAGCAGTGGTCATAAATATGAACCAAGCTTAGTTGAATTTTGATAATATGATCATGGGGATGCTGCAAAGGTCATAGGTCACATTTTTCAGTGCCATTGTAACTTTGAGCAGTCACTAAACAAACTGTCTTTAAAAACGTAAACATTATTCTAGAAACAAGGAAAACTAATATCATGCAAGGCATGGATTCTCCTATTTCTAAGCACCTTGGCCAGGTGAGTTTTCTGTTGTGTTGTATATTATTAGTTGGCAAATTTCAGAAGGCTCCATTTATCATTCTTTTGCTTTAATTCATGGAAGTGATTCGGGAGGGATCCCTCGTAAAACTAAAATAGTCGGTTGGAATCCACATTCGGTGACGGAGCCATGCTTTAATGTTAGGCATTGCCAAAAAATACTGGCTAGATGTGATAAACAGGATTTGCCAGTGGCCTCTGGGGGATGACTTGTTAAAATAAGGGGCCCTGCATCCTATGCATGTTTTTGATTTAGAGCAGGGATCGCCAACCTTGGCAATTTTAAGCCTGAAGGACTTCAACTCCCAGAATTCCAGCAAAGCTGGCTGGGGGAATTCTGGGAGTTGAAGTCCACCAGACTTAAAGTTGCCAAGGTTGGAGGCCCCTGGTGTAGAGCATTGTGTGAAAACGCTGCCACCATATTACAGCCCGTTTACTCCACCGGACAAGATAATGGATTGTATTTGCATTCCACCTGCAATCTCGCAGCGTTTAGGATCTGAAGCCGCTCAAATAAAAATGGCTGAGTTAGAAGAAGTCAATTTTCCTCCTTTTCTTCCTACTCTTTATTTCCACACACTATTAACTGAGTCCCGTCACGAGCAACCCGATCCCCTTCGTTGCTCAAGCCTCCCAGCTTCTTGACTGACTCACAGGGGAGGTTTTTCCAAAAATGGCTTCGGAACCCGGAAACACTCTCTCCCTCGAATGAGATGCTTCGTCAGCACCACCCCCTGGTTACGCCCCTAACAGGGCACAGCTGATATAAAGGCCTGGGCGGCGAGGGGCTGGGGGTGGCAAACGCTAGGTTTGTGTTTGCAAACAGGGAGCGGGCGCAGCTATCTCCCCCTTCCCTCCAGCAGCGATGTCGTGCGGCGGACTCTCCGAGCCAAAGGCAGCCACTGCGGAGACGCAGCAAATCACGCAGGAGGTAAAAAGTTAAAAGAGCCAACTTTGCATCCTCGCCTGAGAACTTCTTTCCCTTTTCTCCCCGCTACCAGCGCTCACCCTGAAGCCTCCAGTTGTCCGCCAAAGTTTTCCCCTTGTCGCCTTTGTAACTTGGCTTCTTCCGAACAAAGCCTTTACCCTTTCTAATTGGGACGGGGTGGGCGGATTATTCAGTGGTGGAGGCTGCGGTTTGCCCGAGTAGTGGGGGGATGAAACTGCTGTGCTTCGTGCCTCACCCTTTCAACCAACTATGGCTGTGGTTTGACCAAAAAAAAACCTAAGGAGCTCGGTTGGAATCTGCCATTGGGTGTCCCATGATGGCCAAGTGGATTTTAGTGCATTTTAGACGCTCACAACAAGCCCAGATTGGAGGGCATCATTCCATTGTTATTTTCAAGTCCTTTTTTAAACACCCAAACAGACAGCAGTGAGTGTTGCCTTTCCCCATAGAGAATCATCAGCCTGCAAAGGCTCTGACATGCTATTTAGCCCTTCGTGGTAGTCCAGACAAGAAGTACAAGTATGAATAAAGTTATATTGTAAGATTACATTAACAAACTCTTAAAAGTCCAAAAGTATTTCTTCCCCTCCTTTGTTTTCACTTTCCAGGAAACTAGGGAGGATCTCTTCCGAGAAGCTTCCTATGCCCCTTTTCCTTCCATAGGCTGAGGTATCTTTTGCAGGAGAGGGTTCCAGCTGCCTTGTTGTGGGGAAAATAGGAGGAGGAAAGAATATCTGGTATATTAGAGCAGTGGTCCCCAACCTTTTTATCGCCGCGGACCAGTCAGACGAGCCTCCCTCGGCCTTCCGGACCGGCGGGTGGGAAGGCGGCCATCCTGGGCGCGCGTTCCGCAGGGGGGGGGCTTCCTTCACGCCAAGGCTGACAGCCCGCGAGGCCGCCCCGCCTCCTCCTCCTCGGCCGCTGGGGGAAGGGAGGGGGAACCGACCCCGCGATCCGCTCGCTCGGGCAGCCCTTTTTCCTCGCTGCAGTTCGGCGGGGGGAAAAGATGGCCCTGTGTCCTACTTCGGGCGGGCGGGCGGCTGGCGCGGCGGAGGCCGGCTGCTTCCGAGGGGGTGGGCCTCCGCGCCGCGCTCCATGAAGGGAAGAGGGGGAGAAGGCGGGCTGCGGACGAAGGGTCCCCGAGAGCCCCGCCGGCCTGACACAAAAAGCGCTTCGGCGGAGCAGCGGGGGGGAGGGGCGGGAGGCAGGTGACACTCCAGGAGGGGGGGCAGAGCTGCGCCGCGAGTCTTACGTAAAGCCTCCCCTCCCCGCCTCGGCGGAGGAAAACATCTCCCACCTGGGTGGGGCTGCGCGCGAAGCGCCTCTCGGAACGGCGAAGCTCCCCAAGTTCCCCCGAAACGGCCGCGCTGCGCCCCTCCCCCCCCGCAACCTTAGTTTCTCCTTGGGAGGAAAATGCAGCGCCGCCGCCCCCTCCTGCCCCCCCCTCGTCATTCCACAGGGCAGGCGGGCCGGGTGAGTCCGCGGACAAAGTTTCGTCTCCCAGGCAGCCTCCGCCAGCAGCATCCCAAGTTCGGGCCGAGGCCGCCGCCGCCGCCCCCTCCCTCCCGGGGTGAGCAGAGCAAGAGGGCGGGGGGGAGATCGGGCCTCCCCTCGCCCCCCCAGCCCCGCACATCTGGGGCGGCGGGGGGGGCAGAGAAAGGGCGCGTTCATGAGCACTACAAAGTTGCAAATATGGCCCCCGGCCGCTGCAGCGATCATGGCCCCCGGCCGCTGCGCGGCCCGGTGCCAGGTACTCCACGGCCCGGCACCGGTCCGCGGACCGGGGGTTGGGGACCACTGTATTAGAGCCTCGAATTGTATATGGGGGGGGGGGGGGGGTGGGAGAATCCAGAAATTATTTTCTGATGTATTTAAACTGATATTTTAGAGTTGTTGCTTCATTCTGGGGACCCAATTGTCACTCATTACAAAAAGCAGGACAGGAAATAGCATCTATTTTCCAGTATTTTATTTCTTTTAAAGTTTGGAAATTAGCTGAGTCAGACACTTCAATAAAGAGCTAGTTTATACCCAGAATTAAACGTTTGCTTGTGCTTTGCAATATTGTAAAGATTGCATTTCCATGCCAGAGATTTGTAAAATGTTCAGTCATAAGACTGGACGATTGGAAGAATATGACATCTTGATTTAGGACAAACAAGCAACAAGAAGTCCCCCTCCCAAATATTCTGATTTAATGAGAGGATATAACATTTGCTTTTAATGAACTACTTCATTGCAGTGTAGCTCTGTTTTCTCTGTTGCTTTTTATGATTATCTACCAGGCACAGCAAGTCAAGCATATCTTTGCTGGTTCCTGATGTATCTTGTGGTGTCACAGAGAAGTTTAGCAAATAAAGTTTTGTGTATCACTTTCCACACAAAAGGAATTTTTTCCTATTTATTTCTTCAAAATCCTTTTGCAGTCATTAATATTATTTTGTTGGTTGTTGAGTGAATAAACAGTATTTCCATTTCATTTCACTTCATGGTTATCCTGGATTTATTATTTTCTAATTTACAATTTTGCATATACTCATGATTGATGTAGTGATGTATAGTTAATCTATAATGTATTTACAATAAAAAACATAAAATGTCCTTGATTCTGGCATACTTTGCACTGTGAACCAAACCATTGTGATGGTTTAACATGTGGCATAAGCTGTTAGTTGTGGCTCTATTCACTAAGTTATGCTTCAGAAAACAATGACTTAGTGCATTTTCTAAATGCAGCCCATCAGAATTGCTGCTTTTTGTAGAATTATAAGTCACATGAGTTGAAATAGATTTGCTTTATTAAATGAGTAATCTGTATAGGAATTTGGTTCTAGAGCAGGACTGTAAACACAAGTGCATTTACAGTAATTCCACTTGCACTGGTAGAATTCATTTTCAAATAGAAAGGATGTTAAACACTAAACATAGGCTTTCTATTCTAACAGTGAAGCATAAATTTATTGAATAGTGCTGGGTAATTAAATTTTCCTATTAGACAGGATGGGTAACCTGTTTTTTTTTTAAAAAATACTCTTAACAGTGTATATTGTATCTGAATAAATACCACTGAGATCAGTGGAGTTTCCATCCCAGTAAGAAGGAATAAGATGGTAAACTAAGTGAGCCACCAAAAATTTCTTACTTCCTTTCTACTACAACTGGACGTCCAAAACACTCCAGAACAATTAAACTAAGCATCGTCTAATAGAGTAAATCCTTTAAATGTGAAACAGAAAAGGAAGGGCTTGTACAAATGGTCACAAAACATAATAGTTCATGTTTAGCTGGAAAAGAAGAATGGTTTAATTCTTCATCTGTGAAACAAACACTTCTAATTCTATGATCTATACACCAAGTGCTAAATGGTGTAGAACAACTGGCTCTTGGGGCTGACCGGGGATGAGGTATAATCTGTAGAAAGTATGCTTGAATTCCCCAAGACCAAGGCTTTATAAAAATATAAACATAAGCATGGAAATAAAAACAGTAAAACATTGTCTCAAGAATGTACCACACTTAGTTTGGGGGCATTTCAAGCTGGAAAGCAGATGCTTTCAGTGATATCTTTTTAGAGAGCATCTTTCAAGCTTTCATGTTTTATTTCATTTCTGCATTTATTGTTTGTATCTTCAATAAAGACTGTGGCATTGCAGGATGTGTGTTTTGATAGTTTTAAACAGCAACAACAAGCATTTTTCTCATTTTCTGTTCCCAAAGATAAAGTCACAGCTGGAAGAAAAAGAAAGCAGGAACTTCAACATCTTTGATGCTGTTTTATATAAAGCACAAGTGGTTGCCGGAGTAAACTATTTCATCAAGGTAGTACATGTGGTTCCTATAAGATGCTATAGTATAAATTTCCTCTTGCATAGTACTACTTTATCTGGGCTGTAAAAATCCCCCAGTACCACTTTGCTACTCTTCAGTCATCATTCAAATTTTACAACTCAGATTTCTCCAGCTTTTGTGAGTGATAAACTACATCTAGTTTATCAGCTCGAAATGAAAACATTCTAGATTTCCCCATAGGTCACTGTGCCCGCTGCCAATTGAAAGAAAAATACCTTTGCTGCCCAGTGTAATAGATATAACAAAGGTTGTTCAGGTAATATATGCAGGAGCTGTACAACTCCCATAAGTGCTTTGTGCAGATAGTAGTAATGGATCAGGGAGAAAAAGACTAAGTTAAAATTGTATTAATAATAAAGAGACTGGAGGCTAAAATATATGATGAACAGTTACAGGAACTGGGCATGACTAATCTAGTGAAGAGAAGAACCGGGGAGACATGATAGCAGTGTTCCAATATTTGAGGGACTGCCACAGAGAGGAGGGGTCAAGCTATTTTCCAAAGCGCTTGAAAGCCAGACGAGTAATGGACGCAAAATGATCAAGGAGAGATTCAACCTGGAAATAAAGATAAAATTTCTGACAGAACAAACAACCAATGGAACAGAAGTTGCCTTCAGAAGTTGTGGGAGCTTCATCACTGGAAGCTTTCAAGAAGAGACTGGACTGCCATCTGTCAGAAATGGTGTAGGGTCTTCTGCTTGGGTGGGGGGTTGGAATAGAAGACCTCCAAGGTCCTTCCAACTCTGTTAGTCTGGTGTCCATTTTCAAGGTAGAAAAGATGGAGATGCCAAAACCCTTCCTGTGATCTGGATGCAGACCTCCCACTCCTAAGGTTCCTGAGATATTGTAAAATGTTTATAAGATATTTTTCTGATATTGGATCTGATTGGTTTTTTTATCTTCTAGATCCATGTGGGGAATGAAGAGTACTATCATGTTCGAGTGTACAAAAGACTCCCCCATGAAAACAAGCCAGTGGAGCTCACAAATTATCAGAGCAAGAAAGAAAAGCATGACGACTTGACTTATTTCTAAAGAGTCACTTAGAAGTTCTTTTCTTTTGTTACATTCTTACGGGGTGTATATATACACACATCTAAACATGTAGTGCTTATTTTGCAAAAGTTAAAAAAATATCATTTTTTTACAAAGGTGTTACTGTTAAATCTGTACTACACGTCTTAATTCTATTAAAAGCAAATGATACAACATTAGTTTTGCATGTAATTTGTTGTTGGAGCCCTCAGACATTGGAAGCGTTCTACCCCAATTCTCCCAAAAAACAAACAATGAGCTGGCTTTGAAGAAGAAGAAAAAAACAAGAGTTCCGGTTATGCAAGCCTGAAACCCTTTATTCTTGTATATCTGTGTAAACTTTAGCTTTGTGCCTTTTTCAGAAAAACAACTAAAAATCTAATATTGTCGGATTGGAGATTTAATGCTGACAGGATAGTCTCTTAGCCAGTATATTGGGTAGGTAAAATGGAGGTGCAGGGAGAGCCCGGGGGCTGTTATCGACAGGGGGACAATATCAAGATCATGTGAAATGTTCGTACCACTTTATACTGCTTTGGTAAGGCCTCACTTGGAATATGGTACTTCCTCCAGTTTTGGTCACCTGGATACAAAAGTAATGTTGAGATTCTAGAAAGGGTGCAGAAAAGAGCAACAAAGATGATTGGGAGACTGGAGGCTAAAGCATATGATGAACGGTTGCAGGGTATATCTAGTCTAACAAAGAGGAGGAATGGGATGACATGATAGCAGTCTTCCAATATTTGAGGGGCTGTCACAGTGAAAAGGGGGTCAACCTATTCTGCAAAGCTCCTGAGGGCATAACAAGAAGTAACGGGTGGAAATTTATCAAGGAGAGAACTAACCTAGAACTAAGGAGAAATATCCTGTCAGTGAGCACAATTAATCAGTGCAGTAGTTTTCCTCCAGAGGTTGTGGGTGCTCCATCACTGGAGGCTTTTAAGACGAGATCAGACAGACAATTTCCTGCTTGAGCAGAGGATTGGGCTAGAAGACCTCCACGGTTCCTTCCAACTTTGTTATTCTGAAAGAGTAAAAGCTTCCTCTTTTGTGGAGGAAACAATATATTTTGATCCCCTGTGCTCAACCCTGAGGCCTTTTGTCTGGAGCCCTGATACCTCTGGACTCTGGCTGTTGCTATTTAATACCAGCTTGGTCTGCAGGATCGACTCTTTTCAGTCAGGGTTCAGGTCTGGCTCTAATGCTAGGACAGCATTATCCGTGATTGTGGATTAACTGTGAAGGGCCTGGTATGAGGTGGTCCATCCATTCTGACCTTCCTGGATCTTTCACTGGTTTTTAGTATCACTGATTTTGGTAATTTCCTGGACTAGCTCTGGTCGTTGGGAGGCACTGTTTTGCTGTAGTTCTCCTCCTCCTGTGGTAGGTTCCAGTTGGTGGACACCTTGGTCTCTTCAATTTAGGGTGTCTCGATGCTTGAGGCAGAACTGAAAAAACTTCTTGGATGAGAAGCTAAATGTCCTCAAGGAAAAACAAGTAAGTCCAGTTGCCTTTTGGAAAAAAAAATGCTTTGAATCTTTCACTCTTCCTCTTCAACATCTACTTGATGCAGCTTGGAAGAGCTCATCTGATGGCATGTTGTATATGTCTGCCCTCCAAAGTAGTTCAAACTTGGAAACCAAAGTCATGGAAACTACTACTTTTATTAAAAGGTTATAGTAAACAAATTTTGAAATATGAACCCACTACCCTTTATCTTCATAAGAACCAGGGAGGGTCAGGATTTGGATAGGGAAGAACCCACTTCAATTCAACAGTAGCAAAATTAAATGGTTCTGGGTTTTTGACACACACACACCCCAGGTTCTGGCAAGACATCATATTTCACTTTTGCTTGTAATGCACATCTCTCAACAGAGATGGTAGAGTGGGTCCTTCTAGACTCTAGACTCATGGTGTCTGCTGAAGATGGCAACCATGACAGATTAAACTTGTGAACCAATTGCATCCATTCCTGGAGCAGGTGGCCTTGTTTACAGTCACTCATACCTGGTTGGTTTACTGCAATGTACTCTACATGAGGCTGGCCCTTGAAAACCATCCTGAAATTGCAACTGGTCCAGAATGAGATTGCAGGTGCAGTTTTGGCACTCTGTGGTTCACTCATGTTACATAGCTGCTGAGTGAGCTGCAATGGCTTTTAGTTTCTGGGTTTGATTCAAAATACCTGTTATCACCTTTAAAGCCTTTAATGACCCATAGTCAGGCCATTTACGGACTGCATCTCCTTGAGGATATCTGCCTATTTCATTAGCAATAGCAGCAATAGCACTTAGACTTATATACCACAGTTGGGGGGCACTGCTTTATAGTCCTCTCTAAGCAGTTTACAGAATCAGCTTATTGCCCCCAACTATCTGGGTCCTCATTTTACCCACCTTGGAAGGATGGAAGGCTGAGTCAACCTTGAGCCTGGTGAGATCTGAACTGCCCAAATTGCAGGCAGTCGGCAGGCAGCAGAATAGCTTGCAGTACTGCATTCTAACCACTGTGCCACCACGTCTCATTAGGTCTGCTGAGTGAGCAGATTCCAGGTCCCTTCCTTAAATATTGCCATTTAGTGGGATCTAGGCAGTGCCCCCTGTTCTTTACAGCACCCTTCGTCCTGAGATCTGGTAAGCCTTACCCTTCTAGCTTTCCAAAAGCTTTTACTTTTCCCAAAAGTGTTGGGATAATGTGAGACTGAAGCAGTGGATGGAGCAGTGGAACACCAGGAGTTTAGTATTGTGGTTTTGTTTTTCTTATTTTTATTGTTTTTCCCTTTGTGATCTGCCCAAGGTTATGCTGTGTAAGGTGTGTGTCTGTATAAATCAAATGAGCAATCAAGGAAGCAGTTTCTGTTAGATATTTGTTCTAACTACAGTGGTTTCCACCAAGGTCCTCTATTCCAGCGGGAACAGAGGTTTAATCCTATTGGTTGAAGGGTATGACAGCTCCCTATAAAAGCTCAGAGTCATCCTTCGCTGGATTGTTCTCACTTGTTGTACTGAATAAAGAGCTGTTGTTACCGTTAAGCTTGTGTGTGCCTATCCATTACCCCAGTGGTAGTCAACCTGGTCCCTACCGCCCACTAGTGGGCGTTCCAGCTTTCACGATGGGCGGTAGGGGTTTGCTGTAACTCTGCTTTATAAATTTTATAAAGTTACTTCCCTACTTTATAAATCACCATTACTGTGGAACCGGTGGGCAGTTAGAAAATTTTACCACTAACAGAGATACAAAAGTGGGCGGTAGGTATAAAAAGCTTGACTACCCCTGCATTACCCAATGTAACAGTTTGCCTTTCTTTTTCTAAAAAAATATACGGTTAAGAGGAAGCAGTTGCTGAAAGAATGATGTTTTCATTCATCAGATGGTCATCTGATCCATGAGTCAGCTGCAGCTGTAAGATCCTCCCCCTCAGACCACATGCTTAGACATTTTGCTTAGCCAACAGGCACTCTGAAAACCAGAAACAACCAGTTGAATGCCTCTTTCCAAACCTATAATTTGCCGACTCTGTCTGATTTGTCCAGGAACAAAACAAAAGATACTAGTAGAACCTGATTAACAACATATTAGTTCAGTGAATCACATATTGTTTTCCTGGGCTAATAATTGCTCAGGAAGAGTCCCTTGAAAAAAAGAGGTTAGAACACAAATATCCATATTCACTCTGACCAACATAGTGTCATGTTGAGGGAAAAAAACCAAATTGCACATTCTGGAAATGCTCTATTTTTTAATTGTAATTTAAATGTTTTGAGAACATTGGCAAAAATAATGTTCGTAGAAAGAACAGCAATTGATTGCTTTACATCACCACCCTCTGGCCCAGGGTATCTACTCGCTTAGAGGTGTGATGAGTCTCGCACAGCTAATGGGGAGAAATCAGGCGGCATTGACTTGTTGAAAGTCTGGGGAGTGACTCCCAGACTAACTTTCGAAATATGTTTTTTAAATAATCTAATCAAGCAGTGCCTAAACTTTATTTGTAATTGGGCAATAAAGCTTCTGTGTCATTGAGATCAATGTTTCTCAACCTTGGCATCTTTTAAGATGTCTGCAGTTCAGCTTCCAGAATTCCCCAGCCACCTATCTCAAAATCACCAAGATTCAGAAACATTCTCACATGGCTCAATAACCACCTTAGAAAAAACAATAGAGGAATATTGTTTTTTTTTAATTTGGAAAGAACCAGTTGATGGAGAGATCGATAGAATCAATGCAATCACTGGAATAGTTATGGGACAGTATTAATTTTTTTTATCAAAGATGGTTGCTAGGAGTTAAGCCTATTCACATTCCACCTAATTAGTTAACATATGTAGATCTGTGTATTTGGATGACTAAAGGAAATGGAGCACCTCATGGGCAATGTTCCCTCTAAGGCAATGGTCCCCAACCTTTTTATCGCTGTGGACCGGTCAATGTTTGATAATTTTACCGCGGCTCGCTGATGGGGGGGGCGTTGATTGTTTATATTTTAGATCAATGGTCCCCAACCTTTTTATCGCTGTGGACCGGTCAATGTTTGATAATTTTACCGCGGCTCGCTGATGGGGGGGGCGTTGATTGTTTATATTTTAGATTGCTTTGATTTAATAATTTTAATTTAATTGTATTTAAACATGCCTTCAAAATAAAATACAGTTACATCAAAAAATGAATATAAAGTGATTTAACATTTAACGCACTAGAACGCTAAATCAATGATAACCCTGAGCTTGTTTCTTTGCAACGAGACGGTTCCATCAGGGGGTAATAGGAGACAATGACACCCGAAGTGTGTTGCTTATGTCCACTTTATTCTGTTGTTTTGTTTTGGTTGCTGTCACTGCAAAAAAAACCACTTCACACAGATAGGATGTTGGAAATGGCAATAGGGATTCAAGTGCTGTGGTGGCAATCTCAGGGTATTCCGCCATGACTTTAATCCAGAACACCAGCAGAGTTGTTGTCTCGAATGTAGTTTTAAGGCCGCCGTCATTTGCAATCTCTAGCAGTTGATCTTCTTGCACAGACATGCTAGATTCGCCTGGTTTGTTGACAAATGAGTCGTGGATCCATTCCTTACCAGTTTGTGGGTCTTTTGTGGTTGGGAAGTAGCGCTCGAACTCTTTTAAAAGCAAAGACAGGTGATCATGCACCAACTGGGAGAATGAATGCTCAGGCTCAGTCTCGCCTAAAATCCCCGCTAATGTCTGAAACATGTCCAAAATGCCTCTGTTCACGCGCCGTCCCCACAATTCCAGTTTGGCTTTAAATGCAGCTACTTTGTCTGCCAACTTGAAAACAGTTGTCATTTGATTGAGTTCATTGAGCAGGCTGAATATGTCACACAGTAAGCCAGTTTTGCGACCCATACCTTGTCACTGAAATGTGCTGCCAGCGGTGACTTCTTTTCTGAGAGAAATCTTTGCAATGGCTCTCGTAATTCGAATACTCTGGTTAGCGATTTTCCTCTGGATAACCATCTTACTTCTGTGTATAATGGAAGGCATCTGTGCTCTGCGTCCATCTCCTCACAAAGCAGCTCAAACGGACGCGAGTTAAGGGCGTGTGCTTTGATGTGGTTAATAACTTTAACAACATCAATCAATACGCTGTTAAATTCTGGTGACATTTTTCGGCTTGCCAGCATTTTCCTGTGAATAATACAATGCGTAGATTCACTCTCAGGTGTAACCTCCTTAATCCGAGCAGTTAAACCAGACAGTCGTCCGGTCATGGCAGCCGCTCCGTCTGTGCATATGCTGACACTAAAGGACCATTTTAGTTGTCCTGATATATAACCATCCAGTGACGTGAACAGTTCTGCTCCTATGGTGTTGGTTGGCAAAGTAGTGCACATAAGAAATACTCATGCACATCCTCCTGATATAGATATCGCACATAAACAAGTAGTATTGCCTTGTTGTCGATATCTGTAGATTCGTCAACCTGGAGTGTGTACCACGGTGATGTATTAATCCTCTCCAACAATTGTGTCTCAATGTCTTCGGCTATTTCCTCAATGTGCCTAGTCACAGTGCTAGCCGACAAAGGCACATGTGCTATCTTTTCCACAGCAGCCTCTCCTAAAAGTTCACGGCAAATGTCTTTAGCAAGATCAATTCTTCACCGATAGTGAATGGCTTTTTAGCCTTAGCAATACGGTTAGCCACCAAATATGATGCTCTCAGTGCATTCTCCTTTATTGATGTGGAGGCCCTCATAAATTTCTTCTGTCCTTCGCGTTCCCGTTTTTTTCTTTCAAAATACTCCAGGGGCTTGTCTTTTAATCCAGGATGCTTGGCGTTCAAATGGCGAAGCAGTTTTGAAGGTTTCATTGCCTCATTAGAGAGCTGGTCGCTGCAAACTATGCAGAGCAGGGTTGGTGTGTGGGAATCACCTGTCCTGATAAATCCATATTTCAAGTAGGACTCATGGTATTGTTTGTTAAAAGTTTTATGTTTCTTTGATATTGAAGGCTCTTCTTCTGTCTCTTCACTGGGCCTTTTCTTTTTCCCAAGAAAACTTTCTAACGACCTCTGTTTCGTACTCATTTTTGCTAATTTGTGGGTTAAATTTGAGCAAACACAATATACACATACACCAAGCACTGTTAAACATGAGAAAGTACCAGTGAACAGAGAAGAGCACCCCAATATCATGATATTTTGCGCATGCGCGGTATTGGTGCGGCTTTAGGTGACATCTCTCAGCTCCCGGTTAACCTCTCGTCCATGGAAAGTCGAACAAACCCGAGAGAAATACACCACAGTAAATAAAATGGAAATAATTTAATGTTCCTTGGGCAGCCCGGTACCATTTGATCTACAGACCGGTATCGGTCCGTGGCCCGGGGGTTGGGGATCACTGCTCTAAGGTGTGCGGCTGTGTGGCCACGCACATGGCAAGTAAACACCACGCAGCAGTTTCCCACTGCCATGCAGTGTCGTTGCCTGACACGGGCTGCAGTCTCTGCACTCTGCAGAACGGCCGTGGAATCGTGAACGAAACCCCCTCCAGCTAAATAGGAGTCTTGATAACATTTTTTTAAAAAGTTTGGCCGGAATTGGTGCAATTTATTATGTGGCTGCATCTCCTGATTCTCTGCAATTCAACAAAGCCTTTCCCCACCCTGCACCGGGGGACTCACTTGCGTGCACGCCGGCACCCCACACGGGGCTGGGTCCGGTCATCTCCTCCCTGCCTTTCCTTCCCTTTTTATGCCCTGTCTCAGACGTGCGGGCGCGCATGCTGTGGACTTGCCCGCTTAGACGCCAAGGTTGCTGCGTGCTTAGTTGCATGCATATCTTCTGTTTTTCCCCTCCCTCTTACGTGCCCCCTTGGTGCAGCGGGCTAACACTGGCGAAAGGAGTGGGGCAGACAGCATGGCACAACTGGGTAAATTATAAACCACAGATTTTAATCCTATTTATTTTTTAATGATATCAAATTTAGCTAATTTAGTTGCCATACCTACTTTTTTTTTTTCCTGGGCCTGCTAAATTCTGGTCCTTGGTGATACAATGAGTTAAATGCATTCTGGCCTGGATTTCCTATTGTGCAATTTGTGTCATGGATTTAATCATTTAAAATTCCATAAAATGCCAGTACACATCCTTTCTGCCAAGAGATCAGAAAAAAAATCCTCGAATCTTCTGATATTTAAATGATTTGTAATATTTAGATATATAATTTGGATTACATTTGAAAGCTATGCATTGATTAAATACTACAGAATACAATCATATGGCAGTTCTTCTTTCTTTTTTGGTTTTAGAACAGGATAATTCCCTGTTTTTAGCCAGGCTTTTCGAATTAGATTATGGTGATGTTAACACCAGTTTTTAAGTAGATTTCAATTTTTAAAAAATCTGTTAGCTGCTTTGAATGCCTTGGAAATGAAAAGATGGCGTACAAAACTGAAATAATAAAAAAATAGTACATTCATTTTGAAAAATAAATGCAATACTTGATTAATTTCATATCTTTATTTAAAATAGTTTTGGCATGGCATATGATTTTATCGACTCAATTGGAAATGATGTGGATGTTGTATCTGATTCTGAGGTATGTATATTCTTAAGTAATATGACATAGCATATAGTCCAAACTTGCTAGACTATTTAATTGATCTTACTACTTTAAAGGGGGAGAGTTTCATGATAAATTATTTTATTATATTTATATTGCCTTTATATATTATATTTATTACATTTATATTCCACATTTTATATTTGTATTAGTGTTTATTGTCAATTTTGATTGATATTATATTGATATATCAATACTGATTTTAGTCATACTAAATAACAATTACTGCTATTATTTATCAGCATTAATATTTACAGTTTTTAATATTGAGTTAGTCATATTTTAGAATAATAGGATTCTTTTAGTAGGATAATTGGCAAAATCTAATTCAAATGTGATGGGTTGCATTCCAAAGGAATGTGAGACGACTGGTTGCCTGCAAAATGCCAGGACCCAGGCTGTTGGTGCCATGTCTCTCTCTAGCCAGTCTAACAATGTAAAAGCTGAGCAGAGAGGGTTTTTTTCCCAGTGTGAGCGGAAAAATATAGTGTTTGAGTGACATATTTTCATGCCTGGCATTCATCAGGCTGAAACCTCGCTAGCAATCAGCACTTGACCCTTGGAATGTTGCGCAAATGACCAGCAGACGTGACAGCAGTTCAAATTGTTGCTCTCTTAGGTGCTCAGGCATGAAACTGTGCAGCTCAAACATTATACTTTTCCGCTCACACTGAAAAAAAATTAGAGGGAACATTGCTCATGGGAAGCAGAACAAGTCACCCAGTGGAGGTGGGGCTTGTAGCATAGGATCACTGCATCTTTTAATGCATCAACCGATATTATCTAAGTCTGTGATGGTGAACCATCTCTGAGGGCATGCAAGCTATTGCACACTTGTAAGCTGCAGCATGCAAGAACGCACCGGCCAATTGATTTTCGGGGTTTAAAGGGCCTCCAGAGGGCCGGGGGATGCCCTTTTTGCCCTCCCCGTGCTTCAGAAAAACCTCCGAAGCCGGGGGGGGGGGGGGCAAAAAACTGGCTTACCAAAAGTTCGGATACAGGCCATTTCCGGCTTCCAGAAGGCCTCCAGAGGATGCGGGATGCCAGGAAAGCCTCCGAAGCCTGGGGAGGGTGAAAAACGGGCCTACCGGAAGTTTGGAAATGGGCTGTTTCCAGCTTCTGGAGGGCCTCTGGAAGGCTGGGGAAGGCATGCAAAACATTAGTTCTGCATGTAATTTGTTGTTGGACATTGGAAGCCCCAGTTCTTCCAAAAAACAAACAATGAGCTGGCTTTGAAGAAGAAAAAAAAAAAAAAAACCAGTTCCGGTTATGCAAGTCTGAAACCCTTTATTCTTGTATATCTGTGTAAACTTTAGCTTTGTGCCTTTTTCAGAAAAACAACTAGAAAAACTAATATTATCGGATTGGAGATTTAATGCTGACAGGATAGTCTCTTAGCCAGTATATTGGGTAGGTAAAATGGAGATGCAGGGAGAGCCTAGGGGCTGTTATTGACAGGGGGACAATATCAAGATCATGTGAAATGTTCGTACCACTTTATACTGCTTTGGTAAGGCCTCACTTGGAATATGGGAACTCATTTGGTATTCCCAAGGCACATTGACATTTCAGAACCTCTAAAATATCTGGATGAGCTGTTATTGCAAAAGTGAATAGAGCAACAAATGCCCAACCCTACATCTTCATGATTTATGAGACATTTTGCAATTGTGACAGCTTGAGTTTAAGATAGTACAAAGCAGTGGAGGGCAATTTTTACACATCAAGGGCCACAGCAGCAGTTAGCAGCATGTGCTCCTTACTAGTTGTATGCACACTCCTGAACTTCATGCTTCATTTTATAAACATTTATACACACCACCCCAGGGTTTGTACATGTGCCCACTCAGATAAATAAAATTGTGTTTTGAGACCATTTGCAACTGAAGTGCAACAGACTTATCATTGAAGATGTTGGCTTAGTTGTTTGTTGATATTGCTCTCAAAATGTAACACAATACAAGGGCTTTGAGTAAGGGGCACTCCAAGGTCTTTTAGGGCTTCTCTGCAGCCCTGACATGGTGACTGACTCATTCACGCAATACTGTCACTGGATTTTATTTTAAAAAAGGGGACATGTATAGATTAACTCAGAAAAAGAAATCAAGGGATAGCTTAGTAGGTCCTCAGATAAGAAAAAGGAATAATCAATAGCCAACAACAAGGCCAACTCATTAAAGGATTAGGAAAGATAATGAAGAATAGCCAGAAGAGAAAATTCCAACATTCTTTAAGGAAACATTGAAAGAGACAGGTTAATGTTTTTTTAAGCGAAGAATTTATATCTTAAATATACAAGATATAATAGGGCAGACGAATGTTATGAGACAGAGGGATATTTTGATTAAATGCAATAAGAAATTTCCTACTAGCAAGTTGCTAGCAGAATATACAACTTCGTTAAAATCAGATGAACCTAACTCAGAATCTGAGGAATTTCCTACAAATGAAATCAATAGAAGTATGTAGGTAATTTTCATTTAATTATCCATGGGGGCATTCAGTCCCGATAATTCTTTTCAACTCTTATCAGTAGCTTTGTTTGAAAAGTCTCCAAACTAGGTAGTCTGACCTTAACACTGAAACAATTTTCTTCATTCATATCTTGTGATTTTTGGATATTCATATACTGCATCATTCTAGTAAAAAAGTTAAAACCTCTTTATTGTTGAGCAAAATTCATATTGACATTATTGACACAACCATGTGACTTTATTGATAATAGCATTGAGGTTGTTAGCCAGTCTTTGCTCAGAAGGTTTTTCAGTTTTCCAATTTGGCCCATAGTCCCAGTAGTCTCCATCAACATACTAACGAGGCCCCACCAACCCTGCTTAAGGGCAGCAAGTGCTATCACCAGCTGAGGTACAATAAATACTGTACAAATGTTTGGAAACTTAATCATATACCGAAAGAGCTCCATCAAAACATCTATGTCATTAAAGTTTGGTCAATGTTGAAACCCTAAATATGCCTATCAAAGCAGTGTTTCTACGCAAAAACTAGAAGCAATTCTCACTTTTATGTATAATTTTGAACATTTCTTAAATCATACATATTCCTTCTGCTATTTACTTTCAGGATAAATGTTATGTAGAGCCCAGAAAAGAGGAACAACAAAATACATGATATGGGAAAAAGAGAAGGAAGTATAACTGAAATTAACATATACCAACAGTATTCACTATATCTCCATGCCTTTTGAACTTTGTAAATCATCCTAGCTCCCACCATATTAATTCATCATTTGATGCACTTCTGTTTTTGCAATTCATCAACTGTTTCAGTTGTAATTTTTTCAATCTTCCTATTGACCCTATCTTTCTTCATACATTTATTTTACAATTGATTCTCTCTATACCATCAATTCCCCATAAATACTTCGGTTTTATAATCTTGCTTTTGAGTACTAATGGTGTAATACTAATAGTGCAATGTACTAATAGCATAATCCTAGATGTGATCCCAGAAACCTAAACAAATCTTTCAAAGACTCTGGCGCCCTGGGGAAATAGCAGAAGACTGGAAAAGAGCTGATGTGGTTCCCATCTTCAAAAGGGGGGGGGGGGAGTGGATCCAGAAAACTACAGACCAATCAGCCTGACATTAATATCTGGAAAGATTCTGGAAAATATAATCAAACAGTGCATTTGTGAGCACCTAGAAATGAACAAGGCAATTATTAGAAGCCAGTAAGGGTTATCAAAAACAGATCATGTCAGACAAACCTTATTGGCTTCTTTGACAAAGTGACTAAATTAATGGATAATGAAAATGTGTGGAATATAGTTTACTTATGAGTGCCTCAAGGTTCTGTCTTAAGCTATTTAACATCTTCATAAATGTTATAGATAAGGGGACAGGGGGGAACTCATCGTATTTCCAAACACCAGGTTGGGGGAAATAGTGAACATTTTAGAAGATAGTCTCAATATACAGAAGGATCCTGACAGACTTGAAAAACAGACAAACAACAAAATGCAATTCAGTGGTGAAAAAATTAAGGTCATACATTTAGGCAAGAAAACCCAAATGCACAGGTATAAAATAGGTGGTACCTAAATCAATAATTAGTGACTGAGAGAGGGATCTAGGTGTCCTAATGGTCAACCCCTTAGGTATGAGCCAGCAGTGTATTGCACCTGCCAAAAAAGCTATTCAAACAAGATGTGGGAACATGAACAGTGAAAATATAGCTGGACTGAATAGTTTAGAAAACAAAAATGAAGGAGGAGACTGGTCTAGCTATTTCTGCACTAGCAACAGCAATAGCATTGAGATTAATATACCACTCCATAGCACTTTATAGCATTATCTGGGCTATTTACAATGTAGAAGCATTATTGCACATTGCCCCCAACATTCTGGGTCCTCATTTTATCAATCTCGAAAGGATGAAAGGCTGAGTGAACTCCTGGCTGAAGGCAGAGTTTTCCTGCAATACTGCACTTTAACCACTGCACCATCAGGGATCCAATGATTTCTTCATAGCTAACACTGTCTTCAAACAACCAAAAGGATGTTTTTTATACACGGGCATAACCAGGTGGAGACATATAAAATTAAATATAAAAAATACAAAACTAATATCAAACAGGTAAAACCACCATCCTTGGAACTGGTTGGATGGACTCAGTTACAATGGTGACCATTGGAAGATCTGAAAGATTTCTATAATTATGAGAGTCATAGAGACTCTCATGCTGTGAACATCAATTTAATGGCACATAATCAATCCAAAACCACACTGTATATTATCTAATGTCTCTACAGGCATCCCTTAAGTGCTACTTTAAACGACAAAGGGGATATTAGATATATCAATGTGGAACCCTTTGCTAAGTATTGTATTTCGTCTCAGTACTTTACTTTGATCATATACTACTGTTATCACATTCAGAAATTAAACCTGAAGTCCATATTCATGCAAAACATTCCAAAATTCAACCTTACTAATTTTATGTGTATGCTTTACTTAAATCAACAAAAATTTCTAAGGTGGCTAGAGATTGGTTTCGAGGAAGGCAGTTTTTCTGAGGCATGGTTTTGCATGCTGCCTGGATCCGCACATGTGCAGATGGCGCTTTGCTCACTTGCGTGGCTTGATTCCTGACGGTCTGCAGACCATCCCGGTCTGCAGCCCTGGGGTTGGGGACCCTTGGGCTTTCACATCTCTGAAACATGCCATCACAATGTGATGTAATTACTCCAGGATTATACAATGTTGGTAATTGGAATAAAGTTTTGTTTACCCTCAATATTTCTCACAGTCTGAAAAGGACCTACACAATTAGTAGAGTACAACGTTGTTTTATATGTAAAAATCTCCAGGTATATGAGAGTGGTTAGACATAAAGTACATTTGCTACTATATCAAAAGAGGTCAAGTATGTGACATCACATTCCATCTGAACATTTTTTTAATGTTTTTTTCTTCTCATATGTCTTGTACAAATTAACAGTTGGTTTATCTTTATTAGCAAAATCACTCATTGTATAGATCCCGTGGGTATCATTTTTCAAGAGGTCCCATGCGTTTTGTTCCATGTTTCTTTTCCAGTTTATTTGCATTACTGAAGACCACTTTCAGGGGATTCTTCCCCCGCATTTGCATTATTGTGTCTTTGGGGGCTTATAATGAGTTCTGCAGCGTTCATTAAATATCTAAAATAGCAAAACAGAAAGTTGATTGATACAAATATTTATGGATCCAAATATCTAAAAACTTAATTAGCTGCAAAGCAGTAATCAAAACTAAATGTATGTGCTCAGAAAAAAACAAAAAAAGATGATATATACTTGTTCAGGTTTGTAGCTTTCAGAATAAAAGGGAATAAATAACTGGCTGAAATATTTCCACACATGGCAGACAGAGGGTTTTTTTTAATGACAGAACTGTTCCCAAGTTCTGATGGCATCACCCTTGTGATCACATGACAGCAATCACATGATCTTTATAACCAGTTGCAGTTCTGTGGTCATGTGACAGGATTTGCAACTTTTTTTTGTGTGTGCCACAAATCAACCTTTTCAGCTGGTTGCCGGCAAGAAATGCCCATAGGAACACATTGACTTGCTTAATGAATGTGGTGCTTGCCTAACAATTGCAGTGTTCACTTAATGACTGCTGCAAAAAGGGTTGTAAAATCAGATTGGTCACATGGGTGTCTCAAGTTATGATTTATGATGGAGGTCCTGGGCTGCATTACAATTAAAGACTACTTACATGCATTAGTTTGGATGTAAGATATTTCTACTTGATTTTCATATTTGGATTTAACTTCAACTATAGTTCTCTTCCTAGCTTTCTTCCCAATCAATCAGAGCCTTAATATGGTATGACAAAAATTCACAAATTAGGACTGCTCCTTACCTTCCAGCTTCTGTCATTTACCACTTCTTCGACATTTAACTCTGATTGCATTAATTTCAACTACAAGAGAAGAAGAGAGGCTTTAGAGACTTAGCATAACAGTTGGGATTGACCATGAGCATACAGATTGTATAAAAATAAATTTGGATAACAATATTAAAAAATATACTTAAAACAGATTAAAACAGAACATTTAATCAAATTTTCTCACCATTCACTAAATAAATCTTCCTATGAAAAATTGGAACTTCATTGTAGAATATTGGGGAATTAAGTATTAGAAGTGGTAAGCATTTTATAGACATTTAGAAGAGAACAAAGCTAAAGCTAAAATTCATACTGGTGAGAAATTAGAAAATATTTTTTTCACCCCAGCTGAAAAATGGCAAAAACAGAGAATATACTTTTGAATGGGTTATTACAATGCAGTGAAATCTTGATTTGCCAAACTTTAATGCAACATATAAGGGTGTGCACCAGACCTAATTTTGCCATGATTTGCAATATTTGCATGATGATGTCATCAAGCATAAGATGCAAATTACATCATTTAAATCAATTTATTTCAGTGGCATAATGATGCAACAACACAAATAACTAGATTACCTGGGTGATGTTGTCATATAGATGCTGTAAATCCCCATGACAAATGACAAATTCTTTATTCAACATACGTTTCTGAATAATGAATCCCTCCCTCCTAATTAACTGTTTAAAAAAAACCAAGGTTTTTTTTAGTAATAATTGCAGTTAATTTTAAATGAGTGAGTTGAGACCAGAATGACAGTCCAATTACATGGACAGAATTATAGCAATGTATATTAAATCCCATTATTTCACATTTGCCTTATAAAAATTTGCAGATGTCTGAAATTACAATCATATGGCAAGTAGATTCTAGATAGTAGAGCAGTATTTCTCAACCTTGGCAACTTGAAGATGTCCGGACTTCAACTCCCAGAATTCCCCAGCCAGCGAATGGGAGTTGAAGTCCAGACATCTTCAAGTTGCCAAGGTTGAGAAACACTGTAGTAGAGTGGCCAAGGTGGTGCAGTGGTTAAATGCAGCACTGCAGGCTACTGCTAGATCAGCAGGTCCAAATCTCACCGGCTCAGGGTTGACTCAGCCTTCCATCCTTCCGAGGTGGGTAAAATGAGGACCCAGATTGTTGGGGGCAATATGCTGACTCTCTGTAAACCGCTTAGAGAGGCCTGAAAGGCCTATGAAGCGGTATATAAGTCTACTGCTATTGCTATTGCTATAGAGCCTTATTTCTATGCCCTCTTTGGAAGCCTTTAGGAAGAAACTGTGGGTTCCAGCTAACTGTTGGAGTTGCAATGCTCCAAGTATGTTCATCACCTTGCCCTGTACTGCTCTCTCCTGGACAAAAAATGACTTTACAATTTTTTCTGTTTCAGGAAACCTTTTTTCTTTTGTCAATACTCAGATAGTTTAACAATAACTAAAATACCAAATGTTTGGGAAGAAGCTGAAATGGATACAGTACCTTTTAATATCACAAAAATGTAAAATATTGATAGAACATGGGATCTCCAATCTTTACTATCATTACAGAGAAGTCTGAGCCATTCACCTGTTTTTCTATATCTAATAAGCATCCCAAGGACTGCTTAGAAATTTCGATGTATAAAATAGCAATAGCAATAGCAGTTAAGACTTATATACCGCTTCATAGGGCTTTCAGCCCTCTCTAAGCGGTTTACAGAGTCAGCATATCGCCCCCAACAACAATCCGGGTCCTCATTTTACCCACCTCGGAAGGATGGAAGGCTGAGTCAACCTTGAGCCGGTGAGATTTGAACAGCCGAGCTGCAGAACTGCAGTCACCTGAAGTAGCCTGCAGTGCTGCATTTAACCACTGCACCACCTCTGATTTATGGGTTAAAGTTTCATGTTTCTTTCCTTTCAAATTGTGTTTGACTTCAGCTAGCAAACATTAATAGTTTAATTATTAATTTAAATTAATCAATATAACATCTGTTAGTACAAGTTCTCATAAACAAGACCTAATTAGGTGTGTTTAACAAGTCATGAATACCTGGGTTTCCCGAAAGTAAGGCCCAGTCTTATATTTTTGGGGCTACAAAATAAGCACTAGGGCTTATTTTCAGGGATGTGTCTTAATTTTTTTTCATGTACTGGAGGCCCAGTTCTGCTTCCTCACAGCCTCAACAGAGGAGACGAGCCGAGACATGGTGGGACAGAGTGGGCAGGTGGGCTTGGAGGCTCATCTTCAGGTATCTCGATTTTCCCGCAGCCCACATAGCATGTAAGGATTGCCTGCCTTCCCCCCTTGTACATCTGCCTCCATCTGCTGCCGATGCCCCTGTGTGAAGATGAATCTCCCGTGGCGCCCTGCCTGCTCCATCCCACCAACTCTTGGCTTACCCATGTCCCATGCGATGCGTCTAGATTGTGTGCCTCCCCCACCTCACCTCTGCCTGCTGCTTGGACATATAATCAACTCACCTGCACTGTGCAGCCTGTGGCTGCTGCCAGACATTGTTGGCCCTTGCGCCCGCACTGCCTCTGGTGCTGTCCACGCCCCCTGCTAATGACAACCTTAACTAGGGCTTATATTTGAACTAGGGCTTATATTAGGAGCATGCTATAAAATCAGACTAGGGCTTATTTTGGGGGGTAGGTCTCATTTTAATACATATAAGGGTACATACATATAATAATATAAAACTTTTGTGTATGTGTGGGTATTTGTGTCTGTGCATATATACATTTTGTTTAGTACATGAGAAAATTATACTGATGGCAGATTCCTTATTTTTGTCTTTCCTTGTGCGTATATGCCTTCAAAACAATCCTGCAACTACTTGGCCCAGTCGCTGCAGTTTACGTAACAACATTTTTGGAAATAGTTTGCTATAGCCTGTTTCCTATGGCTGAGAAAGGATGATTGGCTTTGTACCTAAGATAGGGCTAGAACTCTGGGTCAATTTTCCCCCCTGAGTAATCCTGTTGTATTATCAAACTGATCTTGGCTGAGCAGGATCAGGCTGGCTTAGTCCTTAGAATGAACCCCCAGGGCTTAAGGCAAAACTGGGAAGTTGAACTAATTTCCTGAAATATGACAAGGCAGGTCCATACTGTGGCTGAGAAAACTGTAGATATGCTCAAGAAGGTGCCGGGTGCCAGGAGTTGAGCTTCACCTGGAGAAGGCATGGCCTTATCTAATAATACAATCTGCAACAGCCAGTTTGTCAATTCATGATTTCTATTTCTATCTTTTCCGGATGATGAAGCATGGGCATAAAAGAATATCTAATGACAGATACATTTGTTAGAGAGAACTGGTCCTTTTCCAGCATTAGGAGGATGATTATAATGTCAAACCACAGATAACTATTTTTGTAATTTTACATGTTTTACTTTTATGTGCCACTGGAACAGTCAATTTTCAATCATATTTTATATAATAGAACTTAAAGAAACCAAATTCTGCTACTTACTTTTGTCTGCTCTTTCCTAAGTTGTTTTAGTAGTGTTATGTCATCTGGAGATTTCTTCCTCTCTTCCTGCAGAAGTTTTACTACATTAGAAGTTTGGGCAATACAGCTTTTGATTATTCTCTCTCTACTTTCATGAGCTTCTTTCAACTAAATAGACAGTAAATATAAACAAAGAAAACCAGATGAGCAAGCAATCCAATAACGAGTGAAATGTTAAGTAAAATAAAAGCAGAAATTGAGGAGGTTTTCATAGAATTACCACTTTCCATGCATATATAATGGACACAGCAGAAAAGCTTATTATTCTTATCACTTTTTGTTCAGAGCTTACCCAGATATTGTAGCTATTAAACAAGTGCTTAGCAGAAAAATCCTTGTCACTTAAAAATACAGAAATTAGCAACCACTTACATTCACTTTCTTTTTTTAAAAAAAGGAGGAAAAAAGTCACAATGCGTCATGTGACGACAATGTGACCTTGTGCGTTTGACACCCCTGCAATAGGCTATGGATCCTTTTCCAGAATTCAAGAATTGCAAAGTGGCATTTATAAACAGCATGTATTACATTCCACCAAAGCATCAACATGTATATGGCAAAGCTTTGGTAATCTGGAGAATCAGGTGATAGAATAGTGGTCACTGATTATAAAAGCAAAATTGTTGAACTACAATAAAGCATATAAAATTCCATAGATATAAAAGTACAAAATTCAAGAACTTCAACTCCATCTTAACAAAATAAAATTAGTCAGAAAACATAAGTATATAATTGATCATATTTGGAGGAATATCAAGATATGATATAATATAAAGAAAAAGGATATAATGGATATATGGATATTTTTTGTTTAAATTTCTATTAGAATGTTTTTGACTCTGGTATTGTGCCAGTGTCTCTTAATGGAGCTTATATCAATATACTGTACTTAAAATAAAGTCAACATGATGCCCATTGTCCTGTTTAACAGGATGCTTCTGCCTTCTTAGTTGCTGCCCAATCCAGGGAAAAGAAAGGCAGTTATAAAGAATTGCAAAAAGTTGGTAGATTTGTACTCCCACAACTTTCAAAATACCTTTTTGTAACTAAATCAGAATCTCCTGATTGTAGGTCTATTCATTGATAAATGTTGGTGCTAAAATATATTGTTTTCAATGTTTATAATATTAAGTTGTAATCTGTATTGGCAGCTTACAGTCTATAACAATAAAACAATACAATATAATAATAAAACAATACATTAACTTCCTCGTGCTCCCCAAATACTCTCTGGAAAAGCTACTTTTCCTGCTTACAGAGGGCAATTAGGTTATGTGCCGATTTGATCTCAGGAGTTACTCCGTAACATTGGGTTTGCAAAAAAACCCAACCATATTTGTGAGCCTGTGCTGCCTGTAATGTTTTAGTAATGGAAAACTGTTAATGGATTTTGTTGGGAGCATGCAGATTCTTCTTGAAGGAGGAGGCCCCAAAGATATTTAGGAGCCAAGACATCTAAGGTGTTAAGACAGCACTTGTATTCAGAACTCGATGGGCAATTAATGTATTCAGAACCTGATGGGCTCACAGCAGAGACATGTTTTTTCTTTCTTTTTTCTTTCTTTTTTCGTTTCTGTTATAATTTGCACCAGTGAAGTTAAAACCAATTTTGTTGTATTTAAGTACAATGACAATAAAGATTATACTTATGTGATGACTGCAAACTCCATATTTTGCACAAACTTCAGCTTTCGGTAGTCTTCAAAGTAGCCTTTTATATGACATTGTGGAACAATATGTGCATGAATGGACCTCTCTAGTCATGACTTCTACCTGCCTAATCTAGTTGTAGCGAGGTATCCAGGAGAATCCCCCACCGCATAGTTGCTCCTTCAAGAAGTGGAACCACCCCATCCAGAGTTATAAATCGAGCTGGCAAAGAATCTCCCAAACAAACATCAACTTCATTTTGTTTGGGTTCAGCTTCAGTCCATTTTGTCCCAACCAAACTCTAACAGCTTCAGGTACCAGATGAATATTTCCTTTGGCTGACCTAGGTAATGATGTAAAATAAATAGCATGTTGGTGCCACCCCAATTATCTGAGATTGTTGCAGATTGACTTGCAAAGATATTAGAAAGCTTGATATATTCAGGCTAATTTGTCACAGATAGGGAGTTGGCAGTCTCTCAGACTAACTTACTTCAATAGGATTGTTACTGTTGTAAAGTGGCATATTTATCTGATGGCAGGACATTAACAAAGAACATCAGGTTAGTGGATAAAGCCTACTCCCAATGCCTATTTGCTGATTTCTTTTATGTTATTTCATTTACTATTAGATTTATACCTTGGCTTCTACTATCAGTATGCATAGCACTGTTGTTGGTTTTTACTTGTTACTTTTTATTGTGGCTGGACCATTCCCTGTTGGCAAGTCCACCATAAATATTTGTTTTGTTTGCTTTGTATATTTTTACAATGAAATAATTTTCTTCAGGAATTTTTTAAATGAATCATGAGTCTTTTTGATTTCCAAGTAGGCGTATGAGAAGCAAAATAATTTTGGCTAAGTCTTTTCTGTTGGAAAACATAACAACCTGTCTTCTCTTTTATGGTTTAATTTGGGGCACAAAACCCTCTTGGTCTGTGCTATATGGAAAACCAATGCAGATTAGGTGTACTACATGTACTGATAAACCTGAGCCTTAGGCACCAAAATCAATACAGTTAATTGGTGGTTTTTAAAGTGCTTTCTGGCTCTAATATTAAATGATCTAAATATGAGCTGAGACCTGTGGAGCTACAAAATTATCAAAGCCATTTTTCTTTGGACACATTTCATATCTGTGCAAAAATAATACTAATTTGATAATAATAATTTGAGGCTGAAAAGAAAAAAGCAATAATTGCTATTTGTAGTGCATGTGCCAATTTATATAAAAACTAGTATGGGGTTGGAGTAGTAGTTAAAATGCAAAAATAGCATTGGGGAGATTCAGGTCTCCCTCAGGGATGAGAGCCACTGGGTGACTTTGAGTCAGTCATTTTCACTTGGCCATAGCCTGGGAAATAAATAATATCAAGCCACACTGAATGAATGTGGTGGATTTAGGAGGTCTTATTACTTTTGAACTGCAGGAGGCAGCGAGCATAGTCACCTCATGGCTGTTGCTGTGTTGCAAATTTTCAGGGAGGGCTTATTTTAATGGATGCGCTCCAAAGCCCGATTGGGCTTATTATCCGGGGAGGTCTTATTTTCAGGGAAACAGGGTATATTTCTTAGTGTCAAATACACTTAACATTAGCAACTTAATTATACAACACAATATGACTAACTTTATAAGACCTATTTTGATTAAAATAAGACAAAAAGAAGTATAGTTATCTTTATATATTTTTGGATATAAATGTACTTAAATAATTAAAAGCATGATACAAATTAAATTGGCAGAGTTAAAAAAGACATACAAACAAGACATACAAACAAGAGGAAGTTTGGAAGGAGTAGCATTGCCACAGATTCTATGGCTATAAGGTACTATGGAGGAGAAAGAAGTACAATGATCTCTCTCTCCCTTTTGAGTTAAGTATTTTTAATTGTATATGACAGAAGTAGGAAAATTGGTGACAAGAACAATGAAGGAACAATATATGCTTATGATTTAAAAGGCCAGGTATGAATTGCAAGAAACAGCTAGATGGCAGCAAAGAACTATAGAAAACTCTTAACCTTTGCGGTTATCTAGTGGTCACCTAGATGTTGGCGCTCCCAGATCTATAGATCTATAGAACTATAAGATGCCAATGTGGCCACGAACACCTGGTAAAAACAAAATCAGGTTTCAAATGAAAAAAGTTAAATGAAGAGGAAGGACAAATATATTTACCGAATGATGAAGTTCTTCACAAGTTTGCCTAGCATCAACTTTTCCTGCGAAAGAAGCTGTTGGAACGGTAGTATTTAATTCATGGACTATTCTGTCATCAATTGTTCTTGTTACCCTGAGCAATTCCTGGGTGGGAGGGGGCAGGGGAGGAAAAACTTAGACTTAATGTTGCAAAATTTAAATTAAAAAAAGAAACAGTATGTTAGCAACCAGATCAAATAGTGTATTTTTGAACCACATATTTAAAATTCCTAGAAACTTGCAGAGTACTTTACATGTTGATTGTGCCAGATTACTATAATAGATCATAAGATTGAAAGGAACTCTAGAAATCTTCTAGTCCAAACCTTGCCCAGGACAGGAATCCCCAGATCAAAAGCCATGGTCAACAAAAATGACTGTCCAAATTTGAAAATTTTGTGATGCTTTTTAGCGGACAGGTCATTTGATTCCTTCTACGAAAAGAATAGCAAGTCAAGTTGTGGGAGTATGTTTTAATGCCTACAATAATTTCATTTCTTAAAAGTATATTTGACCTGGAATTCAACAAACTGGAATACATCTTGTTCCATGCCTTTGTCCATAATACAAGAAAGATGCTGAGGAATTGGAAAAAATCCACAGACAAGTGACAAAGATGGTAAGGGGCTTGTGGCTAAATTCTGTGAAGAATGGTTAAAGAAATTGAGTACATTTAGCTTAAAGAGAAGTGGAGACACAATAGTAGTCTTCCAACTGAAGGACTATCTCCTGGAGTAATGGGTGCACCATCACCAGAGATTTTCAAACAAGGCAGAAATTTTTCTGGGATGGTCCGAGGATTCGTCCCCTGAGTTGGGATTTGCACTAAAAGACTTCCAAGATCCATTCCAATCCTACAATTCTATGATTGTATTTACAAAGTACATTTCTCAGGTTAAGCTAGCCACGAATTTACTCATTCAGTTTTATATGTTTGTATAATACATTGAACCATAAATTATCTACATTGGCTATTTACCTAACACAGTAGGGTAAATTAATTGGCTAGCTTGTGGTGTGGGATGTTGTGAGGACATGCTTTTTTACAAATAAATCTGATTGAACATGGACATATTATTGAAAAACAGAGATGAATGTCATTAGAGCCCAATCTGTATCCATCTATATCCTCTGCTTGTTGATGCTTTCTCCTTCTACTACCTTATGCTGCTGATCTTTTTCTATTTATGATGCTTCCTCCCCCTACCTCTCCAATTCAGGGACATCCCATTCTCCATATGTGCTCTAATACTAACATTCTTGGAAAGGGAGGGAAATAAGTTAAAATCCATGAGCAATCACTTATATTGTCCATCCAACCAAACCTGAAGCAGAAATTCAATGACAGTAAGCTAGCTCTTGTTGAAGCTGCTATCTTCCTAATGTAGCTCTGACCAAGTAGGAATGAATTCCCACCCTCATGTTACCTTAGTTGAACATGGGAATACTCTCATACAACTTACTCTTTTACTCATTTATTGAATTTACAGTAAATCATCACCCTGATTTGTTTACAATAATTTCAAAATACACTAAAATAACCACAATAAATAAAACATAAAATAAAGTTAAATTAAAATTGTAAACACAATCCTGACAATGTCACAATTCACTTCAAAGCCCTCTGAAATAAATTGATTTTAATTAGCGTTCGGAAGTCTATATTATCAATTAAGCTATTTTCACTTCCAGGAGAAACCATTCAAAACCATCCCAGAGATTTTTTTTTGAGCCTTGGCCTCCCTCTCTAGCAGCAGTTTTTTTCCAGGGGAAACATTTTAGGAGGGATGAATCTGGTTGAAAAGGATCTAGATAATTATCCCCAAGATAATTTGAAGATGAATCAACAACTCCTAGTTGACATTTGGTTGGAGAATGGGTGACAGTTATCAAACAGTTGCTTCCAGAGATGATCTCTTAAGGAAGGGCATATTACCTCTTTCATGGTCCCATCTTTCCCCAAAGGAGCCAGAAGAGAAACCCAAAAGTGATAAGGGTCATGCTACAAAATTTGACTTAGAGTACACCTGTCAAAAAGAGTCCTAGGAGAACTGTTTTGGTCACTACCATGAATTTTGCCCATATGGAGTGAAGACCTCAGCAATTCTATTTTATATATTCTGTACAATTTTTTCAGCAGTTACATAGTGGCCAGGAAGGCATCTAATCATTCTTGCCTTTCTAGAAATTTGCCATCCTAACAGTGGGAGGCTGATGGCTTACTGATGAAATAAGAGAGGAGATGTAATGCTGCTTTGCCTCTTTTATTACCATAGTGTAAGCTCAAACCTGAGGTATACCCATATTTGATTAGATTCACTTCCACAAAGTGATCTCACCAAGGCAAGAGTCAATACAATATCTTCCCTATCCTTATCATAGTTCCAAAGCAAAGACAAAGACTAGAGTGTGCCCACCTATATGCTTTGGATTACATATCTAAGACTAGTCCACTGTTGCTGTGATGGGTATGAGTTTCATGGCTGTTCCCAGCCTGCTGTCAGAAGGTTTAAGATGTAAACTGCCCAGCCATCAAAGGGATTTAGCTGAGATACAAGATCAAGGAGTCTGGAGAAGGATACAACTAAGCAGCAGCAGGATCACCAGGATGACACACAGCTTCTCTTTGTAAGACACTATAACGCTGTGCTTCCCAAACTTTTTCCTTCATTACCCAAAACCACTTATCAGAAAGTCCTTTTTACCCAACGTAGATAAAACACTGAGTGTAATATAAACATCCCTGTTGTTATTGGGCTTGTCATTATCCAAGAAAAACCACTTTTATCCAACCCAAGTTTGGGATGCACTGGTAAAATATCTAGGCATTCACATCCTATTACCACAGAAGTGAGTCTCTGGCCACAAATAAAATCAGTGCCACCTCTCCTGGATTTATGGAGGTTGCTTTTTTATATGGCTGTGCCCATATTCATTTTTTTTAATGGATTCTTTTAAAAATAGGAAGCTTACATTTTGAGTCAGTTGCCTTGAAATTCAAGAAACAAATAAAAACCTAGAAGAGAAATTCTCCAAAAAGGTGATATCTCATCCAGTCAATTTTGATAATGCAAATCAGGAATAGGAAAAATAATTACCATGCACCTATACAAATAGCACTCCTGAAGGAATGCATTACTTTGCTACTGCCACTAGAGTGCTTTCACCCATGATGGGCTGTCCCTTGTCCAACTGGTGAAAACAATCAAACACTAAAGGGTCTCAAAGCATCTTACAACTGGTTCTGGGATCAATTCTGAATTTGCAATTACTGCAGTATTTCACCATTGCAGTAGTTGTAAACCCAACTGTGGCTTAACTGCTTGTTCTGCTATACAATTAACTTTTAGACTACAAAATAAAGTAATAGAACCTAGTCATTCTGGTTTCAACTATCATAATTCCCATCTTTGTCCTTACTAGCCCTTTTATCCAGAGGTGGGTTTCTGCCAGTTCGTCCCAGATTGTGCAAACTGGTAGTGGTGGCGGGAGGCTCTGCCCATCAGCCTGGAGGCTTCTCCACATGTACAGAAGCTTCTGCACATGCGCAGAAGCGTTGCACAAGCATGCACGAGCGAACCGGTAGTAAAATAAATTGAAACCCACCACTGCTTTTATCCCATTACCTTAAACAAATAGACATTGTTTAGTGGATGTTCACAGTTACAACAGTGGCAAAAAAGTTTGCTATCGATCCTCACATTTACAACCTGTAAAGCTGAAATAAGATTGTAAGTACATTCATATTTTTATTTAGTGTTCACTTCCCTTAACAACTGAGTTGCTGGTTCCATTTATGGTTGCTAAATAAGTATTACCTGTATTTACTTCTAAGGATAATGGTTTCAGTCCCATGCCTACTTTGATCTAAAGAGGCCAACATTCAACATCTTATCCTAATATTTCTGGCTGTTCTGCTCAGCTACAAACAAATGCAATAACATGTTCATCTCCAGCAATGATGTCGGTGGTGTTGTATTGAAGCAGCATCTGAATGCTTTGTACTAAAGAAAAGGATATCTGCTCCCAGGATAAGTCACTTTCCTCATGCTGTTATTCTACCTCAAGAGACCACCATTCCTGCTGCAGCCCAATCTTTTCATTCTGGGGAAGTTATTCTAACCGTAAACCTAACCTCCTATGTTCAAGAGTAACAATCTGTGTCCTGTCTCTTCTGGGCAAGTATTCCATGTTTCACAACTATAACAAGAGGCTGCAGTTCTAACTGCAGAAGCCAAAACATAGAGTTTCTTTTGTACATTTTTCTTCCTTTCAAAATGATTAAAATAACAGAATGAAAAGAACAAGATTATAATTTCTATGCGTTTGCAACACATTGAAGGCAGCATAAGAATCACAGAAATTAATGTAACAGAAGAAGAAATGTGTAAATTAACTTTTTCCCTGTTTGCCCATAGTCTCGCAGCTCCCACCTCCTATTTATCTGCCATTTGACCCTTGTCTTTTCGCGGGACAAAGGAAGACTCTGACTGACATTCAGCTTTTTAATAGAGATCCCCAAGGTCCTCCGGAGAGGCAAACCATGCACCTTCTCATCTCTCCCTTCCTGGATTGCAGTAATGCCCATCTATTTTAGAGAAAACTCCAAGGAAGAGCGTTTCTAAAACATCGAACACACTACTACAACCAGGCAGACATCCCTCCAAGCACGTGCACGGCTGTCGGGTGTGCTGGGCAAAAGAAACATTTTACAGCATCCAGGAACCCGGCTCTCCTTCAAGCCCCTCAAAACGAGCCTTCTGTTCTCCTCTCCACGGGTGGAGAATCTCTCGAAGTCTGCTCCACGCCCGTCCCGCTCCTCCTTTACGGCGCGAGCAAAGGTACTCCGGAGGGCGAGGAGGCGCAGCAGCTCCAAGATCTGGAGGCGAATCAGCACGTGCCAGCCGACCGCGGGGAGGGAAACGTCCCGGGCGCCTCCCCGCCGGCCTCCACCAGCCTCACTTTCGTCTCTGTACCTGAAACTCAGCGAAGTCCTCGCAATTTAGAGTCGAGCCGGGCGCTGCCATGTTGGAAGGTCTCAACGCAGCCAATTGGAAGGCGTGACGGAGGCAGGCCCGCCTCCTCCTGCTCCTTCGCCGCGCCAAGAGCACGCTTCCGCGGGATCCCGAGCCGGGCCGGAAGTCGCGGGGCGTCTGTTGCGCTGCGCCTTTGCCCGTTCCTGGTGCGGATGGCCGATGTCGCCGGGGTGCAGGTGGTTAGAGATCTTGAACTGGTCACGTAGTGCTTGAGACCGATTTTAAAACGCAACAGCAGCCGCGTTTGGAGTTGAAAACCAACCAACTGCAGCTGGTCTTTTTCTCGGGGCAGCTTTCTTGGGATGCAAAGTTTTTTTCCCCAAGCTTCAAGATTCTTGTTTAGGCAAGCCGGCTAGGAAAAATAGTTCATTTAGTACAGGCAGCCGATCTTGAAGCCATGTGTGAACCAGGACGTGCCACGAAGGAGACTGAAGAGAGGTTGAAAATATACTATTCCAAACGGCTACAAGAAATGGACTTTTAGAGATAATTTTTATTTAAAAGAAACCTTGTCAGAAGTTAAACTTCTCCTTAAAAGCTGTTGTAAAATGGAATTACCGTAGTTGGGCACTGGGCATAGCTCCAAAGACTTTGGTACTGTAGATTTCAGATATTATCTCAATCATTCTTAGGAATTCAATTTTATTTTGTTTTAAGTTAATAGTGGGGCAATAGACAGTAAAATAGAAAAACCCAGGAAAGAAAAAAAGTCCACTCAGGTTGGCAGAAGGCAGTTTAAAATTGCTCAGCTAAAAAGCTAGTTGGCCAGATAGAAGAAAAGGAATATTTGGAGATGTATGTGGCAGCCAAGATAGAAAGTTCCATCTACTCCTGCCCTCTGGATTCTAGTAGAGATAGTGCTAAAGGCTAAAGTGATGGGAAAGGGTTTGAGTGGAGGAAAGGAAGTCAGGATGGAAAAGGAAGCAAAAAGCTAAGACAGGAGGGGATTGAATGCCAGATTTGGAGGAGGCAAGGCAGAGGGGGAAAGAAGAAAGGAAGAGTATTTGGACCAGGTGAGGTGAAGATCCCTGCTAGGCAAGCAGAAAGGCTGCTTGTGAACTTTGGGAAGAGAATCCAGGAAAAGCTTTTGGTCCTTTAACCAAGGTAGAGCGTGAGCAGCTGCCAGTTTTCCCAGCCAGGAGACTGCAAAGTGGATGGAATCAGTTTGGTCTAGTCTAGTTGTTAAGGCTCCAGGCTAAAAAACAAGAGACCAAGAGTTCAAGTCCTGACTTAACCATGAAAGCCATCTTGAGTGACTTTGGGTCGGTCACTCTCAGCCCAACCAACCTCACAGATTGTTGTGGGGAAAATAGGAGAATCGTGTGTTGGATATGTTCGCCTGGTGCGCCAGTTGCGACCCTACCTGAACCGGGAGGCCCTCACAACAGTCACTCGGGCCCTTGTGACCTCTAGGCTGGAATACTGCAACGTGCTCTACATGGGGCTGCCCTTGAAGAGCACCCGGCGACTTCAGCTAGTCCAGAATGCGGCCGCGCGAGTGATCGTGGGTGCACCTCGGTTCGCCCACATAACACCTATCCTCCGCGAGCTGCGCTGGCTACCTGTTGATCTCCGGGTGCACTTCAAGGTGCTACTTACCACCCATAAAGCCCTTCATGGTAGTGGATCTGCGTACTTGAGAGACCGCCTCCTGCCAATTACCTCCTTGCGACCTATTAGATCGCACAGATTAGGCCTCCTCCGAGTTCCATCCACCAGTCAATGTCGACTGGCAACTACACGGAGGAGAGCCTTTTCAGTAGTAGCTCCGACCCTTTGGAACGATCTCCCCGTGGAGATTCGTATCCTCACCACCGTCCAGACCTTCCGCACAGCCCTCAAGACCTGGCTATCCCGTCAGGCCTGGGGATAAAGATCGTAATCCGTCCCCACCCGAATGATGAATGTTGTGTACTATTTTTACTTATGTATTGTTTTATGTCTTACTGTCTTATACTCCCCTCCCTATATATTGTAAGCCGCCCTGAGTCCCCTCAGGGAAAAGGGCGGCCTATAAATAATAAAACCAAAACCATAACCATGTTCACCACTTGAGTTGTTTGTAAACATAATAAAGGCTGATACAAGTGGACCAGGTTGTTTCTACCCACAATAGCCATCACCTTGAAAAGCTTCCACCAAATACATTTTTAAATGAGTGCAAAAGACCTAGAAGTAATCCTCAACTTACGACATTTGTTCAGTGACCCAAGTTATGATGATACTTTATCAGGGACTTACAATCTGTGACCAAAGTTCTGGCCACTGGACACATGATCAAAATTCCAGAGCTTGGCAGCCCACCGTACTTACAACCACAGGGGTGCTGCAATTTCCCATACCTGCTTATCTCCCTCCCCTTCTGTCTCTGGCCACCCTCCACCTGTGAAGCCTTCAGAAATCTTACCAAGGCTTGTGACTGGATGACACAAAGAATGGCTTGGCTTGACCTGGGTTTGTGGTAAACAACAATTCTTGGTTTACAGCTGCAGTGGGGAGTTGCTGTTTCAAGTTGAGGCAGTCATGTGACATTTTGTTCTATAATTACACACACTAGCAATCCCAGTCACAACTGGTTTACCTGTAATGCCTTTGACTTGTGTTTTGGAGAAGGGGTGGCAACTCATCAATGGTAGTAAGAAAATAGGGCACCATTAATGAGAGGGGGGGGGCATATTCTTTCAGGTTGCTGACATCCTTTAAGATGTATTTGCCTTCTTTGAGGGAATCCTATTAATGGCAGTGACTGTGGGAAGGGAAAAGAGACAATTTCTATTCCAATACAAATTGAATAAAGAGAGGCTGCTTCTGTTGCATGATGCCTTTCCCCAGCTGGAGGACTCCCCCAACTTAGCAGCTGTTTCTTCAATCTGAGGTTGAATCATAGAGCTGGAAGGGACCTTGGAGGTCTTCTAGTCCAATCCCCCAAGGTTGCACTAAGTGGTGGATTTGCATTGTGATACATTTTAAACCCCTTCATGGCATGAGATCATGTTCTCCCCAGATATTTCAGCCTGTTCTATATTAGATTTGGCAGAGAAGGCTGCTACGATGCCATCAGCTAGAGATCTACATTTGTGAATCCCAGGAGAGGTATCTGCCATGGTATCACATTATGGGGCATCCTTCCCTACCCTTTGAAATTAATTCTATCCCTTTTGACATTCTGGAACTATATTTTATGCAGCATATATTTTTATAGCTGTTGTTTTTATATTACTTTTATCTAGTTGTTGTATACTGCCCAAAGAGTTGCTAATGGTGAGATGGAAAACTATATAAATTTAGTAAATACATAACATATCACCCCCCTCATTCTACTCACAGACAGGTGCAATCCATTAATTTTCCCAGCCTTATTTTTCCTCTATGCAGCCACCTATTATCCAAGTGCAAGTCTTTCAAAAATGGAACCCTTACAGCTGGTGAAGAATAACCTCTAGGCATCAACTTCCAGATTCTTTTGACCTCTGTTTACAAGAGATCAAATAGCTAGAGCTAATGAGTCCAACCCTGCAAGGAAACAACAGTATTGTGAGAGCAAATGAGATTGAACAGGAACCAGAGGAGAGGAGATGTATCAGTTGGAACAATCAATAAATGCTTCCTGGTCACCTGACTTATCTGATGTAAAAGGGGGTGAAAGGTATCTTATATGGGTATGCACACACCTTACAGCTCTTGTTGGATTCCATTGGCTTGAAGGAGAGAGTGGTTAAACCTGTCTTGCTCATGGGACGGGGAGAAGATGATAGTATTTTTATGGGTATGGCAGAATGGCAGATGCTGCCAGGATGTATTTATATTTTATTTAAATGCAAATGTGGATGGGGTCTGTTATGGAAAAATGAGAGGTCAAATGTCTACTTACAATTTAAAGTAGTCATCAGATTCTTATAACAACAGAGGGTGGTAAGGGGGCTTGTCCAGTTGAGGAATTCTATGCCACTATAAAAAGCTGCTATTTCTGGTTGACCACCAACTTGTATGGACTAGTATTACAATCCCAGATTTTTTTTATTGGCCCCTTCTTTCCAGGCTAGATCCATCATTCTAGTCTCAATAAAAGCAAGGCTGTATTTTAGGGGTCATTTTTCTAGCTTGCCACTTTTATTCAGCATATATTTTATCTTTTCCAGTGAAAGAACTAATCCAAACATGATATTTTTATCAGAATATATTAGCATCATATTAAAGAAAATATGAATTGACACCAGGAAAGCAGCAGAAGGGCAATGGGAATTATTTCCACCCCTGCAATAGAAGACAATAGTTTCTAGAGTAATGAAGCCACAGCAGAAATTCATATAATCCTAAAGAGAAATCCTTATTCTCCTCCCTGCGCTCCGTTCTCGCTTTTATTTGAAGTTCGCGCTGGTTCCACTAGTCGGCCTCAGCCCTCAACCTCTCCCGCTTGGCAAGGGGCGAGCGTTGCCATCGAAGAAGCCAGTGCGCGAAGAAGAGGGCTGGAGCAGGAGAGCGGAAGGACCGGAAACCCGAAGTCGGACCGCGGAAATCCAAGGACAGTTCGCGATCATGTCTGAGTTACCGCTGGCTGTTGGTGGGTGCTTCTGGTGGCTGCTAAGGCAGCTTTTAAGGTTTTCTCGCCTTAGGAAACGGAGCTCCTTCTTTTCCGCCCAGTCTCGTAAAATTTCCCCGATCGACCACCTGCCCATTCTCTTTCGAGCTAGAGGAATCGGAAGCCAAGCGATGGGTTACTTCTTCATTTCTCGTTTTTAATTTCATACACCTGTTTCTTTTTCATCCAGGCAAAATTGTCAGGAGGCTGGACAAGCGCATTTTTTCGGTTGCGCGGGCTGCTAAAAGACCGTATTCTATAACTAATAGGCTGTGTTGCAAAACTGAGAAGGCCGAGGAAAAAACCCCGCATTTGAAAGAACAAGGTAAAGTTCATAATTCATAATTTCTTGACGAATCCTGTGTATGCTTCGTTGGGAGCAATTCACATGGTGTAGATTTATGCCCCAAAATACAGTCAGCTGCTTTTTCAAAGAGTTGGAGAGTTTGATTTATTTGTGAGATCAATAGCTTTTCCAGCAATTTGTGTTCTCTAGTCTATTAAGTCCTGTCACAACTAAATATGGTCAGGATTTTAACTTGGAACAAATGAGAAAATATTAAGGGCCTAAAGAGTATGAATGGAAGTTGACACATCTGTGGGTTCACACAATATGCCGAACCAAAATGTGATTGCTTGTTTTCTTTCTTAGTATGTTATGTGAACTCGATCACTTTTAGCAAACCATGATTTTTATAGCTTGTGGTATGTATATCAGTCCAGGTAACTGATTTGTTCTGGTTAGATGGACCTTGGGTTATGTTTTTGGATGAACACAGCACAAATTTGTAATTTGCCCTTAGAAAAAAAAGTCAGTTTGGTGTAGTAGTTAAGGTGTCAGGCCAGAAAACAGGAGACCATGAGTTCCAGTTCCACATTGGTTACAAAGCCAGCATGGGGATCTTGGGCCAGTCCCACTCTTTCAGTTGTAGGCAAGGCCAAGCTATTTCTGAAATCTTGGCAAGAAAAGTTCAGGGCCTTCTTCAGGAAGTCACTGGTGTCAAAATTGGCTTGGTTGGTTTTTTTTTGGTTTTTTTTGCTCCTTTTTTGTTTTATATTGTAAGGAATTCATGCTCCAAAAATATGCATATGGAGCTAAGCACTATCTTAAATATTGTACAAAAGTTGACATAGGTATGTCAAAACAAAATATTAAACATACTTAAACTTTAATAAAACAGAGTGGACCAATAATATACAGTCACCCTTATATATAGATTCTGGGATGGCAGGGATGGCTTCACTCTTTTTGGAAAAGAGGGTATATTGAATTAGAAACAAGACATTTTCCTGTGTTGAATTTCTGTATCATTCCCTTGACTGAAGTATTTGAGAATATCCAGGAGTACAGTAAACATTCTATTAATAGCTGAAAAGAAGGGGCCACTTAGGCATACAATCTAACTCTTTGTTCAGTGTGTGAATCCAAATCAAGCATTCTCTGCTTGAACAATCCAGTAAGGGGAAACCACTACATCAATGGGTAATTGATTTCAATATTGAATTGCTCTATTAACAGATAGAAGGATAGGAGTAGGTATGTATGCCGGCCTGAGTTATTTATAAAAATAAAGGCATGCTATAAATATATAAATAAATAAAAGTTCGAAAGCAAACAGAATCCTCCTTTTGATAGCTTAAATCCATTATTTTGTTTCACATGCTCTAGCTCCGTGATGGTGAACCTAGGGCACGTGTGCCACAGGTGGCATGTGGAGCCATATTTGCCGACATGCCAGCCCTCAGCACTGGCATGTGTGCACCGGCCAGCTGATTTTCAGCCTTCCGGAGGGCTGTGGGAAGCCATTTTTTGCCCTCCCCAGGCTCTGGAGACTTTCCTGAAGCCTGGGGAGGGCGAAAACTCCCCCCCCATTTCATTCTGTTATTTTCAAGTCTATTTCTTAAGAGGTTATTTATTTGAAATTTGTCTCCCATTCCATCCACTTATGTGTCATTTGATAAGCATTCTTTCCAACTCTTTATCCAGCTCATTGGTAAAAATGTTAAATACAGTAGAGACCCACAACTAAAGTCTGACAAGGAATCTTCAGCAAGAAAGGGGCTCCCCCCTTCCTGCATAATGAATATACAGTGCAATGGCACCCACAAAATTCCTTCTCCTAACTCTGATTATTCAGCAATCAGACTTTTTTCTAGGAAAGTAAGCAGAGGTTTAGTTGCAATGTATACTTTTTCAAACTAGCAATTGTAATATTAGCAGGCATGCTTCTGCTATTTTACATAGGCTCCATTCTCAGAGGAGTTAGCAGGTTTGATATTTTGAATCTTATTTTTAGTCATTATTGTTTGAATCCAAAAAGCATATACAGATCACCCTTGACTTACAACCATTTGTTTAGCGACTGTTTGAAGTTAGAGTGGCACTGAAAAATGTGACTTAACAACTGGTCCTCATACTTATTGCAGCATTCCCACAGTCACATGGTCAAAATTTGGGCACTTGATAGCCAGCATGTCTTTACAATGGTTGCAGCATCCAGGGTTATTTGATCTCTATTTGTGACTTTCCCACCTGGCTTCTAACAAGCAGAGTCAACAGGGGAAGTTAATTTCACTTGACGAGTGCAAGATTCAGTGATTCACTTAGCAACCATGCAAAAAAAAAAAGATTGTAAAACTGAGCACAACTCATTTAATAACTTGGCAACTGCTTAGCAACAGAAATTCTGGTTCCAATTGTGATTGCAAGTCAATGACTACTTATATGTAATACATCTCTCTGTATTTTTACAGTCCTCACAACAGTTTAGATTAGGATTAGAGAAAGTGATGTTCTCAGACTAGTTTGTGACCCTTCTGCTGACTTGAGATTTTGAATCCAACTTAATTAGTGCAAAGCCATGATTTTTCCTGTGAAACTTAATGGAAGTGAAAGTTGGACTGAAGCAGGAGAGGTAGATTGGTGATGTTTTTGATCTTTGGTGTTGGTCGTGACTGTCACAGACAGCAAAAAAAACAAAAACCTACAAGTCAATCCAGTGTTCTCACTTGAAGCGCAAATAATGAGGTCAAATTATTTTCCTTTGAATATATTACACCCAGCTCTCTAAAAAAGGCTGCTATGAAAATATCCCTTTGACCTGAATATCAGGAGAGAACAATGAAAGAAGGAATAATGGCAGAAAGTCTGGGAGTCACAAAAGTGAAATGTTTACCTCTACTATCACATGGGCGTGGGTGACTGAATGCCAATTGCACAGTTGCTTCTCTTTGTGGTGGGCTAAAACTGTCTTCATTGTTGAAACTGGACAGCCATTTGTGCAAAATAGTGTAGGATCTTCTGCTTGAGGAGGGGGTTGGACTACAAGATCTGCAAGGTCTCTTCCAACCCTGTTATTCTGTATTCTCTGACTATAAAGTATGTTACCCTTAGGAAAACTGTTAGCATGGGGCTCCTTGGCTATGATGCTAGAATTCAATTCTGATGCTGCCTTTTGTCCTTGGGTTTTCAGGTGGTACATTTTCTCTTTTGTTTCTCCTGCAGTGCGCTCCTCTCCATTCAGCCACGAAGTTTCTGAATGGGATAAGAAACTGTTGATGTGGTCAGGCCGCTTCAAGAAAAAAGAAGATATACCTCATGAAATTTCGTATGTTCATTACCCATTAAAAATGATTGTTGCTGACACCAATTTCAAATAGATATATATTTTTCATGTGGTAAAAAGGAAGGTGGTCATGGGGGGAGGGGGAATGGGAACATTAATACAAGAGCAGCAATCTGAGGCCAACGTGCTGTTTTCTTGGAAGCTCTGGTTCAGCTTTTGATCTATAGTCACCTTTGGAATTGTTGTCAGTTGAGCCAATTTGCTCTGCCTATAATGCAGTTTGTAACTGGCTACAAATGCAGTTTGGATTGTAGATAATTTTGTCTACAAAATACTCCCATCAAGAACTAGAATATTATCATATCCTCGCGAAATTCTCTTTGTCAAGATTAAACCATTTCCCCCAATCTCTCTTTGTAGGACCACTTTTCCATCTTCCTGTTCCAATTTGTTTGAATCTTGAAATATTGTTTGTCCAAAGCTTGACACACAACTCTAGGTTTAGTCTGATAAATGTAGGGTAGAACAGAATTACTGCCTATGATTTGGAAACTCACATCAAATACTTAAGTCATTCTTTATGAGGAACTATCAAAAAAGTTTTCTGTTTAGTTCAGATAGAGCAGCTTATAAAACATTACAGACTTATAAAACTTGTCCTCTGGGATATCAAGTCAAGTGGATTTTCATCTGCTTCAGGCTAAATAAGGCTTAATACTACTGTGGAATTATGATATTGATACTTATTGATAGACGACTGTCTTAAATAGTGGTTTTTTAAAAAGAATATAATATTTGTATAAAATTTATAAATAAAAAATGATTAGAGGACTGGAGGCGAATGTGTATGATGAATAATTATAAGAATTAGTCTAATGAAGAGGACTAGGGATGACATGATAGCAGTCTTCCAATATTTGGGCGTCTATCACAGAGAAAGGATCAATAGAATATAGGTTTAGTTTTCTGCTTGAGCAGGAGGTTGGACTAGAAGATTCCCAATTCCATTCTTGTTATTCTATAGTCTCTAAATTTGGTGAGAATAGTGTCTATTGGCAACTAAACGGAATATTTTGTTCAGAGGACATATTTTATCTGCAGAAAAACTTTTGTAAAACTCTTAGGATGCTGAACTAAAGAGTAATTGTAGGTATGATTCAGTAAACTCTATTGGCTTTCCCCAGACTCATCTTTCTCCAAATGTTTGATTTCCTTAGTAATATGAGCAATGAAAATTCTGGAATTTGAAGCTCATACATCTGGCTCACATTCAGATTGGAGAAAGCTGTCCACTGCTTTTAACTTTCATAATACAAGCCTACCTTTTACATTTCACTTGCTTTGGTATTGTCATGCAAACATGCTATTTGATCTTTGCTCATAAGCCCTGTATAGGAAATTGCCAACATCCTACTGTAATTATCAGGAAGTATGATTGCTTTTCAGTGACTCATCTGTGGAGTCTCTTCAAATGTATTGTTTTAGCCACCTATCAGTATGCAGAAGAGACAGCTAGAATTGCAAGAGAGATGATCCATCAGATAGATTTGATATTTTCTCTTGTTGGAAATTGGCAAAGTGTAAACATATAGGTTCTTATCTCTCTCATTTGAATGGCCATCTAGCTCACAATAGAGTGAAACACAATAAAAACAGAGCAGGAGTGGAGGGAGGATCCAAAGTTGCGACGACACAACGTGCAATCTCAATGCTCTGAGATCGCAGTCGATACTTGCCTCTGGGTGGTCCAAAGGGACCTAAACCGTCCCGTAGGGACGGTGAACAGGAAGAATACATCTTGCTGATCACAGGGACATCGCAAAGTCTCTGTTTGATCCAAGAGAAGTTCTTCAAGGTGACAAAAAAATCCAGCCAAATGGCTGATAAAGTCGGGACAGCTCCAAAACGGAAGGATATGGAAAGAGAAAATGTTTTCAGCTGGCGAGAAATTTTTACTGTTTTAAAAATGACTGCCTATAAAAAAACCCTTAAAATTAATTTAAATTGGAGAACAGAAGAAATAAGTGGCGGAATTAAATTTGGACTGGTTTTGAACAGTGGGCTATCTTACTTTTTAAATGCTATTTGTACGGATGGAATTTATGCAAGCCTTTTAAAACGAACGGATTAAGTTTCTTTCTTCTATTTTTTTTCTTTGACTATTCTCTGTAATCTATGACTAAAACTCTCCCCTTTTATTACTGTGTGTGTTTTTCTAACTCATTTAAGAATCAGACCTTTTTTTAAAACTTGAAATACAAAAAGATACAAAAAGAAACAAACAAATGGTAACATTGTAACGTACCTCTGCTACTCGGAAGCTAGAGGTTTGTGTATTGGAAACAAAATACTTTTTTCACTGATTATCCTGGCTTGGCACTTCAAGGACTCACAGCTTGTTTATAGAGAGTGATAAGAAGAAAAGCACATAGATGTTCCTTTGAAATAGATTTTTAACCAGAGAAAGGTGAAATGTTATTGTGATGCTTAATTCTGCTAAAACCTTCTAAGCTAGAGTAGCAGTGTTTGTTAGCTGGAAATCATGGCACAATTTCAACACCAGAAAAAAGTTTTAAATCTGAAAAAGATATTCTCAGAAATACAGAAATTATCAAATACAAGTGAGAGGATGAGAAGAAGTTGGATTACTTAGTGCATCTAACAGTAAAATATGATGGAGAAGTTGAAGATGTTCATCAAAAGGAAAAAGTGGCGGTTAAAATCCAAAAAACCAAAGAGGAAAATGAATATAAAAAAATTAAAATTGCTGATATTTATGGTGATTGGTTTGTTCCTGAAAACAGAAAGAGTGGAATACTGAAAGAGGAATTAAATGAAGGGGAAACCTACCCCAGATGGGAAGATACAGAGAGGAAAAAAATAAAAGAATTTATGGATTTAAAGAGAGAAATCTTATTAGCAATAGTTTTGATAACACCACCAACAATCAAAGATAAGCTGATTAAGGAAACAGAAGAAGGGTATCGAAATTACATAAGAGATCTTACAAGCAAAGAGTTGCTAAGAGGAGTCCATACAAAGCTGTTTAAGGAGATGATTAGAGGACTGACGCCACGAATGGCAGAAGATATGACACTGTTTTGTTACTGGAAAGATACAGGTTGATAGATGGAAGAGTATAATTTAAAACGAGCTAAATTTAATGATAATATAAATAAATGATTGATATTATAATGTATACAATGTGTAGTGTTATGATAAGTAATGACTAGATATGAATATTGAATGATACCCATGAAAGGAAGATTAGAAACCCTTTTGGATTATATATAAAATAATAATAATAATAAAAAGAATTAAGTTAGATTCAATTAAGTCTTGATTACTAGGGGGAAATGATATGATGCAGGATATAGTCAAATAAAGGAGGGATAATGATAATAACGTGTGTGTGTGTATATATATATATATATATATATATATATATATATATATATATATATATATATATATATATATATATATGTCTGTGTGTGTGTGTGTGTGTGTTTTTATTTGTTTGTTTATTTGACTCTTGTGACGAGCCGAGTGACAGATGATGGAAGCAGTTAGCTTCCTCCCATAATTGGGGCATACCAGGGGTTGTGACTTTAAGTATATTATACATATACATATACATATACATACATACATACATACATACATACATACATACATACATACATACATATATATATATATATATATATATATATATATATATATATATATTAGATTTTTTACAACCCCTGGTAAGGCCCAATTATGGGAGGAAGCTAACTGCTTCCATCATCTGTCCTTCGGCTCGTCACAAGAGTCCATCACGACCGAAACCCAATATTTTTACTGTTGCCTTTGTTAAACAAATAAACACACACACACACACACACACACACACACACACACATATATATATGGGTACAATATAAGGAAATGAGATGTAAATCGTAAACAGTGATTTGGAAAGAAGGATAGAAAACTTTGTTATTAAATATTATGGATGTTTAGCTAGAATAGGACATAAGGATTTAGTGTCATTGAAGGATTTTAGAAATAGTACATGAAATGCCAGTATGTGGTCATATATTAAATCTTGGTATATTTTATGATGAAGGACATTTAAACAACTATAGTCAAATGAAAATGGAGGTATGATGACAGTAACATGTATAAATATCTGAGTTAAAATACTTGAGCTAATATGAATTATGCTTGATGACTGTGGAAGAGATGCACAAAAGCCTTTTGTAACCAACTGATACACTTTCTACAGTATGTAAAAAAGGAAGATTTTATGTGTTACTTGTTTTGAAAATTAAAAATAAAAAAAACCTTATAAAAAAAACAGCAAATGCTTTAAACCATTAAACAAGTAAAATTTAAATGTCAGGTAAAACTGGGAAAGTTGCTTTCAAGATCTTACATACAAGATAGCCATTTCCATGGGATAACATTATGTTTGCTTTTTAAAGGGCAAAGATGATGAGTGCATCAAGGAGCAAACTTCGTGTGAAAGTTGCCTACGTCGCAATGGCTATCCTGCTTATGGGTTTTGTATCGGCAGTTTTCATAGGGAAACAGGTTAGTAGAAAATTGTTACAGGGTTGAAAGAGGGATCAAAAATATTAATAGATTACCCATTATTCAATTATATTTCAAAGCTCATTGAAAATAGTGTGAAGACCCACTGCAATGGCTGACAAAAAAGTATGATTTTCATAGCCCCTGCCAATCAATCTGCAATTGTCCTATGGGACTGCATTATTTTCTGCCTTTTGTTTAAACATCTTCCATGGAGTAGGAAACACTTGGGTTATGTGAGCCAATCAGTCATCTATCATAAACAATGCCCAAAGAGCTTCTTGGGTGCTCTCTTTTTTATATACATAACAATGACTTCATGATTAATGTTATTGTATCCATCATTTGTCCAAAGAAATCCAGATCAAATACTTTACATCTCCACCCCTGGTGACCCAAATGATGCTGTTAATGCCCTCCAGGGCTGGACGCTGTGGGGGCCCAGATAGGGGACAACAATTTCAATGGAACTCTGGCAAGACCAAATGGTTTTGGATACTTGGAACTTCAAGATCCAGGATTCTTAACACATTTAGTTCTGGATGGGGTTCCACTACCCCAGGCAGACACAGTGCGCAACTTGGGGGGGGGGTTCTCTTGGCCCCTCAATTCTGCTGTCATAGCCAGGAGAATCTTTGCCCAACTTTGCATTGTGTGTCAGTTGCACCCCTTCAGTCCTTGCACTCAGTCACTCAAGCCCTAGTCATCTCACGCCTGGACTTCTGCAATGCACTCTAATGGGGTTACTCTTGAAGAGTATAGCTCAGAAGTTATAACTGGTGCAGTATGCAGCAGTGCAGGCAGTTTTGGGAGCTTTGACTGGCCCATATTATACTGTTGCTTCATGAGCTTCACTGGCTGCTGGTTTGCTTCTGGCTGCAATTCAAGGTTAACACCTTTAAATCCCTGTATGGCTTGGTCCCAGCTGAGGAATCGCCTCACCCCAATTGAGATTTCTCCCTTCATCCATGCCAGCAGAGAGGGCATGCTACGGATCCTGTCAGCCAAGAAATTCCATCAGGCAGGATCCAGAAGACTTTTCTGTGGTCTCTGCTCTTTGGAATATCATACACCCCCCCCCCCCCAAGGTGAGATCTGCACCAACCCTCCTGACCTTCCCAAGGGCCCAAAGACCTACTTCTACTAGCGTGCCTTGATCCCCAACAAGGAGGCATCACTGTGGAAGTGGTTAGTAGATTGAAGACCCGTGTTTATGCTTTCTCCCTCTCACCCTTTTAAATCAATTTTTAATGATTACTATGATTACTATGATTAATGTTTGTAAGCAGTCAGTAACCTCCAAAGAGATGGGCGACACATAAATCCAAAAAATACAAACATACTTGAACATGGAGTAACCCAGTAAAAACATAGGCTACTCTCCTTACCTCTCTTCTGTTGCAGATTTCAGGCTTGTAGGATTATACATGTGTCTATATCCAGTGACATGCGGTGAGGTTTATGGCTGGTGAGGCAGTCCTCTCCCCCAACACCCCATTGACTAAAGCAGTTTTTCGCCCCCCTGAGCTTGCGGCAGCCCGCCTGAGCTGCCACGAGCACAGGCAGGCAAAAGAAAGTGCGTTAGTCAGTGGGGTGTCGCGGGAGAGGAGAGAATGCCTGAGCACTGCATTTATTAAAGAAAAAAGAAAATTTGAAGAAAAAGAGGGAGCGTGGGGTGGGGGGCATCAGAAACAGAGAGAGGAGGAAGCGTGAGCGCGATGCTGCAGCTTTAAACAGAATGAGAGTTGAAGCCTCTAAAAAATGTGCCCTCTACTATGAGGCAGGAGAACTGCGTGCCTCAACTACTTCTGGATTTTTTAGGCTTTTACCCCTCGCTTAACTCTGCTCGAGCGCCTAAAAAGTCAGACTAGGTGAGGCATGCAGTTCTCCTGCCTCATAGTAGAGGGAGCTTTTTTAGAGGCTTTTTTAAACAGGCAGTCATTCACGGTGTGGCAGCAGCTAGCTAGCCTAACCTCAGCACTCGCCTTTTCCCGTTTACATTTTTTTTCCTTTTCATGATTGATAGTGGTGAGGCTGTGCCTCCCCTGCCTGCAGGTCACTGTCTATATCCTTAGAACAATGAATGTAAATGGAAAAATGTGGCAATCGAGAGAGCTAATTTGTTGCATTCTCATGAGCCTTAGACCGAACTGATCTGAATAAGGCCTGTATCTTAGAAATATACCTCTGGCTTATTTTAGGAAGCAGTTGTGTTTTTCTCTAACTGCTGAAGTTAGAAGTATACATGTTTGCTGATTTACTGTGTGTTATCCAGTAATTTAACTAGATAACCAAATTTATCTTCTGTCCACTCCTGTATTAGGGGTATTTTCAGAATTAGAGATAAGTGAACATTAAGGCATCTGTTTGCCATGCTGTAGAAATAATGACAAGATTAACTGTCTCTTACTTTCCATGTTATGGTTATTCCTGCTGCAGGATGTTCAGAAATATAGACATTTGCGGTATATGCCCATTGAGAAGATAGTAGAGACTGATGAAAGTACTTCTACCAAGCCATAATCAAAAAGAAGATTAGATCTGTTGGTGTGTGATTTTCATCATGAATTGGAAGAGCAACTTAAGAAACATTTACTTCATTTTTTTCACATTTCACAAAGAGAATTTATAGTTCAATGACAATGCTAAAATTTTCATCCTTTCTGATGGAAGACTTCATTTCTGACTAAAACAAAAGCACCTTTTGTTTTTGAAAGTCTGAATCTATATTAGAATGTTTCTTTAAATCCTGGTGTGTATGTATATTCTTTGTAACCTGTAAAATACACCCTGCTCTAATAATAAATGGATCTATCCAGGATACTGAATTCATCTGAACTGGATAACATGAATGGTAAAATAATTCATACTTTCTATACTGACTAGTGTGCAGATTGTATCCAAAGTTTTTTACTCTTGGGCATTTTTTTCCATTTCATGAAATAAGAGTAATTTCAAACCAGAATATTGAAATGACATAAGGCTACGAAATGAATCATTTCCTGACATTTGAAGAAATGCATGGTATTTAATAAACAATAATCTAACAGCAGCTATCCAAAAGCTACCTAGAATACGAAAGCCTTAAGAAACCATACAGCATACTTTTAATTGCTTTCCAATACTGCTTATGCCAATATTTATTTCAAATTGGAACTCATTTTTGTTATTAAATGGATATTCGAAAATATGCAAAAGGCTGGAATTTAAAAAATAGATCCATTCCAAAAGTTGCTACTAAAGTTTAATATGAATTTAAGTATTAAATTAGATGGTAGTGAATGTCTTATTTGGCTGATAAGAGCACTGAATCTTAACCTTGTAGTTACAGTACATGAAGAGTTGGTATTGAACCAGCTTTGTCCACTAGTTATGCAAGTATAGCTGACAAGTAGCATCAGTTGGAAAGGATATGTGTGTGTGTGTGTGTGTGTGTGTTTGTATGTGTACGTGTACATGTACATATATATTTGGTAAACGTAAGGTCAATAGGTTGGGAGATGAATTATGGTAAGAATAGAGTTGAGAAAAGCCTGTTTTGAACATTAGTTTTAATATTAATCTTGATTGAGGAAAGCTGGTCATGCCCAGTAGAATTTCTAAGAGGTAATCCTCGACTCACGATCACAATGGAGCCCAAATTTTCTGTTAAGCGAGACATATGTTTTAGTGAGTTTTGCCCCATTTTATGACCTTTCTTGCCACTATTGTGAATCATCGCAATTGATAATTTAGTAACCCAGTTCTTAAATGAATCTGGTTCCCCATTGATTTTGCTTGTGAGGTTGTCGCAAAAGGTGATCACATGACCGTGGGACACTGCAATAGCCATAAATATGAACCAGTTGCCAAGCATTTGAATTTTGATCACATGATCACAGGGATACTGCAAAGGTCATAACTTTGAAAAACAGTCATAAGTCACACTTTTCAGTGTTGTTATAACTTTAACTGGTCATTAAACTGTTGTAAGTTGAGGACTACCTATACCATGGAGTATCTTATGGAATAGTATGAGCAATTACATCCAAATGCCAAGGAAGGAACACCCATGATGAATTCCTATCTCTCAGATTTAGGACAAATACATTCCACAATTATGCAGTAGAACAAATGGGAAAGGAGGCAGCATGTTGGAAGCATTCTTACAAAATGACTTCCATGATGGGTATGGCCAATCATAAAAGATAAAGTGGAAGGGCATGATATCATCCATTGCTTACTTCATCTTTTTTTAAATGGACAATTAGGGATACATCTCCACAAAAAAGCCTGGGTGAAGCCACTTGCTTTTTTCCATTGCAAAAAAAATGTCTATGGGTCTTATGTGTTCTGGAGCATGCCAATTTCAAAATTGGTTAAATTAAAAAATATTTTAAAATGAATTCAGATTATCACAGAACATGGCTGACAATCGGCTGTTACTGATACCTTAATACTTGTGGATAGCAGGCTGCCTATCTTGCTGTTACAGTGACAATTCAACTCAGATGGGATTCCAAGTGCAATGCATAGAAGATATATTTAAAAGTTTGTAAATTAAAGCATTAAATTTAAATTAAATGCAGGAAAAAACTGAGAAAGGAAACGAATTGTTAAGATGTATCTCAAACTTTTCATAAATGATCAAAGGAGAACTGAATGGAGAAATTCCCTTGTACATTATTAATGGAATCATACCAGCTTTACTAAAATCTCGTGTGTTTTGTTCAGCACAGAATCTGTATCCGGGGCACAAAAAACACTCTCTACAATAACCAGACTTCTGTTGGCAACCTACGCTCAAATTCTTACTGTATTGTGTTTAATAATAATGGTATGTAGATAATACATTTCATAAGGCAACATCCAAGGTGTTAAACTGCAGGTTAGTAACTCTTTTCACCTAGGATTTAGTTCAGAAGGACAAAATGACATTTCCCTGGACACACAAGATCTGTCTCCTCCTGACTGCAGAGAGATTTTCTTAGCTATTAATTACCAACAATTTAGCAGAAGAGCTAATTTTCCATTGGGGACTGTCCTTACACAACAGTTATGCTAACCATACTGCTGTCCATTCATACTTAGCATGGCATTCTAGCAACTGGATAGCAACTTAATTCTACATTTCTCAAAAAATTCATCTTATCTGCATTAATGCTAAATTAAAATATCTTTAAGTGTCCTAGTCTGGTCTTGTAGTTTTGGGATTTGTCAGTGATGTGTAACTTTCTTTTAAAAAATTACATGTTTTTCTTAAGACAAAAAGAAAACATTTTATGAAATGTAATGCCTCACTTGAATAATACTAATGATGTCTTGTAGTTTTGGCCAAATCTGCTGGCAGAACCAGATCTAATTCTTCCTTTCTTCCCAGTTGAAAATGTCCATTGCAGTTCAGGTTTAGAAATAACAGATCAAGGTACAGGTAGTCCTAAACTAAGGATCAGTTGTTTAACAACCACAGTTACAACATCCTCAGAAAGGGTGATCTGTACTGTACTTCCGGCCATTGCAAAATGTGACCACCCCCTGGTCACAAGACTGAATTTCTAGTAAAAAAATGACCTTTCTGTACAATAGATTTACTTACGACCAAATGATTCACTAAATGATGATTGTAAAAATGGTCTAAAAATTGGGTCGTCATGTGGTATTTTGAGATGCAACTAGGACTAAAATTCAGGTCCCAATTGTGGTTGTAAGTTGAGGGCTATCTGTAGAATTATAGAATAGGGTTAGCCTTAATTTTTGAAATTGGCCCTAAATTCATGAAGTGATGAAAAGTACAGGCTATCATGGAAGGAAAAGAACAGTTCATCCATATTCATTTTCTTTCACTCTTCTGGCCTATGTTGGAACAAGGGTCCTCCAACCTCTGGGCTGTGGTCCACTAGCAGGTCGGGGCCTATTTGGAACCGGGCCGCACAAGCAGTGTGCGTGTGGAACTCCATTCACGTGAGTGGTGGATGCTTGTGCAAGCAATGGGCACTTGTGTGAACCACAAAGCTCTGCTCAAATGGAGCTGTGCATGTGTGCGCACCTGCCACTCACACAGAATCCTCCCATCCCACTGTATTAGAGGAATCTTTGCTACTGCCAAAAATCTTGTGATTATAACTCTGGATACATAAATAGGATACTAAATCCAGTGTTGGCTTTCCCTTGTAAACAAAAGGTTTACAAGCTCTTCAAAGAAGATCTTTCCAAACTCTCCCACCTCCCATTTTTTAAAATCACTTTAAGACAACATAACAATTACGGTCCTCTCACATTGCATTCAATCCACCGATTTCACACCTGAAAAGTATTGACACTTGTTTCAGGAGTTTATCGCCTCTCCTTGCTCCACATTAAAAAAAACAACCACCAAATAACTATCTTCAGCAGGCTACGTAACTAGTAACATTTTACAGCTTCAGCTATCTAAAATACTTCAATTATACAACTCTGGATTGTACAATCTATTTCTACATTTCACCTATATAATAAATCTAATTAACTCTTCTATAAACACACACTCCATTCATTTGAATATATGATTTAATTCACCCTTTTAAAGAGAGAACTGTCATCATTTACTAGAAGAAACACCAATGCACCATTATTGTTCTAGGAGCTTCAGAGAAAAACTTCCACTGTGAAGTTTGTGTAAATATACATATATACATACACATTAGTAATTATTCCAGAAGAGTGTGTATGTGCATGTACAAACTAAGTATGCACAAAAGTATTAGTATTGGTGTACATGATACATTTCAGTATCATATACACACTTCATTGAAGCTGATTTACAAAATATGTAGCTCCTCTCTAGAACAACTATGCGATAAAGTACATGATTTAAAGCATATTATATAGAATGACATGTAGTCAGTAATTTATCCTTTAAAAAACCCAGCCATAAAAAAAAATCGCTGTGGAAACGAAATGGACTTTTTTTATCATCAGTGTTTCTACCATTCTTTAAGAAAAAAAGATGAATATATAAAATTAAAAATGTTAAAGATTGCTCATTTACTTTTGAACTGCAAACTACATATTGTTTGCTTTCCTATGTGTAACAGATTATTTTACCCATTTGACTTCTGGTATTAAAAATGGGGATCTCTTCCCAAAGCAACCATAGCCAATCAGGAAGCATGATTGTCACATCATCTGGAGTCAAACTTGTTATGTATACAACAATTAAAATGAGCCCATAAATTCCTTTTCTCACCTGGGGCCCAACAATCTGGACAATCAACAAAGTGGACAATTAGTTTATTGCAAAATGTACCATCCTAGCCATCTTAGCTCTATTTTTAAATCCTAAGATCAAACAGGAAATTCAACCGACATTGTAACCTATGGTGCACCCTCAGCATAAGAGAGTGCTATCATGAATGCAGTAATTTCGACTGTGATGGCTGCTGAAGAACAGATCTCACCGGAAACTATGTGGGATGTAGGATATGGATCAGACTTTGACAAAGTAGTATGTTGTACGTGATGCTAGTTTTCTTTTGTAAAGTGTAAACAAAGGTCATCTGTTTGGAAAAAGTTAAATTGAATTCATAGGACAACACTCCTGAAGTAGTTATATTATACTATCAAGATCAGAAGACATGAATGTAGGAGATCACAGCAACTGGTATTCATTCCCAGGGTCTTAAATCCAAGCTTATTAGAGACCTCCAACCTCACCTTACCCAAAAGATATTCTTCAAGAAATGGAATCTCTTAGCTGATGCAGAGGCTGAAGTACTACTTTTTCATTGGAGATAGCTGTATTGAAAACTAAATGAAAGGTGCAAGAGTGTTAAATGGCTGAAGTGCTTATAGTTTAACCATGAAACAAATTATTATTTGGGCGTGTTGGAATCTATTATACAGGGCAGATGGTTTCTTCTATTTTTAATGAATCTGCTAATAACCAATCTGTCTGATTTGATTTAGAAACTGCAGTCTGTGAAAGCAGATGCAAACTAGGGATCAAGTGTCCTAGCATCAATAATTTAGAATATTAACCACTTACATACAGCTTTGTTTGATGGAGCTGTACAAAAAATTATGTTGGAAGTTTTCATCACCATGCTAGTGAGGATGTGAAAGTATGCTTTAGGAGAGAGTGCTAATTTAGTGGTAGAGAGGTTTTCTCTACCAATGGCCCAATTCAGAACATGTCAAAGAAAGTGCTATAGTCTTAATAGAAGGATGAGCTGATTCCCAGTCTGCATTGAAGAAAGTGAGCAACTCCAAATCCTATGCAGTCAAAATGGGAACACTTAAATCAGCTTGCTGATAATTAGCAATATTCCTAGAACCTGGAGAAAGGTATTCACGGGCTGCCATAAACACAGGGAATAGAATAACTCTAACCATATATGCTTATAAATTAACAGGAATCCAGGATGCCGCACAGAAGAATGCCACTCAAATTCTGAGTGTGCATTAAATATTTCTCTTAAATTCATTGAACAAGGCAGGCACCTAAAGGAATGCATGGGAAGGAAGAGTCTCTCAAAAGTCTCAGTAGACAGTGAAGAATGCTCCATATGGAAATGTTGTCCTTGTTTGAGATTCTAGGGTTACGTTTTCAGTGTATTAGGAAAATAGGAAAAATGGTATCTTTAAAGACGTGTGCCAGTTCTGAACATGGGCTCAGTATTTAAGATAAGCCCTTACCAAAGTGGCATCCTACAACTAAGAGCCAAATATTTTTCCAGTTGTGTTTAAGGTAGTGTATGTGCAAAGCAAGCAAATTAGCTCACACATTTATGGTAAATGAACCACTCAGAGCTCTACATTAATGGCAGACAGGAGCACTTCAGAGCTGGAAACCTTCCATGGGAGCCTCACACTGCTGGAAGATATATTGTTGCTGGCCAATATCTACTTGTGGGACAATGTTGCTGTCTTCTTCTTCTGTCCCAAAGTAATGCTCAATCAGGTCAAAGGCCTTTTGATATATTTCTTGGTTCTCATGACTTTGCAGGAATTCAATCTTATCCAGGCCTGCAAAAAAATAAAGAACTTCCATCAAATTTTGAACTGGAAGATATAGTTGCTCTATTTCAGCCTTTCCCTAAACCTAGAGACTCAACTAACAGACAGCCTGAACTCACTTATTCTTATGCAAACTGTAAAGAAGACTAGCTCTGCACTATTCAAGATGCAATAGGTCCCTTTGGCACTAAAGTTGGTTGAGCCTTATTAATTAATGTTCTCTTTACTATCTTAGAATCTGCAGATGCCAGTTAGACAACAGAGAAGCAGTATACAAATAATTACATATTCTCCAAATCTCTTAATGTTGTAGTTCAAATTAATATGATTTGTTTAACCCAATGTAGCCAAGTACCGCTTAAAGTCTAATGGCAAGATATGGCTTCCACAACCTTTTGTGGTACAATAGTACTAGTGAATTTTAAAATCTTGTTCTTATTTTGAGAATAAAAACTAGATTTACATTTCTACTAACCTTTTCTATGGCAATATACAAATATTATTTGAAATGGAGGCAACTAAAAAGAATATAGCAAAGATGAAGGCAAATACGTTTATAACAACTGCTTTAGACAGGGACTGAAAGAATAGGCAAACTGTATTAAAATTCAGATTAAAATAAACAATGGGAAATAAGCAAAGATCAATCTACTGGCTATTATTATATTTTTATCCCACATTTGTATGTATGTATGTCAACTCAAGGCAGCAAGCATAAATACTCCTGCCAATTTTCCCCATAGCAACCTTATGAGGCAAGCTGAGCTGAGAGGGGGCTGACCTAACTGGCTTTCATGCCAAGAGAGGCTTAGAATAAACTCAATCTTCTGGTTTCTAGCCATCATCCTTACCATAGGCTTCTTCGATGAGTGCACAGTATGGATTAATGCCAGTGCCACTTCTTCTTGCTTCTTGCTCACCCAGCCTCAGGATGTTTTCCAGTCCATTAAGTGCTACCTGCACAATCTTTGAATCCATCACGGTAAGGAGATCACAGAGTGGTTTGATGCAACCAAGTTCTACTAGATATCTGAAAACCATACCAATTGGAAGTCACACAGAGTATTTTGTTGGTCAACGTGCACATCATGGTTAGATCACTTATTAAAAACAGGTAATTTTGAAAAGTAAAATTAATAGGGCTCAAATGTAAAATTAATATGGCTCAAATGTCCTAAATACAAAAGAAGATTATTGCTGGTAATCAATTTTCTCTGGGAAAGTAGTAAAATAAAGAATTGAAAAACTGCTAAATAGTATTAAAAGACCAACCTAAAGCATTAATGAAAATATATCAAATAAAATTAGTTGCAGGCCAGAAAAAATAAAACATGGAATCAGCTCTTACCACAATTCTATTTTAAAGTATCTTTGGGAGCAATTACAAGAAGAGAAGGCAATTGCTATCCAATGGAAATAGGGTTTGGTTGATGTTCAGGTTTTTTTGGGGGTGGGGGTGGGGGTGGGGTTTCTGGTTTTTTTAAAAATAGAAGAAAGTTGGCAGTGTTGTTATTGGTTGTTTTCATTTTTTGAAAAGTCTGGGAGGTTTAAAATGTAAAATAATGCATTAAGCACTGTAGAATCTTATTATTTTTCTTCTGCACTTTTAATAATATAAATATTTGCACTGCAAAAATGGCACTTTAATGAATTTCATTAGCACAATCTTTGGGGGTGTTTTAAGGGGGTCAAGAACATGCAGCTCTTGGATCACCACCATTAATGCTTCGTAATGATTCTCATAATCAGCTATGATCAATTTACTACTTTATTACTTACTTTATTTGTTCAGCAGAACCACCTGATGTTGCATTAGTGATAGCCCAAGCTGCTTCTTTTCTTGTCCGAAACTCAGCAGTTTGCAAAATATTTATTAGAGCTGGGAAAATATTGGCATCTATGACAGTCTGAAAAACAGGATTTAATATCAAATAAAAATTAGACAACCTCCTCCCTCTTCATAGATTTAATTTAAATAAGAATTTGATGGTAGTCATAGAAATGTGCATTTATACTGACATATGTCTACACTATTATTTGACACCAGTTAACTGATAGTCCTTGTTTAGTGACTGCCTTGTACATAAATCATTCAGTTACACGGGTGATTAAACTATCTTTGCAACTAACCTCACTTTTATAATCTTTGTAGGTCTGTAAAGCAAATGAAAGCTGAAGTAAGATCATAACCCCAATTGTGGTTTCACTTAATCACTGTTTCACTTAACAACCAAGTTGCCAGTCGCAACTGTGGTCGCTAAATGAGGACTACTTGTATTTCCAAAATGTTAATATAGGTGGAGTTCACTTCTCTTAAAAGTTTCTGCTTAGAAATACAATATAACATTTCTTGGATTATGAGGAGAAAGTTGCATCCTTTTCAAAAGTTTTATAAAGACGTCTCATTTTTCCCTCGCAAATATGTCCCGGTTTCTCCCGCCCGAAAATGATTAATTACTTGTATCTGTGCCCTGTTTCCGGCTGTAATGTTTGATATTGTCCAACATGCCTCCTTATTGATTGATTCTTTAGGACTACTCAGCAAGTGTAATAAACTTTGCAGGGCTGCACAGTTCAGTATTACCTAGAAAAAGGGAGAATAGATTTTAGATTATACTCGGACGATGTATTTACTTCAGAGAAATAAGGATGATAATTAACAGAAGCACAAAACAACAACATCAGAAAGAGTGGTCCTAGACTTCAGCAAATAATTAAAAAAGAACCTTAAGAAAAACTTTCAGAGAGAAGCATAACTGCAGATGGCTTATCCAGTGAGAAAGGACTGGAGGGATGGTCAGTGGAAACAATATGAGCAATGACTACCAGAGGCTAAAGTTAATTCTCCCTTAAGTGGAGCTCATGGCAGCAAAATGGGCCATTCCCAAGTTCTAGGATGCTTCTTCAACTATAGCCCTGGGGATCCTCTTACAGCCCCTCAATTCAAGTACTAACTAGGTCCACCTCCAACTAGCTTTTGAGATTAACCAAGAATGGCTGAGGGCTATCATGCTGTGGCATCAGAAGTAGCACTCTACGCTGATGTGTTTGTTTCTTTTTGCTGTTTACCAATGGTTTATTTTGTGTGTGTGTGTGTGTGTGTAAGTGAAGATTTGGAACTGTAAAATTCAAAACAATGGAATAATAACGGATATTAAAGGGAGATACCACCCAAAGTGCACATCAGATCCATTCCATGTACTGTATATACTCGAGTATAAGCCTAGTTTTTCAGCCCACTTTTTGGGCTGAAAAAAGCCGCCTCGGCTTATACTCGAGTCAGTGAAAAATTTGCCCGAAATGGAGGAGAAAAAGGGGCGGGGCCATGCCGCTGGGTGACACTCGTGAATGGCCCAGTGCCCCTGTGAGTTTCCCCTCCCTCTGTGTCAGTTTGCCGCGCAGCGCGCACCGCACCATCCCCCCTCCTCACGTTCTAATGTAATGCAGGGCTGTCTTACGATTCCCCTTCCTCCCCCTCCTGCCGCTCTGCAACGATGTCCCACCTCCTCCTTGTTATGGCAAGCAGCCACATAGCGATGTCCCACCTCCTCTGGTACAGTGATCCAATGATAGGAATCACTGTGCCGTGTGTCATAGGAGGCGGGACATCGCTCCCGCGGCTGCACGGGACATCATCATCACAGCGGGACATCAGCATCATGAGGTGAGTGAAGTATTTCATTGAATACACCGCTAGTTTACTGTTTTTCTTTGAAATAAATATTCAAAAACATTATTGGTATCTATTTTTATTTTTGAAATTTACCGGTAGCTGCTGCATTTCCCACCCTAGGCTTATACTCGAGTCAATAACTTTTCCAGTTTTTTGTGGTAAAATTAGGTGCCTCGGCTTATATTCGGGTCGGCCTATACTCGAGTATATACGGTAGTTCCCTGGCAGGTCTGAAACAGTACACTTGCTTTGTAGCCCACAACACCACATGCATCACACAGCCAACATGCTGGCGGCAGAATAGAGTTTAGATTAAATGAAACCTACTCTGCTCATAGCATCGTGAAGTATCTTTGTGGATGTGCAGGCCTGTGCCTTCTAATGCTATTTAAAAAAAAGATTTTAAAGTATAAAACGGGAAATTTTTTGTTAAGCAAATGAGCATTGTAAGCACAGAGCAGTTCGTTTTATGCTGTGCAGAAATGTTTAGGAGGCAAAAAACTCTGCAGAGAGGATTTTTACACCTAGGCAGAGCTTTCTGTGTTTTGATGGAGCTTGGGCAGGGGCAGCAATCTTGCCCATTTTTTTTAATACAGCTTTTGCCAGTGTGTATGTAATTATAAAAATATTGGGTTAGGACTTAAGAGGCATTTGCAGAGAAGCTCACTGGGATATTTTGAAACTCTCAGATCAATCAAACTCAGATGTTTTGTTGTGAAGATAAAATTAAAGCTGAATATGTCATGTAAACCATTTTGAGCTCCTGGAGAAAAAAAATCTAACCAATATATTTTCAAAGAAATTCTCATGGAAGTATTACCATAAGCATCAGTTGAACACACAGTTTTATTTTCTAACAGCCAGCCACCGCCAGGTTACCAACACTTCTCTCTACGTGCTAAATCTGCTGCTTGAACTTGAACTGTATATCTATGGCAGGTTATGCTGACTGGCATGTGCCACACAAGTTATATTACAACAGAGGAAAGGACTGTGGACTAGGATTTTGAGCTTAACTGATTTTTAGGTAGCCTACATTTTAAAAAAATGTTTGTATATACAGTTTTGAATGGAACTTATAATCATAAGAGAATGGAAAAACATATACTTGCAGATAGCTAGCTAAAGTCTTTGCTACATCTGCCTAAATAACAACAGGATAGGAAAGAATCTGAAAGCAAAACCTTTCAGTAAAACAAATTTACGTATCACCATGATATGATGGCAGGGAGTACAGGAGAGCCACAGGTTTGACTGGTTATCTGACAGCTGTACTGAGCTGTACAGAACTTTTTATCTTATCCCAATTCTAACCCGAATTAAGGGATTACAGGATCACAAAAACAGACGAGACGTAGTTGTTAAAAAGGACTTAGGCAAGATCTGAGAAACAGAAGAGCACTTAGCTTAAACTGCTTCCAAGCAAACTTATGAAAATGGTAATCAAAGAAAAAAAGAGCTGCTACATAAAGGAAAAGCCTCTCTGGAGGAAAACCTAAAATATTTGGAATGTAAACAGACATGTGGATGGAGATGTATCAATCATCACAATATACTCAGATTTTCAAAGTGTCTTTGATAAAATTCCTCACTGACCTATCCTTTAATGCAGTGGTTCCCAACCTTTCTGGCTCCATGGACCAGTGGCAGCAGCAATGGCATTGCATGTGGATGGTTTTGTGCATGCAACCTATATTCTGCGCATGCAAAATCTAGATCCCACATATGCACAAATGAAGTTCTGCGCACTCGCACGCTGCTTGAATAGCCTAGTTCCCAGCAGACCATGGACTGGTATCAATCTCCAGACTGGAGGTTGGAAACCCTGTTTTAATGGATGATTTATAGTTAAAAAATAAAAAACAAAGAGTAGAATAAATGGGCAAATTTCCAACTGGCAACTAGAAAATACTGGGAAAGGTGTGGTGTCAATTCCTGTAAAAATAAGAATATTTAAAATGTGCTAGGATAGCAGATTCAATGTAGTTCAGAAGCTGGAACATCATGGGAAGTCTGGGGAGATGTTTAAAAATGATCCAATGAATGTAATGAAATGGGTCCGCCTTATTCTCTTATTGAATACATGAAATATTAGCTAAAAAGTATCATTTAAGAAGGCTCAACATATAATAGCTTTTCATGTAGCTGATATGCCTTGGCCATTTTCAAAACAATAATTTTCAACCCAAGTAGCATGTACACTTAACTGTCAAACCTTAAAACCAATGCTTAAACACCACTAATCAGAATATTATAAAATATTTTATCAAATGCTTGGGCAAATGCTTGAGTCAAATATTAATGAATGCATACAGCAAATAAAAAACTGATAATAATCTATGTTGATCTTTGGTAATTATTGGCAATTATGATTTAAGGATTGGGTTAAGATGATGGAGGATACAGAGTGAAAAAGAAAATGTTAGCCTGCACCACTTATACTATTGATCAACATCTAAATAGCTTTTTCTTGAATTCTAAGCATGCTGCATTCCTTCCTTCCCAAGCAATGATTGGAATAAATTTGGTTACAGGACAATCGACTAAGATAAATCAGAGATATCAATAATATTGATTTATTGACCAACTAATGTATTTCTAGGTATTAGAGAACCTCATAGACTTTTCCAGTCTTTTACTTGGAAATAACAAGCATATTTATGGATATAGATCACATTATTTGATACTCAACCATTCACCTGTTTAAATACCACTATGATCAGATTATTTACATTTGTAGTTTCATTTTGAGAAACAAGAGCATGTTCGGAATCAAATGTGAAATAACTAACATTCCTGTGTTTAAAAAAGCAGCTATCATCAAGGAACACCTACAAACATAGGTAGTCTTATGCAGAGACAAATGATTGGGTTCATTTCAATAGAACTGTCCAATAACTTTCCATTATTTCAGGAAGTTTTTGAAGTCCTAGTTTAATATTAGGAGCTTATTGAAATATTTTTGTTTTTGTTTAAATATTTCTACACCATTTATGATACATGATGAATCCCCAGGCTTTGCAGAGAATTCAAACATATATAGATCTGGTTGAAAACATCTGCTCAACCACTCAGCAATGGACTATTTTTAATATGCTACCATGTTTCCCCGAAAATATGACATGTCCTAATAATAAGGCCATGCCACATTTTTCAGGTGGGCAAAAATATAAGCCCTCCCCCGAAAACAAGCTCCCTGGACAATGCCCCCCCTCTGGCCAGGTAGAGTGCTGCTCACCAACTTAGCCGTATCCTGAAGTTGCCAAGCTGCGGGAACGCTTGGCACCTTTGGAATACTGCTAGGTTGCTGAGCAGTGCTATGCCCAGCTGGAGAGGGGGGGTTGCCAGGAGCCTGCTTTCTTGCGAGCGGGCTCCCAAAGAGCCGGGCACAGCCTCAGGGACGAACGGCTGTGTTGTGCTATTGCAGCAGTGCAACACAGCAGCCATGAAGTGACCACACTCATGAGCAGCCACCCGGCAAACCCCCTTTCCAGCCGTGCACAGTGCCATTCCCTGACTTAGGGCTATCGCCAAACTGTGTGAGTGCCTGTTTGCCGCCACCTGGCTCCCGCAGCTTGGTGCCTTAGAAATACCAGTGAATGGAGCTCTGCACAGCTGGAGAGGTGGGCTGCGCAAGCGGCTGTTCCAATCCCGCTTGCACACCTTCCAGCTCACGATGCCCTGGCCCAGCTCTCCCTGCAGAGCCAGAGCACCTCTGCTGCCACCGCCACCCCAGCATGGCTTTTTCGGCGGCTTCCAAACTGAGTCTTCCGGTAGTGGCCACTCTGGGTGTACCCTCTATGGTTGTGGGCCGCCTGCCGACAGAGCATATTTCCAGAGCGTACAACCATAGAGCGTACGCCCAGAGCGGCCACTGCTCATGCATCTTGGTGATACCCCTAAGTTCAGTGAATGGAGCTGTGCCCGGTTGGAAAGGGGGTTTGCTGGGTGGCTGCTCATGAGCATGGTCACTTCCTGGCTGCTGTGTTGCACTGCTGTGATAGCGCAACACGGCTGTTCGCCCAAGGCTGTGCCCAGCTGTTTGAGCCCGCTCACAAGAGAGCAGCCGCCTGGCAGCCCCAAAACAAAAAGCCCTCCCCTGATAATAAGGCCCGAGCCATATTTTGTGGGTCAAAAGAAAATAAGACCCTGACTTATTTTTGGGGAAACACGGTAATAAGCAACAATATGGGTGACTCTCACAAAAAGGAAAGCACATACAGCAAAGAGTAAAGAATAAGCTTGGCCCTTCCTCCGCCAGCTCACATTTTTATGCTAATTTTTATTCAAATTCTATATAAAAAAATAACATTCTTCAGGGTTAAGTATTAATTCAACAATTTTGTATTTTGTTACCAAGAGATGAACAATATGAATATGCAATGCATATTTACAGATAGATCCTATTTCTAAATCTTTAAGAAGGAACGTACCAGATCATATAAAATTATTTATGATCTAAAGATTTAACTGCATTTCAAACAGATAAAATTAATAGGGAGAGACATACCTATTCCGCAAACTATGTGTCTCAGACTCTGTAAACTAATTTTCAGCAAAGCTCAAAGCACTGAAATCTGAAGTACGATAAGTGAACCATGTTGCCTTTCGGGGGGAAAAACTTGTCTTTTTATGATGTCCCTCAGATGGGCAAATTTACTTCTGTTCAATGACTTGTTTGAAATGAATACATTAGGTTCCTGTATGAAATATTAATACCTGGGTTTGGATATCATCTCCTGTAACAATATTCCCAACTGCTCGCAAGGCAGGTGATATCACTTTGTAGTCATTGTGCCTAAAACAAGAAAAAGGTGCAGTTTAACAGATGTAATACTCTGTTATAATCAAGAAGCACATAAGTAATCTTAAACACGTAAGACTCCCCAAAATCCAAACCTGATTAAAAAATACCACAAAAGAAATTATTACTAGACTGTAAAATATACACAAGTGTTTATTCAAAGGTAGATATATTGTGATGATTGCTATGTGGTGTCAGTTTTTATACTACCTCTTTTCAATGAATATTCATGAACATATGACACTGTAGCATTTCTGGCTATGTTTTGCTTTTGGGTTGTATGTAATAGTAATATTGAATATCGCTTATCATAACATTGCTGTACAGTTGTTAACAAATGCTGAAACCAAATTTGTCACATTCCTTGAAAACGAGTCATGAATGCTTAAAGAAAAACTGGGTATCAAAAGTAGACAGAGCTACATTGCAGTATGAGAAGGGACTGTGTGAGTCCATATATAAAAACTATATATAGCTTAGAGATTTAAATTACCAATAATTAAAAAATACAAGATGGGGAATGAATAAGGATCTAACTTCTACTGTCAAATGGGTAAACCATGTGTAAAAGAAGTAACATATCCAAATTCAGAACTTTAAAAAAAAATACTATTTTGTACTTTGGGAGGAAAAAGTCACTGAATTACTCTAAGGGGAGTCCAGAGTCCAATGCAAGCAAATGTTTAAACAAATTCCTGTTCTTTGAATCAGAAATTTTCACTTCTTATGATGTCACAACATGCGGTCTTGATACTCTGAGACCGCCGTTGACAGTTTTGCCGCTGGATGGTCCATTGAGACCTAAACTGTCCCGTAGACACGGTGATCAGGAAGACAAAGCCTTCTTGGTCTCAGGGACATCGCAAAGTTCCCCAAGGGAAGTGCTTCAAGCCGGCAGTAAACAGGCAGCCCCCAGGCTGATGAAATCAGGACACTCCGGAAGGAAGTGAAAAGAGAAAGTGAGTCCATCTGGTGAGGTATTTTTTCTATTTTGCTAAAGACTGCCCAAAGAAACGTTTCTTTAAAGCCAAATTAGATCCTTAAGCAAAAGAACTGAGCGGCGAAAATAATCCTAATTGGATCACTGTGGAAAGTTTTTTTTCTTTGTAACTATTTTTTGTGGATTGAAGTGCTCGCAACGTTTTTCATCTCTCCTCTTAAAGTGAACGGATTGATTTTTTCTTCTGCTTTTTGTTGCTTTATTTTTTGACTTCTGGATTAAAACCTTCCTTCTTATTTTAACAATTCTTCCTACTACTTGTTATTAAATCACACTAAAAGAAATCTAAAGAACTTTGTTCCCTATAAGCCAGAGATAAATATTAGAAGGTGAAAATTAACAGTGCCACTTGGAGGTCAGAGGCTGGGTTTTTTGAAACAACGTATCTCTTTTCTTTCCTTATTTGACTTCACTAACTTTGTAGCTGAAGGGTTTGCAACTTGTTTACAGAAACTGATAAAGAAGCAAGGGCACAAATTGTTTTCACAGGCGCTTCTGATAATTATTTTGGCAGGGGAAAGAAAGGGGGAGGGGAAACAGAACCCTTCTCCTTTGAAGATCATAAAAGAACTTGTGTTCAAGTCAATCTAAAATAAAAAATAAAAGAGGCCTGGAAGGCTAGAGTGGCAGTCTCTATTAGTTTCTTTTCTTTTCTTTTTTCTTCTGTTTTGGAAACATGGATCAGTACTCAGATGAAGAAACCTTAAAATTCCAAAATATCTTGGCTGGAATTCAAAATCTATTGGAAGGATATGGGAGAATTGAGAAGAAGTTGGAAATACTAGTCTTCCTCACAGCAAAAGATAATGGGGTTGGAGCCCCAAAAATTAAAGGGCAGAATTAAGATATAGAAGATAAGACAATAGATGAATTTATTAATGGAGCAAATGGGTGAAAGTGGAAAGAAGGGAATATGAAAAAGTGAATTCGACGAATTGGAGTTCTACCCGAGATTCCAGGACACAGAAGAAAAAAAAATACTAATGATGATAGACATAAGAGAAATTTTTTCAGAAGCAAGATTGACAACCAAAGACAAGACAATTTTAGTAGCAACTGGTGGGCAATGAGATTATCTGAGAGACCCTTCAAGCAACAAAGTGCGGAGAGAAGTCTATAAAAACCTTATAAAGGAGATAAAAAGAAGACTTATACAACAATTGGCAAGAGAGATAAGACTGTTTTGTTACTGGAAAGATATAGGTTGACAATGAAAGTTGTTAATAAAAAATCAGTTGATTTTGGTGATTAATAAGTAGGAATTTTGTAACTCTTGGATTGTTTTAGATTGTTATCAAATGTTTATTCATTAACAAATAATTAATTATAATAAAAATAATAAAATGATAATGGATACAACTTAATGTACTGGCAAACTAGTAAAAGAAATTTGGATATAAATTGCAAATTGCGATCTGGGAAAAAGACCTATAAATGTTAATGGTCATTGTTTAACAATATATACATGCTACGGTATTGGCAAAAGTAACTTGGATATAAATTTTAATCAGTGAGTTGGAAAAAAAAGGGGGGAAGGTTTAGAAATTTTATTAATTGACTTTTACTTAAAAGATGTTATAAAGGTTTAATGTTATTGGAGGATTTTTTGAAATAGCTAATGAATGCCATTATGTGGTTGTGTCTTTAAGTATGAATGATTTGAGGTAAAAGTATGTTCAAATAATTGTAGTCAAATGAGAATTGTGGTACATTGATAGTAAGATATAGAAAGATTTTTGATTTAAAGTGTATAATCTAATATGAACTATAAGTAATGACTGGAAGAACTGCACGAAAGTTATCTGTAACCAATCGACACGCTTTCTACAAGATGTAATGAAGGATGATTCTTTTTTTGTGTTTTTGTTCAATTAAAATAAAATAAAAATTTGAAAAAAAGACAAAAAGAAATCACTAAAAATATAAGCACCGCTCTATACTTTCATAATTTACCAGTTCATTTGGGAGCAAAATGGATTTTTTTTTCTGAAATGTATAAAAAGATTCAACTCAGTCTCTTTGTAGGTCTCCTACAGTGTAAATATAGTTTATGCTTGTTTAGTATTGCATTTCAGAATGTTAAGCTATGTGATCCAGCGTTAATTACACACGAACATAAAGTCAATAATTTTTCACATTAAATTTTGTAATTTTGGGAGAACAGAAGATGCTGTCGGATGAGGGGAGGGAATCATATACGTACAAAAACCATATGAAGCTCTAATTTATTACTTCCATTCCTCCTTGGCCAGTTGGTGGATGTCTGCTGTTTGTATGTGGGAGGTGTGTAGATATGCATCAGCTTAAGCAAAATGTGACTACATTGTTCTCATTAAAGCTACAGTGTTAACCAAGGATTCTTTCCATGCTATTCTGTCATTTAGTATAGATAACCGTCATCCTTAATTGTTCTGAGTTTATTATCTCATTGAGATGTGTGCAGTTCCCCCAAAAAGCCTCCAATTGTTAATCTTGGTTACATGTCCAACAATGTCAAGATGCCCCTTCCCAGCTGTTCATGAACTGTGAAGCATAAGAAGGAAGAATTGTTTATGTAGGCTTCAATGAGTGGCAAAAAGAAGACTGGGCAACTACAAGAGATATTGCAAATGGGCAAGTTTTACTTTCAAATAAAGACCTTACTCTGAAAATTATTCTTCATCAAGATCACATAGATAGAAAAATGTGCTGTAAAGCCAAGTTGACTGCTTGTTTAAATGCTATTCAAAAAGGAGACACTGGAACCAAATGAATCAGTCACTGAATGTGAAGCAAACATTGATTCAATCTTACATTGATATAGGAAACAGAATGACTTAATGAAAAATCATATGTACTTGATCTAAAATCCCTTACATCAACAGCTCTACAAGTCTTCTGCACACCCCAGCATCAATCACAGCCTGAATTTTATCATTGGGTCCATCAGACAAGTAGGAGAGAGCCCAACATGCATCTGCTAGAACATCTGTATCATTAACAAACAGCAGCCATGAGAGTACACTCAGACAGGGTGACACCTGCAAAGGTAGAAAGAGGAAAACAATTAATCAAATGGTTTCTATGAAAATGACTCAATAAATGCTTCTTACTCACAAGGTTGCTAAAATTGAATTCTTATGTATAAAAAGAGTGCTCCACTATACATCAAGTTTAGATTGTACAATTGAACCAGTCCAAAGATTAAATAATTGTAGTGAAAAAAATGTATGTAACCATTGGATTATCACTGTTGATTTTAATATTCTGAAATTAAGAAGAATTTCAGAGTTTCTACTGAAAAAATAAACCAAAATTTAGAAACAAATTCTCCTTTCAGATTTTAGCAAACTGAAATACGTATTGCTTATGATATGACAAATTGCTGGTCCTTTAAATGCCTGTCCATTTAGGAATACATTTGCATTTTGTATTTGATTTTGCATAACACTTGGAACCTTACAGAGGTAAACAAACTTTTTGTTGGGAAAGGACTCCTGCTTTCCATACACATCAAAATTATTGACTTCCTGTCTAAATTCCTAATGGATAATTGTGGCTTTAAAACAAACCACAGATATAATTACCAGTATATGTTGATGAAAAAGAAAAAAGACGTATCAAAAGTTTTTAGTTTTTAGTCTCTTGGAATACATTTTTAAACAGTAAGAATGGTGGAAATTTGAATGCTTACTCTGGAGTAAACAGGCAATAGAAAAGGGGACATTCTGACTCTCACACTAGAACAGAAATGCAGCTTCTAAACTCTTAAGACTATATAAATTAACCTATATTTTAAATTAATGCAATTATTCATTAAGACAGTTACTCTTATCCCTTGACCATTAGGTTTACTCAAAAATGTTTTAAGAGGAATTCTGTCAAATAATTTTTGAAAGTTGAAATAAATGATATTGATGAGGCCATCTCCAACCATGCTCCTCTTGACACTCTCAAAAATTTTGCTGATGAAATCAAGATATACTGTATTACATTTACAGTATTCCCACATTGGGTTTTCCCATTCCCCCAGTTATACAGCAGCTTATATGTAATATTTTCCTCAGGTAGACAAGTTACTATGTGTTCTATACATATCACAAACTCCTCCAGTCATCAAATCATCAACTATATGGGGGAGTGTTCTTGGTATGTGCATTCATTATCCAAGGATTAGGATTCTCCTATGGGAACATCTCAGTCTTCTTTGAAATTATTGCCCGGCTCTAGCTCACACGCTTCAGAGAATTCAAGGGCTTTCCAAACCCTTCCAAGACTCTTTCCTAGAAAATCTTCAATCCAGTGACAAGGCAACCCCCCATCCCAACATGTTCACAGCTCAATTCCGGAATGACTTCAGTATGAATCCACAAAGCTGGAGAAATCTACAAGGTAAGACAAAATAGAAGCAAGGCAAGGCACAAATACCAAGGTCCACCGTCCTAGGTCTGGAGACAGGGTTCAAGGCAAAGGCAAGTCCAAGAGGCAGATCCAAGAGTCAAAGCACAAATCCAGGGTCTAAAATACATGGTCATGGTCATGAAGCTCAACTAAGAGGTTGATAAATGCTAGATACCATAATAAATACATTGTTCCCAATGTTGTTTCCCTCCTCCTCCTGCACTAAATAGCCGGCACTCAGTGCAGCCCATTGAGAGGGGGCTGTAGCTTTGTAAATGGGCTGACCTCCATTGCTCCTTCTCTTCTCTGCCCTGCATGCTCTTGGGACTGGATGGAGGAGGCAGTTCCTTCTCCTCCTTGCTGGCTAGCTGCAGCTGCACACTCTCTCCATCTGAAGCCTCAGGGCTGTCCTGCTGCAGCTGGGCCTCAACTGACTCATACTCAGCTGGAAGCTCATCTGATCGCTCCCTGTGATTGCTCCACTGTGTTTGGACTTGTTGCTCTACTCAAAGCCACTGGCCACCTCCGGGCCTCTCCATATGACATGCCTGGGACCGGCTCATCTTCCTAAGCCTATGACTTAGGCAGATGAGCATAAAACTGACATCCTGTGCAATATACCAAAAATAAAGCAGGTATTGTTGGCAAGTCTGGCTTAGTTTAGAAATGTTTTTATTTCACCATAGGAGCTATGCTTTACCTCCTATGATATATTTCTATAGAGTTTGGACCCCTGTCTTCTTCCATGTAGATCTCTTGTTTTTCACTCTGAAAAAAATCAATGGTTTTGAATAAGTTGTCAAAAAGGGAAAGAAACCTCCAGTTGTTTCTCAATTACTGTACTTGAGGTGCTTTGTACCCTCTATTATTAATAATGAGAAATTGGCCACTTCTTCTCTGTGCAGGAGCCTATTGCTATTCTGAAGAAATATTCCAGAAAGATTACTTATAGGTTACAGAAAAACAGCAATAATTGGTACAGCTGAGAATGAAAAAGTAATTGTGAAGAAGACATTCTGGGAAAATAACCCTCCTATGAACAACTTTTTCCTCAAATAGAAAAAGTAACAGGGAAAACAACCCCCAGAAAAGAACAGAACCGAAGAAGCTTTTTGGCTGAGAAGTGAAATATTTTCAAAAAACAATTCAAGAAAGCCCAGATGCTTTTTGGAAAAAGCACCTTTCAGACATTAATTCTCCTTGAATTTTATTCTGTACCTTAACAAAATCTGGAGGAGGGTTCTTCCCTCTGCAAAGATTAGATAGTGCCCATACTGCATTCCGAGTCATGGTAAGGCGATTCTGTTTGGAAAGCAATCTGAAAATAGAAATAAAAGGTTTACAATATCATCTTCCTGCATAGTTGATTGACACTATATTAGATATTTATTATTCAGGCTTATGAGATGCATTACTTATGAACCAACTGTAAGTATCTTTAATGAGAAATAAGTTTAATAAGTTAATGAGAAATACCAATTTGTCAAATACTTCCTTATTTTATCTACATTACACTTTTTATTTCACCTTCATCAAGGAAATGAAGGTGGCATAGGTCAGTTTCTATCCAAGCACAGAACAGATTCAGATTATTTAGTTGTAGGATGGCCTGTTAGTTCATATACTGAAATTATTTTGATGTACTTTGCTGGTAAACAGTTTCTTTTCACAAAGATTGCATCACCCTTGCTGATAAATATGAATAACATTTGTATCACTTACTGTAATAGAGGGGGCAAGATGTTGCAGTCAAGTACATAGTCTCTACACATGGTACTATCACCTGCAATATTACCTAGAGCCCAAACAGCCTGAGAAAGAAAGAAAATAATTAAATATGTTTCCACTACAAAGGCTTTTCTAACATTATATTATACATCTAAGAAGATTTAAAGACTATACTTCCAAGCTAACTATCAGTAAAATAATACTACAATTTAAACAGTAACAAATCATAAAGTCACAATAAAACAAGACACAACATAGCAATCTAGTAAGATAAAGTAACACTATAAAGACAATTTTCAGTTGTGGGGAAATCCATACTATTTCATTTCTCCTTTTCCCTTTTTATTTTCTGAGAATCTAACCTGTTCCTGCACATCTTCAAATTCCGAGCTGAGTAGTTCTATGAAGATAGGAACAGCTCCTGCTTGAATCACAATCCGAGTTTGAAGAGAATTTCCAGAGGCAATGTTAGTCAGAACCCAGGCGGCTTCAAACTGCATTAGGAGATAGAAAAAGCTTCCGCCACTGATTTTTAAAATATAACATTAAATTCCATTAGTTTATACTCATTTGCATTTACAGGGTATCATTTAAGTTACCAATAATAACAAGAAACACAAGGAAGTCTTTAGTATCTGAGTATCTAAGCATCTATGGTTTCTCCAGTGATACTATCTAACTTAGAGAGTTAGCTCAAGATAGATCTAATGAAAAGGTTCTTACATATAGAAGGTTAAACAGAAATTGCTGCTTTCATTCACAATATAATTTTAGTGTCTAAACCAGCCTATTTATAGCATATCAGTTCTCAAATTACGAATTTTATCTTCAACTCAATTTAATATTCTCCCCACAGCTTCCTGGAAGGGAAATATAGAAAAACTCCATATGAAACTCAATACTGCCCTTATGATATGGGTTGCTATAGAAACCACAGCCATGTTTTTCTGTATTACCAGTTCTACAGAGCCATTCACCACTAGTTCATTACCTCTCTTTTCTTTAAATTTCCTGGGCACTCTGATAGCTTTTAGTTGCACCATCTGTTAAATAATCAAGAGAAATTTCTCTAAAAGTAGCAAAATTTTGCTAATTATGTGTAAGCTTCATCCACAAATGGTCGCTAGTAGTTCTTGTTGATAGGGGATAGTTTTGTGTTGTTCGTTTTACTGATTGTATGCTTATTGATCAATGACCAAAATAAAGTTCTATATGTCTGTCTATCTAGTAATCTATCACAATTGAGAGAGTCCTTGCTTATTGACCATTCATTCAGTGACCAAAGTTACAGCAGCAATGAACAAGTGATAGTTACACTTGACCCCCAAAGTTACAGCTGCAAAGCCCCAGCCACCCCTGCAATGCACAGCTGACCTTCATCATCTTCCTCGCATTGCTGACTAGGTGCACTGCCCAACTTGGTCCTCTGTGGTTGTGACTTTCTCCAAATAGCATGCTCCATTCTCACAATGCTTCAAAAAGCTTCTGAGGCCTTCCAAAGCATTGCAAGACAGTTGTGCACACCAATCTCCAAATTGTGCATGCCATTCTCACAATGCTTCTGAGGCCTTCTGATGCATCACAAGAACAGCATGTGCAAATGGAAGAATGGTAGGCAGAGTCTTCTTAAGAGGTTTCAGATTTCAGAAGCCATTTAAAGCATTAATAGAACAGTGCACATTATTTGTGGAATGGTGCTTGCTACTTGGATCATTTGTCTTAAATACCATTAAACTCACATTTTTATAAACAAGTCATAGAACAAATTGTGATTTAAGGCACATGTACAAAGTGATTAACATGGGGAAAACAAATAAAAAGGAAGAGAAAGAAAATGATTTGACTTTTAAAGCCCATCATTTTAAAATGAGCCTCTTGGGGTGCAATTTTAAAAAAAAGGGGGGGGGGAGAAATGCCACTAAAATCTCCAGAACTACCTGTCTTTATTTTCATATCTACAATTATAGATACTAAAGTATCTGAGTCTGGGCTTGCATTCCTTTCAGGAGAAACAGACAGAAATTCATAACAATAGGGAAATCTTCAGGGAAAGTAAACAGCAGCCCTTAAGTCTTCAGTCTACTACCTGAACAACATTACAAGTCCCATGGACCAAACTAGTATTAGTTCAAGCTAATACTGATCCTTTGGACAGATTTGTGTAAAGAACTCTACCAAACCACACAATATAAATCGTGACAAACCCATATATTCCACTTTTGTAACCTTATGGTGGGTAACTTTATGCAACAGCAAGTGTTGCTGACATCTGTTAGATGTATTCCCTAATATACCAATGTAACTGATTAAGATATAGTATGATTAAAACAAAGAATCCTAAGAGTAATATAAGAAAAATACATTAGTTTTAATATTCTTGGGAGCACTACATAAATTGATACAGGTAGTCCTCGGCTTACAACAGATCGTTTAGTGACCATTTGAAATTACAATAGCACTGAAAAAAGTGGCATGACCATTTTTCACACTAATGACTATTGCAGTATCCCCATGGTCACATGATTTACATTCAGATTCTTGACAACTAACTCACATTTATGATGTTTGCAGTGTCCCTAGGTCATGTGATCACCTTTTGCAACCTTCTGACAGACAAAGTCAATGGGGAAACCAAATTCACTTAACAAATGTGTTACTAAATAATCAATTGCAGTGATTAATAAATTATTCGCTTAATAAATGTGGCAAGAAAAGTTGTAAAATGGGGCAAAACTCACTTAACAAATTTCTCACTTAGCAACATAAATTTTGGACTCAATTATGGTTGTAAACTGAAGACTACCTGTAGTGAGAAAATGCCTTGATGAATTCTGTCTTCCACCTTAATTTAAACTCAAGGGATTTTGCACACGAACATCTCAGTAGAGGGGGAAATGTAATAGTACATCAATAGTGTCATTAAAGTTTACTATTAAAGATGCATTTATTTGTATACTTATGCATCATTTGGGAATTTAAACAATTTATAAGCAAAGAAACAGGAAATAAAACATTCACTCCTCCCAAATGAGTGGAAATAAACTAAAATGAGACAATGTTCTTTGTAAAAATATTTTTTTTAAAGCTGAACTGCTAAGTTTTTCACAATAAAAGCTTCTGAGTTATCATACAATAGCTTGACTTCTGTGATTTTAGATTTTTTGAATTATATATGAATATGCATTTTACAAACTAATGAACACACAAACATCACACCTGTAATGTGCAGTTTTCCTTCCGTTTCAGGAACTCCACAAACCTGGCAACAACTCCTGGTGTGCTGATAACTTCATCTATAGGAGGATTTGGTTCTGTTTGAGATGATACAAAATACAAATATATTAAAATAACACTGTTATTCTTTAAATATCAAACAATTTAACATTTGGGCAGATAGCTATAGTATGCTCTGTATCATAAATGCAAAACCATTCTTTTAAATATGGTCTGAATCACATTTTGAACCAGGTGCTATTTTCTCAAAAAGGGAGCAAATAAAATAAGAATTAAGGTAATTGTTAATTAAATGATAAACATATAGTTTCACTCCAACTTTTAACTGATTTTAACTATAAAATATATGATAGAATTGAGTATGAAGTGCATAAATAGATTCATGTTATAGATTTTAAACGATTTGTGCACTCATATATCATCCCAACTATTTCTCTTTCACATAGACACAACATAAATTGCAGAATTTAACTTTTCACCAACTGGCTTTCTACTCCTATAAAATCAAACGATTCTAGGGCAACAAATGCAGACAGGACTCTGTCCTTTATTTCCTTCCCTTTCTAAATGATTTAGTTTGTCTCTAAAGAACATTAGGTAGTTAGGTAGACTGAAATTCTCCAGGCTTCCTTCCCTTCCCTCTCAGTTCAGTTTTCTTTCCCCTCTATCTCTGGCCTGTTCTTATGTGATAGGCTTTTTCTCCATAATAGAGAAAAGTACATTAGGGACTGTAAGCTGTAAAAAGACTTGAAAGAAGCCATTTTATCAGTATGTTATTTTCTTAACAAACCTTTTATTTTATTTCATTTCATGCAAGTGCCTGCCCGAAGACTAGGAATTTGAAAGTAGTCATGGTAAGAATGGAAAACTAGTCTTCACCCCTCTGCTTAATGTCACAGTCCCTCCTCCCATCTAATGATGACAACAAATATGCAAACAAGTGTGTGGAACCAGATACGGTTGGAACTTCAATGGTCTCAAACTATAATTTAGCTATCTGAATGGTTTTGGAAATAGAAGTGTTTGCTGAATGATTCTTTGTCTTCCACAGCGAGAGAGGAGGAAGAAAAGGACAATTTTAAAAAAGCAGCACGTGGGAATGATACAACAGGGGACTCTAGGAGAAATGCGCTTCCCAATTTCTACTTCAATAAGAGAAAGCAACAAAAATGAGTTTTTGTTATATAGTGCAAATACAGAGACAGAAGATACGCAATTCAGCAATTCAATTTGTTGATCTATGTTTCATTCTACAAGGCACTTTCCTGTTTATAAATTTTCTTCAATTTAATCTTATTGGATTAGCTTTCAATGCGCTTAACTGTAACTACCAATAATCCAGCTTTTTTTTGGCTAAATATCTGCATCTTTATTTTAATTTGTAGCCTCTAAACCTGTAAGTTTTTCTCAGAAATGTGACTTGACTCTACTCGCTAAAACAGAAAAGAAAGGATGTGGGAAAATGTTGCACCAACGTTGCGACGATACAGACGTGCGGTCTTGATGCTCTGAGACCGCTGCCGATACTTTTGCCACTGGGTGGTCCAATCGGACCTAAACCCTCCCATAGAGACAGTGAACAGGAAGAATTGAATTGAATTTATTTAGCGTGTATGCCGCCCTACTCTTGGAAGACTCAGGGCGGTTAACAATAAGAAGGGAAGGGGGGGATACAAGAAATAAAAAGCAACAATTTAAAAATTCACAACAGTCATAATTTAGGATGGGGCTGGATAATTCAACAGCCCTAGGCCTGCCGGAACAGCCAGGTCTTGGTCGCTTTGTGGAAGGCCGGAAGGGTAGTAAGGGTTTGGATCTCAACGGGGAGATCATTCCATAGGGCCGGAGCAGCTACAGAGAAGGCCCTCCCCCGGGGGGGTCGCCAGCCGACATTGGCTGGCAGATGGAATCCGGAAGAGGCCTAGTCTGTGCGATCTAATAGGTCTTTGGGAGGTGACTGGCAGGAGGCGGTCTCTCAGGTAACCAGGTCCGATACCATGTAGGGCTTTAAAAGTAACGACTAGCACTTTGAAGCGTGTCCAGAGACCAATGGGAAGCCAGTACAGCTCGCGGAGGATAGGTGTAACGTGGGTGTACCTAGGTGCATCCACAATCGCTCGCGCGGCTGCATTCTGAACTAAGAATACGTCTTGCTGATCTCAGCGACACCGCAAAATCCCTGATCGATCCAACAGAAGTTCTTCAAGCCGGCGACAAAAAGTCCACCCCCAGGCTGATGAAGTTGGGACGGCTCCGGAACGGAAGAGAAGCGGAAAGAGAAAGTATGTCTATCTGGTGAGGAAACTTTATTGTTTTGGAAAAGACTGCCCCAAAAACATTTTTTTAAAGTTAAATTAAATCCAAAAGCAGTAGAAAATAAGCGGCGAAATTAACCTTTATTGGATTGCTTTGGATAGTGTGTTTAATTTTACTTTGTGGATTGAAGTGCTCGCAACTTTTTTTTTAAGAGAACGGATCCGTTTTTCTTCTATTTTTTTATTTTTATTTTTTAACCTATGGATTAAAGTCTTCTTCTTTATTTCAACAAGGACTTGCTATTACTTGCTATTAATTATATTTGAGAACTCTGTTTCTTTTAAGTTTGAAATAACATTAGAGCGTGGGAAGCAATACTGCCACTTTGAGGCTGGAGGCTTGAGTTTTTGAAACAATGCACTTTCCCTTTTCCTTTTGATCTCACTGACTTTGTATCTCGAGGCTTGGCAACGTTTATAGAAAGTGATAAGAAGCAAGGGCATGAATTGTTTTTACAGGTGCACTTTGAGAGTCATACTGGCAGTGGGAGAGAAAAAGAAATAGAACCTTCTTTTTTGAAGATGATAAATGATATAAGAAGCCTTGAAAGCCAGAGTGGCAGTATCTACTAGCTTATCAAAATGGCACAATATTTAAAAGAAACAATAACTTTGCAAAACATCTTGGCTGGAATTCAAAATTTATTAGAAATAACAGAGAAAATTGAGAAGAAGATGGAAAAAATAGAGTTTATAACAGCAAAACATGTGGTCAGCATCCCCAAAATTGAAGGGAAAAATGATTTTAAAGACAAGACAACTGATTACTTTACCAGTGGAGTGAACGTGGTTGAAAGTGGGAAAAGGGGAGTATGGAAAAGGGAATTAGATCGAACTATACCCCAGATTTCAAGGCATGGAAGATGAAAAAAGAGGAAAAACGATGGATTTAAGGAGAGAGAACTTCTCAGAAGCAAGATTGACAACCAAAGATAACCTGATTAAAATAGCAGATGGAGGTCATTGAGATTACTTAAGTGATGCTACAACAAGCTGCAGAGAGAAGTCCAGAAAAAATGTTATTAAGGAAATAAATAGAAGATCAATTCTACAAATGACAAAAGAAATAAGACTGTATTATTACTGTAAGGATACAGGCTGATATATGAAAGTTGATAAGAAAAAATTAGTTAATTTTAGTAATTAGTGATTAATAATTTCATAATTTCTAGAGTGCTATGTTAAATAAATAATTGATAAGGATAATAAGGTACATACATGTGTTGGTTTGATGAGAGGAAATTTGATATAATTAGCGAATGAATTTTTGTTAATAAATAATATCTATAACAATAACAATGAAATGACAAGGGATATAGTGAACAATATATATATATATATGTACTGGTTTAATAAAAGGAATTGGGATATAAATTGTAAACAGTGATTTGGAAAGGAGGATCAGAAACCTTGTTATCAAACATAATTAATTTTTACTTAGAACATGCTATAAAGGGGTAATGTTATTAGATGATATTAGAAATAATTAGTGAAATGCTATTATGTGCTTGTGTTTTTAAATTTTGGACTATTTCATGTAAAAGGATGTTAAAACAACCACAGTCAAATGAGAAGTGTGGTATTTTGATAGTAAGATATATAAAGATTTTTGATTTAAAATACATGTGATTTGAATTATAAGCAATGACTGTGGAAGAAATGCATGAAAGTTATTTGTAATCAATCGACACACTTCTACAATATGATTAGTGATTAGTAATAGTAATCTTTAGAGTGATATGTTAAAAAAAATAATTAAATAATTATTTTATGCAAAAGGACGTTAAAACAATTATAGTCAAATGAGAATTGTGGGATGTTGATAGTAAGATATATAAAGATTTTTGATTTAAAATATACAATATGATATGAATTATAAGTAATGACTGTGGAAGAGATGCACGAAAGTTATTTGTAACCAATCGACACACTTCTACAATATGTAACAAAATATGATTTTATTTTATTTTGTGTTGTGTTTGTCTGTTTAACCAAAAATAAAAAAAAATCTTTTCAAAAAACAAAGAAAGAAAAGAAAAGTAAGATACCAAGAAGCATCTTTTTATGTGGCATTTTAAAATGTTTTCAATATTTTTTATTTTAAGTCTCACTTTTCTTTATGTTGATTTTCATTTATTTCTGTGCCATTTGTCTTGGGTATCTTTTAAAAGATAGGGAATATTAAATAAACAAATAGTGAATACTCCACGTCTACCCAAAAATTATCTGAAGAAATCTAGTAATAGTGTAGAGAACATCTGGGTTAAAACAAATGGATCAGCAAATAAAAACTACTATTGTTGATGTCAATTACTGTTTGTCCACATAAGGAAAAGATACTGCAAGTGTATCTAAAACCAGATTGCAAATATTTTTTAAACGGAGGGGAGGAGTTTAATCATCCAAATCAATCACTGAGAAAAACTCTGTCAAGTATGGTTCTGACTTGTGTTAAATTACTCCTTCAGAGGGTGAAGGAATATGAGCTATTCTTAGCATGATTCTAATAAAAATATTAACATTTAATTAAATTTGACTATAGTCAAAAACATACTTTAAACCTCAAAAAGTGGATTTTAATAAATTTAGAGCAATAATCAAGAGGATCTTGTGGCAGAACACTTTTTTTGGAAAAGGAGCTTAAGCTATATAAGAGTTTCTTTAAAAGGAGATTCTAAAAGCACTATCACAAACAATTCTAGTGAATATAAAATGGAGGACATAAAAAGAAGCCCATATGACAATTAAAAAGCATAGTGCTATTGAAAACTAAAGTTCAGAGTTTGTGAAAGATGCTGAGGATAAAGATGAATGCATTGAGCATAGAATAAGAACCAATATTAGGGCCTAGTACTTTTTAAAAAACAATTACTTGATTTAGGAGGTAGCAATAATGCATATTCATTCTGTAGATGGCTTAAAATTGGATGGGATACTTAATATCCTTACTAGAAAGAGAAATTATGATGTAGCTGCAAAAATGACAAATACAACTTTACTCTGGATCAACGACTTCTAAATCATTCTGCATTGGTCTAACCATTCCAAATACCGTGTTTCATCCTGGACCCTATATTTTAAGGGTTCAGGAGAACTGGATTCAGGATTCAAGAGAACTGGAATATGTTCATGGAAAAGTGATGAGGATGGTCAAGGGACCAAAACCTAAGTTCTGTGAAGAGAGTTGAAGGAATTATGCAAAATCAAGTCTTAAGGCCAGATTATTTAGAAAAGAATAGGAATGCCACACAGAAGGTATTCCTTGATGTTGCAGAATCCAAATAGAACCATGGATTTAAGTTGCCAAAAGGCAAATTTCAATTAGATTATAAAAATGTTCTAATTGTAACAGTAATTCAGGTGAGAAAATGGAGACAAATTGTGGACATAATTTTAAAAAAACACATGATAGATTAGGCAATTAGTTATTTTCAATATGCTAGTGATCAGATAATAAACATTGCCTTTAAGTATTAATAAAGACCAAGAGTAGCATTTAGATCTTCATCTTGTGTTGCATAATTAAGAACATGATTACATAAATATTTTAAAGAAGGTTATGTGAGGGTGCATGTGTGAGTATGTGAGAGAGAGTATGGGAAAACTGCAAAAAGATGTTGTGAGTGATCTACAAAACAAGAACCCAATAGCAATAGCAATATGCGAAATCTACTTGAAGCAAACAAATCCTTGCAATTACCATAAAGATTCCTTTTCCTTCAGTGGACAAAGGGAAATCCTTCTGGGTTGCTCCTTCTATTCAGTCTGATAGGCACTAAAGGTTTTGCATGCTTCTACTGTGGAAAGAAGCAGCCCCTCCCCTGCAGTTTTTGAGATAAAACTCCTTCAGAATATAGAAGGATGAAAAATAAAAGATAAATTGGAACAGGTCTTTCCCTCTGCTGGGTGAGTATTCACTTGAAAAGAATAGATGCAATCTATGCTCATCAAGGTGGCAATTTTTCTCTCCCTCAAGATATTGGTTGCCTCACTTGCTACATAGAGAGCAGGTCCCCTGTGTGGTAGTATAGTCTCCTTTGCCATTGGGGGAAATGGGTCATGATTATTGGGTGGGGAGAAGTCTGCCAAGGTTACCTGGTGCATCCAATGGCAGAAGTCCAGAAGAAACGCCGATCACTTGGTCGTGGGAGTTGGGGGATTGGCTGCTCGTTGTCTCTAGGCTTAGTCCCTTCCTACCCCATGGTCTCTCAGCTCTTCATGGGGATTGAGGGAGTTCTGTTCACCTGCAGAGGTGGCACAAGTGGAATCTATTGACTCAGCTGTTGAGCCAAGAACTGTTCCTGGGATAGTCGGTGGAAGGGAGGCTGCTGCCGAGGGGTAGGGGGAAGACTTTAGGAAGACCGGTTACCTTTTCAAATCAGAGACACACTGTATGTTTTGATCCTCCTCTTAGGGCGAGTGAAGAAGAGCAACCCAGGTAAGGAAAATTTCCTCCACTGTGGAACCCTGGATCCCTAGATGCACATTGTTTTACAAAACTGAATAAACTCTAATCTTGTAGGGAAAGAGCAGAGCAGACTTCAATCTACAGAAAACTTCTATGGACAGCTTATGCACTAGTTCATTCTGTTTTCTGACTTTGCGCTTTCTATGATCTCACCATCCAAAAGTATAGTGTAGTTAAATATGAGTCGTATACATGTATATGAATGAATGATGAATGGAACAGGAAATTAAAATATTATTATTTATAATTATAATTAGGTCATTTCATCTACCTGCTTCTCCTATATATAAATATGTATCCATAAAAGTTATATAAAATATGAATTACTTTACATTGTGTTCTAAATTTCTTTCCTCTACAACCACTTTGGGGTAGTGGGTATTATCTGGCATTCTGAAAAACTCCTGTGAGTTCAGCTGCAAAATGATTACTGAGTGGGCATATAGCTAGATTGGAATAAACAGTTGCTAGAGCAATATATTAATTAGGACCCGAAGGGCAAAATATTTTGGGATATATATGGAACACCTAACTAAATGTAGCCTTTCTTAAGACTCTATTCCTGCAGTGCCAGCCACAAAAGACCCCCAAAAAATGAACCTGCTTTAAATTATTTGAATTGGGTGCAATGCACGTATCTATGAATGCTCTGGATTACATTCTGAATTCACATCACTGCATAGCTTCAAGGCATCAATTTACCAGAATGCTAACTACAAACCCTCACCCTCCACCAAGACATGAATTATGATCCGTATTTACCTTTGTCTATTTTCTGGACATGAAACAGAAATACAGGGAAGCAACCATTCATCTTGTATTTTTCTAGGAGAATTTGGGGATCATAGGCATTCTCAGAAATAATGAAATAGTTGCACATTTGCTCTACACTTGCAAGATGCCATCCATCCAATGTTTTTAATTATTTTTTAAGGTAGGAAATTGAATAGGAATGAGCCTGATGAGCATCCAGGGAGGTTTCTTTGGCACTGGTACTCCTCGGCTCCTTACCTGGCATCCTGTTAATGTGCAGTAACTGCTAATAATAGGACAGCTTTGATGAAAACCCAAAAGACACGCCTAGGAGCAGAAACTTTCTCTTGCACTTACCTTTTGAAAGAAGCTTTCGGAACTTTTGGGTAGCTGAGAGCTGCTGTTCTGGACTATTGGAAAATATCATCTCAGTCATGTCAGATGTGATCACTGCATTCTACAATTCCAAATGGAAAAAAATTACCTAAAAACACTGCTTAAAATTTCAAAAAATTAAATTAATTCACTTAACTGTAGCAAGAAAGGTTGTAAAATGGGGCAAAACTCACGTAACAACATAAATGTTGGGTTCAATTGTGGCCTTAAGTCAAAGACTACCAGTACAACCTAATATATGTACTCCTCGACTTACAACAGTTCATTTAGTGACCATTCAGTTACAGCACTGAAAAAAGTGACATGACCATTTTCACACAACCGTTGCAGCATTCCCATGGTCACATGATCAAAATTCAGATGCTTGGGAACTGCCATGTATTTATGATGGTTGCAGTGTCCTGGATCATGAGATCAACTTTTACAACCTTCTGACAAGCAAAGTCAATGGGGAAGCCAGATTCACTTAACAACCATGTTGCTAACTTAAGTTCCAGAGAGCGCCAGTTTGGTGTAGTTGTATGACATCAGGTTGCAAACCCAGATACCATGAGTTCTAATTTACACCATAGGCACAAAGCCAGCTCTCAGCCCTAGGAAACAGGTAAGGGCAAATCACTTCTAAAAAACTTGCCAAGAAAACTGCAAGGACTTGTTCAGAATCAGGCACAACTGAATGGAAGAAAAAAGTCCTGAAGAAACATACAATAGAAAATCAAATTATTCAGTTTCAATCAGTGGTGTAAAAAAATATATCTGTCATTGATTTTGTTAGAAGCAATATCTGGTTGAAAGAAGATATGGGACAACAGCTAACAAGAATGAAGTTCGGTACTTAAATTCTCCCTTTAAATAATCAGGTATAGCTTTGAAAAGGATGTTAAGACTAGAATTTCCCCCCCAGCATTGTGAATATCCTGCACAAATACTGTAACTTAGAGGTTTCCAGAGAGATTGTTTCTCCAATATAGAATGTTTGAGTATTTGAGTATTTATTAATACTTATAGGCCGCCCTTTTCCCTGAGGGGACTCAGGGCGGCTTACATAAAATGAGGGGAGGGGGTATACAAACAGTAGACACACACAATACATAGAAGTAAAATAATAAGCAACATTCATTCATCATTCGGGTGGGGGCAATTATCTTTGTCCCCAGGCCTGACGGGCTAGCCAGGTCTTGAGGGCTGTGCGGAAGGCCTGGACGGTGGTGAGGGTACGAATCTCCACGGGGAGATCGTTCCAAAGGGTCGGAGCTACTACTGAAAAGGCTCTCCTCCGTGTAGTTGCCAGTCGGCACTGACTGGCAGATGGAACTCGGAGGAGGCCTAATCTATGTGATCTAATTGGTCGCAGGGAGGTAATTGGCAGGAGGCGGTCTCTCAAGTACACAGACCCACTACCATGAAGGGCTTTATGAGTGACAAGTAGCACCTTGAAGCGCACCCGGAGATCAACAGGTAGCCAGCGCAGCTCGCGGAGGATAGGTGTTATGTGGGTGAACCGAGGTGCACCCACAATCACTCGCGTGGCCGCGTTCTGGACTAGCTGAAGTCGCCGGATGCTCTTCAAGGGCAGCCCCATGTAGAGCACATTGCAGTATTCCAGCCTAGAGGTCACAAGGGCCCAAGTGACTGTTGTGAGAGCCTCCCAGTTCAGGTAGGGTCGCAACTGGCGCACCAGGCGAACCTGGGCAAATGCCCCCCTGGTCACAGCCATCAGATGATGGTCAAAAGTCAGCTGTGGGTCCAGGAGGACTCCCAAGTTGCGAACCCTCTCTGAGGGGTATAGAGTTTGACCCCCCCAGCCTGAGCGATGGAACACTGATCGAATTATTGGGAGGAAAACACAACAGCCACTCGGTCTTCTCCGGGTTGAGTACAAGGTTGTTAGCCCTCATCCAGTCCATAACGGCCTCAAGACCCCGGTTCATCACGTCCACCGCTTCATTGAGTTGGCACGGGGCGGACAGATACAACTGGGTATCGTCCGCATATTGATGGTATCTTATCCCGTGCCTCCGAATGATCTCACCCAGCGGTTTCATGTAGATGTTGAATAGTAGGGGGGATAAGACCGAACCCTGCGGCACCCCATATGTTAGGGGCCTAGGGGTCGATCTCTGCCCCCCCACTAACACCGACTGCGACCTGTCCGAGAGGTAGGAGGAGAACCACCGTAACACAGTGCCTCCCACTCCCACCTCCCACAGTCGTCGCAGAAGGATACCATGGTCGATGGTATCGAAAGCCGCCGAGAGGTCGAGGAGAACCAGGATGGAGGGATGGCCTCCATCTCTGGCTCTCCAAAGATCATCGGTCAATGCGACCAAAGCGGTTTCTGTGCTGTAACCGGGTCTGAAGCCTGACTGGAAAGGGTCGAGATAGCTTGCTTCCTCCAAGGACCGCTGAAGCTGGAAGGCCACCACCTTCTCAACAACCTTCCCAACAAAAGGGAGGTTGGAGACTGGACGATAGTTGTTAAGGACAGCTGGATCCAGAGATGGCTTCTTCAGGAGGGGTCTCACCACCGCCGCTTTAAGTGCGGCGGGGAAGTGCCCCTCCCGAAGAGAGGCGGTAACAACCGCCTGGATCCAGCCTCGTGTCACCTCACTGCTGTTGACAACCAGCCATGAGGGACACGGGTCCAGTACACAGGTGGAGGCACTCACAGCTCTCATGGCCTTGTCCACATCCCCAGGGACAACATCCTGAAACGCAACCCAGAGGTGGTCTACCTCATCCTCTTGTGCCTCGGCTGGAACTGCAGGAATGGAGTCCAAATCCGACCGAAACCGAGCAATTTTGTCCGCTAAGAATTGGGCATAATCCTCAGCTCTACCCTGCAAGGGTTCCCCCGTATCCCTCATATTTAGGAGGGAACGGGTTATCCTAAACAGGGCGGCTGGGCGGGACTCAGCGGACGCAACCAAGGTGGCAATGTGGGATCTTTTCGCTGCCCTAAGTGCCCTGATGTACTCCTTGGTGCTGGTTGTTAGAATTGCTCGGTTCGATTCGGATTTGTCGGACCTCCATAGGTGCTCTAGGCGTCTCCTCCGGCGCTTCATCTCCCGGAGCTCCTCGGTGAACCAAGGGGGTCTCCGGGATCCGCCGCCTCGGAGGGGCCGTAGTGGCGCAATCCGGTCAAGGGTCTCCGATGCTGCCGAGTGCCAGGCAGCAACCAGAGTCTCTACCGGACTGTGGGCGAGAGTATCAGGAATAACCCCAAGCTCTGTCTGGAACCTTAACGGCTCCATAAGTCGCCTGGGGCGGAACCACCTGGTCGGTTCCTCCTCCCTACAGTGGGGGTTTGGTCTCCGGAAGTCGAGCCTCAGTAGGCAGTGGTCTGACCACGACAGGGGTATGATCTCATTACCCCTCAGACCAAGATCACAAGTCCACTGCTCCGAGAGAAATACGAGGTCGAGCATGTGACCCGCTGAGTGGGTTGGGCCCCGGATTACCTGGGTCAAGCCCATGGCCGTCATGAACTCCTGCGCCCCATCAGAGTGTTCACCGAGCGATGGCAAATTGAAGTCCCCCAAGACCATAAGTCTAGGGAACTCAATTGCTAGCTCGGCTACCGACTCGAGGAGCGAGGGGAGGGCTGCTGCAACGCTGTTTGGAGGCAGGTACGTTAACAGCAGACCCACTTGACCCTTGAGGTCCAACTTTACCAGCAGAGACTCACACCCGACAAGCTCCGGAGCAGGGATCCTACGAGGTGCTAACGACTCCCGGATAACAATAGCCACACCCCCACCCCTTCCCTGGGCTCTCGGCTGGTGCAGCACCTGAAATCCTTCTGGGCACATCTCTACGAGGGGGACTCCTCCCTCCGGGCCCAGCCAGGTTTCAGTAATACATGCCAGGTCTGCCCTCTCGTCTAAAATTAAGTCCCGGACGAGAGGAGCCTTGTGAACCACAGACCTGGCATTTAGCGACAGCAGCCTGAGACCAGGGTCCTGATTACTCGCGCCATCTGGCCTCGGAGTGGGACTCATAGGGCCGGAAGGAGGGATCTCTGTAACGTAGCGAACCCTCCTTCCCCGGTAATGGCCAGCCCTAAAGTCCCCGCCATATCTGCCCCTCCCTGTTACGACCGTAATGCTCCGGCCCTCTCCCGTGTCTCTGGTCCCCTCAACCACCCCCGTGCCCCCCGCATTCCCCGGCAGGTCCTCCGAATCATACATACTCATGCACTCCCCCAGGCAATCCCCACGTAGCAGTTAAAAACACAAAAAAAATACAACAATAATAGTAGTAAAAAGTGGGACATTCATTCAATCACATACGTATCCCATGCATATCCCATACAAAAGAAAGAAGAAAAGACGAAAGAAAAGAAAAGATAAATTGCGCAGTTGTTAAAAGTGCAAGTGTTCATGCAATTAATAGATATCTTGATTCCAGAGAATTGTGTTTAGCTTTAAAGCTTTAGAAATGATCAGTAATAAAATTATTACAATAGCTGGTCACATAGTTAGCCAGATGTTCAGACTGGATTTGGCATTTTATTATGGACTTACTGATGTCATTTCCATGTTATTCATTTGAGTTTCATGGAAACCTCCATCTGACATAACTTCCTCCTCTGTCTCTTCATCAGCTGTGGCAACATTTCTACGTTTAAATAACTAGAAGAGAAATGCAATGACATTAAAATTAAAAGTATGTAATTTAGAGAATAAAACAATTCACAATTTATCAAACAATCATAAGGTCCTAAACCCCATAACCTCATCAGTAATGTTTGAAAAAAAAATGCTGGGAGTGACACAAAATAATATAACTGTTAAGAGAAAATGGAGATTATACAATCAGCTATACAATGGATATATAAAGTCTACAGGCTTTTGAGATGTAAAAAAAACAGGCCAAGATAAATCACTTCAGATTTTTTTCCCAGTTTTAACATAACATAAAAGCTATATTATACAATTGAAAAACAAACTGAAATCATTTAGGGTGAAATATAAAAAACGTACAGTAACATGGTCACATAAAGATGCATAACCTTAAACTAATACCTTATTAATTATTAAAGCACTTTTGATTTTATGACAGCACTCCGTCTTTTGGGGTAGGAGCCTGGCACATCTTGCTTTCAGAATCTTTTCCCATTCTTCCTTGCAAAAGTGATCAAATCTGACAAGATTTCAAGGGCATCTCCTAAGCTTTTCAGGTCATCCAGATTTTTAATTGGATTCTGGTCTGGATCCTTCCAAAACTTTGATCTTCTTGTGATGAAGCCATTATTTTGTTGACTTAGAGGTATGCTTTGAGTTGTGCCATGTTGAAAAGTGAAATTCCTCTTCGTTGTCAGCATCAGAGGCTGAATTGCCAAAATTGAGTGATATTTGGAACTGTTCCTAATTCCCTCCATCTTGACTAAAGCCCCAGTTCCAGTTGAAGAAAAACAGCCCCAAAGCATAATACTGCCACTACCATGCTTCACTGTTACTTTGATGTTGTTTTTGTGCCAAACATACTTTTTGGAATTATGGCCAGAAAGTTCAACCTTGGTCTCATTAGACCATGGGTGTCAAACTCAATAGTGTAATGTGGCATATCGTGACTTTTTTGCCTTTGTGGAGCCGTGGTAGCTGTGGCTTGCATGTGACATATCTAACCTGTGACCACCAGTTTGACAGGCCTGCGTTAGACTATAACATTTTTCCACATGCTTTTGTCAGACTTGACATAGGTTTTTGCAACAAGTTTGTTATTCTTTGTAAGAAAAGTTTCTGTCTTGTCACCCTACTCTACAGCCAAGACATATGAAGAATACAGTAGATTATTATCACATAAGATACACAACCAGTACTTGCCAGAACTTCCTGTAGCTCCTTCAATGTTGCAGTAGGCCTCTTAGCAGCCTCTCGGACTAATTTTGTTTTTTCTTCAATTTTGGAGGAACGTCCAGTTCTTGGTAATGTCACTGTTGCGCCCTATTTTCTCCACTGTTGATGACTGTCTTCACTGTTTTCCATATATCTAATGCCTTGGACATTTTTGTACTGTTTTCCTGACTGATACCTTCCAATAATAAGATCCCTTTTATGCTCTGTAAGTTCTTTGCAGACCATGGCTGCAAAAATTGTATGGTAAGAAGCAACTGAGTAAATGTCTTCTAACAAAATCCTATAATAGCTTAACTTTATGTGGGCTTGATCAGAGTCACTTTAATTGATTGCATGTCCTGACTATTATTTAATATCAGTATGAATGTGATTGGTTAATTCTGAACATAGCCACATCCCTACTTATGAGGGCGTGCACGCTTATGTAACCACATTATTGTAAATTTTTATTGTTATCTTTATTTCTAAAAGATTCCAGTTTTTCAATTGAATTATACAGCTTATATGTTATATTAAAGGTTGAAAAAAAATCTGATGTGATTTATCTTTGTCTGATTTTTTTAACATATCAAAAATCTAGCATTTTAACAAGGATGTATAGACTTTCTATATCCATTGTATACTGTGGAAGAGAGTATAAATAGAGGCAAAATACAAAAATTGTGCAATATATTTGAAAAAACCTATCCCTCCTGCACTTTCAGCTGTCATGTTTACTAGCTGAAAGACTGTGGATATTATGTTATACATCTATACATACATAACAGAATGACCAAAGGCTACTAATATCCTTCAACCTAAAGTAATGGTCTCTGAATTTCAGTCCAATTTAAGTGGGATGTAAGAGTATAGTGGAGCAGGATCGTCCAGGTCCCTTTACAAAAGCTTTAAAACATGAAATACTAGCTCTTCCAGAAGATTATCAACTAGATCAAAAGTTTCCAAACTTTCTTAGTTGCTGGCTTCCTTAGTTTATTTAATTTGGGAGTCACAGAGCTAGATATTGAAAGGGGCTCACAGTTCCTAATTAAACTTCTATTTATTTCACATATTTTAAAATAATCAGTGACATATTTTCTGTAAGTTGGAGAGTAGGTAATAGTAAGCATAAACTGACATCCTACTAATTTTGGGGGGGAACGAAAGAGATTTTCTGAATTTCAGTAGTTTCTAGGAACAGAATACTCAACATATTTTACGTTATTTCATATAGAATATAAAGTGAGTTCTTTAAATTACTGCAATACAACTATCATAGAAAGTTCAAATAGAACATTTATGAGTGGAACTTTTTTATCCAGCCCTGGAAACAAAAAAACACCAAAAGCATGTCCAAAAGCTGATGTTTTTTTCTTCAGTATTATTTCACAAGAACATAATTACACATTTAAGAAATTTAATTTTTTGAGTAATAGGGAATAAAAATATTTATTATGTTCAATAAATGAACAGTATATAACGTATTCCAATCTAAAACATGTTACATGTGTATAGGAAGGGGAAAATTTTATATAACACATAACAAAATTTAGATTGAATAACAGAACCATGTCCTTTTGAAAGTAAAAATTATAAACAGACCCAGTTAAGAATGACCAGATTTCTTTAAATGTGGTGTTATCCACTATGAATGTGTGCCAGTCTAAAAGAGGCACTGTAATAAATGAATTTTATAGTTTTGTTAGCCCTTTCGTCACACGAGGAAAGCCTTTGCCAAATAGGATGCCCTTTTATCTCCCTTCTAAGACTGTTGTGGAGTGGCCATTGAATTTAGCTAGGGAAAATGCCTTCTTATACTAAAGGGTTGTGATTTGGTAAATATTTGGCAGGATGAAGAGGCTAGTCAAAAATATATCCTTGGGAAGAGATGCTAGGTTTAATTGGCTAGCAATATCCTCAATTCATTGTCTCAAAGCTGCTGCTCCATCCTCAACGTTTGAACGTGCAGGGCTGATTTAAGGAAATTCCAGGATAAATCAAAATTATCAATAAGAATCCAGGACCAGACTTAAAGGAGCGGTTTGTAAAACTTTTGGTGCAGTATGTAAAAATGTGCAAACAAGTGTTGGTCTTAATTATAGTGCCAGCCTCACAGAAAAAAACTGCATTTGAGACCCAACAAGGAGCTTGGAATGTTCCTTAGAAATTTAATTTGAATGCTTTGTCAAAACAAGGAATTATACAAGCTTAGTTGGGCACAAAAAAACGCTGCGTTCTAACACTTGGAGTATACAAGTAATAAATAATGCCTCTTTAATATATAAGAATGATAGCAATGCTGCAGTAACAATCTCAACTTTCATTATTTTATTTATTATTTGTGGTATATATGCATTTTCTGTGAGATGACAGTATGAAAGACTATGCCTATGCCTTGAAATTGAAATCATTTCATTTCAATTAACAATATATGTTCTTGGGAAATCCATGCTAACTTCAAATAATCACTAATTTTTTTTAAAATGTTTACAGATCCGTCACTATGAACTGCACTAGCATCTTTCTAGATATCAAAGTCAAACTGATTGGCCTTTAGTACCTGGACCATTCTTTCTCTTACTTTTGAAGATAAAGTCAACATTTGACTTCTTTTACTTAACTGGCCCTTCATGATCCAGGAAATTCATAGATTTGGCTACTGCGAATAAATTATTACAATATACTACTTTTAGTAAATAATTACATCATTTTATACTGTTTCAAAGATTTCTAAACTGCTAACACACATATACACAAACAAAAATGTTTTTATTACCTGCCAAAAAGTATGTCGTTCTTAAAATCAATTAAGAATTCCATTAAACGAATTAAAATTTTGGGAAATCCATTGGCTTAAAAAAGTTAAAATGCTAGAACATAAAGCATTAGAAAATTTTACAATTAGAGGTAATTTTATTCATTTCTGAACTTTATTAACAGACTTTTTCTTAATTATATTTGAACATGACTTTCTGGGAAGAATTTTTTTGTTTCATTTCCCCCCTTCTTTTGCTTCTTGATAATTTCCACTAAATATTTTATGTATATATGTATGTACAAATGTATGAGTGTATGTATATGTATATGCATATACATGAATATAGCCCTTTCCATTTTCAATGTTCATAGAATTTCATTCTACCTGCTCCTCTCGTTTTTGCTTCCGCAATTGTAGGCCCTCTTCTTCCCGACGGCGACGCATTTCATCAGGGTTCAGAGACTTGTTTTTGTAACTTTTGAGTCGAAAATTCTCTTTTCCTGAAGATGTCATGGTTTCTAAACAGTGATTAGAAAGGAAATCTGTATCAAGTGACACGTAACTTCATGTTTTTACTTCAAATGTATTATTTAAAATCGATTGTGGAAAAGGTTTGGAGGAATTACCTTGTTTGAGGAAAAAACACCATTTGATAAACTATTTTTATTTTTCACCTAATATTGGCTTCATTTTGTCTAATTATTAGTAGAGATATTTCAGAGCAACTATCTTACCTTAATAAGAAAAACAAGCAAATGAAACATAATCTCAAAAATAAAAAAGGAGAAGAAAACACAAGCAAATTGGAATAAGCCAGATCTTATCACAATCAGTGTGATTTCTTCCTCTTTCTTTAATAAATGGACTAAAGCTAGTATACATCAAGTTTCTACAACTTCCCTCCTTTGAAGTGCACATATTTTACAGCCACTCCAGATGCAATGTTAGAGACACAAAGATTTAGGCTTCTGACTTGGTATTTTCCAATTTTTATGGTTCATTCTTCAATCTTTCTTGACCACCAAGAATGTAACCAAGCTAAAACCATGGCCAAAAATTTTTTTCTGTAAGTAACTAAAAGTAAAGTATTCTTCAACTCAAGTTTTATTTACATTTCACGGCCACATCATTTATGTAATTCTCAAATACTGATCAGTCTTAGTTTACAGTTCCAGATAAGAACGGCCCAAAACTTTAACCAGCTAAACCATTTGATATATACATAGGAGTTTTCTAACAGGATATGGCTCTTTTTGTTTTATTTTTATCTCATGCCTATCTTAAAAGATTTATTTCATCCTGATACAATCAATAAACCAACCTCCTTAAGCAAGTCAGCTGTAGATAGTGGTTACAAATGCTGCATATAGTTCTAGACAAAGCTTTTAAAGAAGATCTTGACAAACAGGAGCATATCCAAAGGAAAGCAGGCAAATATTAGGGTTCAGGAAAGACAAATCTATCAACTATAGTTAACAGAACAACAGAGTTGGAAGGGATCTTGGAGGTCTTCTTGTCCAGCCCCCTGCTCAAGCAGGAGAACCTATACCATTTCAGACAAGTGGCTATCCAGTCACTTCTTAAAGCCTCCAGTGATGGAGCTCCCACAACTTCTGAAGGCAACCTGTTTCCCTGGTTGACTGTTCTCACTGTCAGGAAACTTTTCCTTAGTTCTGGGTTGGAGAAACTGGGTATGCTTAAACTGGAGAAAATGGTGGGGAGATATGTTGGCAATCTTCAAAAGCTACTGTGTAGAAAGAGAAAAAGCAGACTTGTCCAGTTGTTCCAGAAGACAAGGAACAATGGCTTAAATTACAAGGAAATGGATTTTTATGGACATTTTAAAAAATCCCTAATGGTTACTGCTGTTCTACAGTTAAGCAGATTGCCTTATCAGATAGTGGATGTTTAAACAGAGGATGAAGGAAAGCTTTGTACTTATAAGATACACCATAGTAACAGAAAGTATTAGAATAACTATTTTGGCAGTGAACCCAAGCAATGCAGTTGTGAATTAGTTTGTTTTCACTCCTGTTTTAAGTTAAAATTATAGAAAAGCTTTTTTCCCTGTGGGTTTTAGAGTTCACTATAAGTATAATCACTCAACAGACAATTTTGGATTCAAGGGAAACTGCATCAAAATAAACACCAGAACTAACACTAGGAGTAAAACAAAGCTGAAAGAAAATATATGAGCAGTGAACATAAAGTAGATAGAAGTGAAAGAAGAACAATGTAAAGAATTGGCACTACTGGGAATAATAAACACTATCTCTAAGATGGAGCTCAGGGCCAAGGTGAAGGAGATCAAGAGTTGTAATAATGTAATGGCATTTAAATTTTATGAAGAGTTAATAAACCCAGGAACAGAACAGCTCTGTATTAGGATAAAGTGCTAAGCGCAAATAGTAAAGATAAAGGCTGTCTCTGAGAAGGATTTCACTGGAAATGTACAGAAGTGCTGCTAACTTCTCCCAAATGGAGGTTTACTTCTCCTTCCAAAGTAGATCCAAGAGGTAGGGCAAGAGTGATACTGGAGACCCTGGAGTGGTAATGGAGGTAATGCTGATTATTCTTTCAGTTTATACAAAACCTTGGCCATCAAGGTAAGGGATGTTATTCTCAAAAGACTTATTCCTCTTTTTAAATTCTTTAAGATCTCCAGTCAAAAGATGTTTTATCTTCATTCTTAAACATGCTTTATTATTCGTCAAGGAAAAAAACGAAACCCAAGGCCATCAGTACTGAGATGGAACACTTACATCTCCAAAGATTACAGTGCTTAAAAGTTAATTAACTGTTAGGAAATTTCTTAGTTTTAGATTGGTTCTCTCTTTAACAAGCTTCCACTCATTACTTCTTATCCTGCCCTCTGGTGCTTTGGATAATAGGTTGACCCCTTCTTCTCTGTGTCAGCTAAAGTACTGGAAGACAGCCATCATGTCACCTAGTTTTTCTCTTCCTTAGACTAGACATACCCAATAGTTGACACATAGTTGTATCTTTATTTTTTTTGATATTGCAAAGTGTATGCTATAATTGATTTTCAAACTGAATTTATTTATTTTGTTGTGTTTTATTTTGAAAGTTACTGTAGACTTTTAATACTAGGGATTTTTTTCTTTTAGGCCAGAAAAATAAGAAATACAAATAATGTCAGAGTTTTGGCAGCGTGGTTAGTATAATGTGATACACCCAGGAGCAATAACACAGCACACAGAGCCTTAAGACAATTAACAATGGTTTATTTACAACTATATACAGGCAAACACATGCAGAAGATAAAATCCCTTACTATTCACTACAGACACAAGGAGAGAACTGAATACATGCTGAGAAGAAACATCATCTAATAGCCACCTATATATAGATTTGTGAGGCCCTCCCATCAGTCTTAAAAGGCTTATACCATAGCTGCAATGAATTAATCTTATTTCATCAGCCCTGCCTTCAGCTTACAAATTACATCTTACAGTCTTACATCAGCTGGCAGCTATTAAATCCTCAGGACCTTGACAAATAAACTATATCGCTCATTACATTTCTACTTATACTGCTTTTAAAATTTCAAATTATTTAAGGGGATGCTCCCAAATGGTCTTTGGCACCAAACTACCGCTACCTCTAAGCAATAGGGTGGATTTGATGTAAATCAACTCGATTTAAATCATAATTTTTAAAGAGCAACTGTCATCTCTATTCTACAGTGGCTCCTCTGGCCCGCTGTTGACTCACCAACAGTCCCATTCACTTTAATGGGACAGCTGGTGATGCGGCAGTGACACATCAAGGTGGGGACGTGGCAGGCACCAGGTGAGTGAATGCCTGCTAACAGGCACTGCCATGATGGATCTGAAATGACAGATGCTCTTTAATATTATATTTATAAGCTGCTTAGGTGGTTTCACTTTCATTTTTACTGCTTTCCCTTTGTCCTCATACTTCGAACCTGGTGGTACAAACACATTTCTCTTCAAACATTCATATAGTTTGAAGTGTACATAATGTGTTTCCCTGAAAATAAGACAGGGTCTTATTTTCTTTTGCCTCCCAAATAAGTGCTTGGCCTTATTTTTGGGGAGGTTCTATTATTTTTGAGGTGCAGGAGGCAGTGGGCGTGGTCACCTCATAGCAGTACAATATTTTCGGGGAGGGCTTTTGATTGGGCTTATTATCTGGTGAGGTCTTATTTTTGGGGAAACAGAGTAGATTTGCAAAACAATGGGCCAAAAGAATATTCCTGAACTTTGTTTTATGATTTATCTCATGGTTACTGTGAAATTGTGTGAATGCATCAATTCAGTGCATGTTCTCAGCTTGTAGAACTTGGATTCATTGAATTTACAAAAAATGTAAATATTGCAGAATATACAGCCTCATGCTACATAACTAAACTCCATTTCATGCTGAATAAATTAAATTATTAATGTATCTTCAATAGAAAACTATCTTTAAATAGATTTTTACTCCAAAAGCATTTTATTAAAATAAATTTGATAAAAAAATTTAAAAATCCAATTTAAATTTTAAAGATCTGACGTTTTAATTAAAAAAAAAACATCGGTTTTTATCTACCCTGCTAAACAATGAGCTAATGTACACACTGGAAGGATTTGAACAGTTGCTTTGAAGGCTTCTTCACCTGATCGCTATAGGCAGAAGTATAAACAGCTACTTGGCTTCATCAGCAAAACAATTATGTAGGAATATTATAAAGACAAGCAAATGTTAAAGCCTTTGAAGAAACCAGTCTTCAGCAGGATATAGTTCCCTCACACCAACATTTTGTAAAATACCACTTTCAAATATTAAATAGCTTGCTATAGCAAGCCATTTCAAATGGTAGTCAATACCCATTGAGACTAATGTGGCAAGGTAAACTACTTGGGCAATCAATATCACATATACTTTTTCCAAACACTCTTAAGATACCCGGGAGCTCCTTATTAGCATGTTTACATCCAATTAAATGTATGTATATGTTTAATCAGCTTCTGAGATATCATATTTAATTCTCTGGTGGAAGAAAAAATATTATTTATTATCTCCCTCAATTATTGATGAGGATTGAAAGATTAAACATAGGGACTAAAGGTCACTGGAAATATTTGTCTATGACAAATATGAGCACAGAAAAAAATGATCCAACATATCATTTTCCTTTCAAATGACTTCACTTCTGCTGGTCAATAAAGGAAAAATAAAATGGGTAGCTGATATCAGCAATCTGCTATATTAATCTTCTACTCAGCTTTACTTAGGCTCAGAGCCACATAAACTAAAGTGGGAAGGAGGGTTCTAAAGTGGGATCTAACAGATACTTGACTTGGGCTAGGAATTAGATTGATGTAAGCTTTTTATCAAATATTGAAATTGAAATAAATTTTTAGAAAATGCTTAATAATATAGTATTGCAGGCTAATTCTGCCGACTGCCAGCAGTTTGATCCTCACCAGCTCAAGGTTGACTCAGCCTTCCATTCTTCTGAAGTCAGTAAAATGAGGACCCAGATTGTTGGACATAATATGCTATCTCTGAAAACTGCTTAGAGAGGGCTGTAAAGCACTATGAAGCAGTAAATAAGTCTAACTGCTATTGCTATCTGATTTCTACACACAGATACTTTCTCATTCATGTTTTCATGATTGATAGAAAAGTCTAGATTTGTCTGCTTTCCCACTAGCATTATATTAAACAATATACTCCCAATATCTCTGCAAGCTTACAATGTGCAATCAAGAACCCAGTCTCTCCTACCAAAAGCCAAATATTTTTTCATTAAATGCCAGCTTTTCTCTGAATTCATCTACAAATTTATCAGCCTCCTCTATAAATCTGTATTTGAAAGACTGACTTGTCATCCAGTTATATAAACATTCATTAATTAGGCGCATCAGTTCTCCCCCTTTTATTATTCCTCTTCCTCTTATTGCTTTTCCATAGACAGAGGTGACTCCTATCCAAGTTAAAATGCATCTATGAATTTCTCTCAAAGGCAAAACTGACTCAATTAAGCAAGGAGGGGTTTTTTTGTGGCACAAATCATAATTTCTTAAGAAAATGATTCCATGTGCTGTGAAGAATATGGGCATGGTCAGTTCTAGGGGCATTTTGTATTTGAATAAACATACTGCAATCAAACTGCTGCAAACAAAATCAAAGACACCGACATATATAAATCCAGACACTAAGATAGAAATGGACAATAAAACTTCGTTTTGAAATGACAATAAGACATGATGAGGCAGGCAGAAAGAAGGTAGTGAGATCAGCTTAAATCTGGTGAGATAGTAACATATTCACCCTAACAGATTCAACTTATTTTCAGTTTTATAACAATGTAGTATAAGAAAAAACAATTCAGGAAAGCAACATATATAACAAACTAAGAGAAAAATATGTACATATATTATTGTAAATAATTAAAGAAAAAAAATCCTGGAAAATTGTGTCAGAAACAGAAAAATTCCAAAACGGTGTTCCAACTAGCTTGAAAATCCTCTTATTCACATTTCTGTCCAAAAGAGAGAGAAAATGAAAGAGAGGCTATTTCCAACATTGATAAACCACATCTTTCAAAAATCCTAATATATACGTATATATGTATCTATTATTTCATTTATTCTTTTGACTACTTTCCCTGTGCAAGAACTCCACAATTCTTGGTGCTTTGATAAACTCCAAATTTATAAAAAAACAGCCAAGGATGCATATGCACTCTTGATAAGCAACATCATTTACTTATTTACTAAATTTGTGTCCTGTCTTTTCTCCATTGGCCTGAGCTAGCTTACTTGAGAATTTCTCCTCATTTTAATCTTTGTTAAACAACATCCCTCCTAACCTTGGTTGCAAAAAACTCTATGAGTGTCCATGAAAGTGTACTCTTGAATTCTCTACAATGCTAAATCACTATGCCACACAGGCTTTCTATTAATAATCATGTACATAATATGTAGAAAATAGTCCAAAATATGTCAATCACAAGATAAGCCGAGGCCATGTGAGTTAATCTTCTAACTACAGAAGTGCATTGCCAAATAAGGTAATTATAACAAACCTTTGTTAAACATTATAAATCCAAATGAAGTTTTCTATTGTATTATCTTTATTTTGAAATAAACTTTATTAATTAAACTGGCAAAAATGTCCAGCCTATACAGCATTCATTGAGCTGTCCATGAAACTTCTCACAGTAGACAGGTACAACTAGGAGAAATGTTGATGGGCCTTAAAGCATCAATTTCACTACAAACTCTCCAAAACAGATCTATTCTGCCTACTGATGGAGTTCAACCCTATGATATAAAACCTGAAGAAATCCACAAGCTGACAAAAGTTACATGCCTTGCTTTAAAACAAAATTTACCAGAACAGGGTACTTACATAGTAATACCAGATAATTAAAAAATCAAGAAATTTAATGAATCTTCTAAAAAGTTTTTAGAAGCATCCAGAAAAACATTTGCATTTTACTCACTAGAAAGTTCCACTTAAATATTCTTATACAAGCACGGACAGAGTGTTTTGGAATAATTCCAGTGGAGGGAGGAAACATAGAGACTACCATTTCAGAATCAAAATACTTAATAGAATGGCCAAGAACAGTAAAGAAAACAAAAACAACCTCCCCTGAGCTACCATTCCAGAAACATAAACCATGTCAGTTGAGGGAAGATAAAATATGGTATCTTCAAATAATGAGTTCAGAGAATGTCTTTAATTAAGATTACTTCTATTTAATCAATTACAATAGATTTCATTGTGAATTAGACAGAATAGATAGATAGATAGATAGATAGATAGATAGATAGATAGATAGATAGATAGATAGATAGATAGAAGGAATGAATAAAACATCTAGTTAAATTCAAAATATATTGCGGGAATTAAAAACAGCAATCTGAAGAATTCCTTCATGTCTTGTTGGCAATGCTCTGAAAATAAATAGCACAACCACTTTGAAAAATACTTCAGCTTTATATATCCTGACCACTTGTACAATATTAAAATGGAAATTGATTCCAATATAAATATTTGAAATATTTTTCAGAACTACATGACTGGTTACTGCATTTACTATAAGAACATGAACATCAAGTAGTTTATCTTTTCCATTCCTAGGGAATATTTTAGATATTCTCTTATCTATTCCTTATCCCCAAGTAGCATTTTATAGGCATACCTATGTTGAACGTAAGGGCAGGATCAGTATATGCTATTATCATTATAAAATAAAATGTGAAAATTGTAGCTTTAAAAGAAAATACTCCATATTTTTCTGAGCTTGAAGTATTTTAGCATGCATGTAATAAATAAATTATCTTTTCATTTTTTAATCCACTAACTGGGTCAAAGTTGTTCTCATATACTTAATAAGCAAGTACAGTAATTTATCAGACGGTTCCAACTTTATTTGGATAAACAACTCATCTGCAACCTTGTCCGGCTCAATGGCCACATTTGGTTCCTGAGGAACATGCAGGGACATGTGGATAGAGAGAAATAAACAAGTACAAAGATACAATTGATGTATGGTTGGTATATGTAAATGTCAGTTTACACATATAAATATATCATAACTTAACATAATTTTAAAATCCATTTTTAAAAATAAACTGATTCCCCATTCTACATTTTTAAAATGAAGCAATAAAACTATCTAAAGCAGTGTTTCTCAACCTTGGCAACTTGAAGATGTCCGGACATCTTCAAGTTGCCAAGGTTGAGAAACACTGATCTAAAGTACTAAAATTGTTAGAATGACTGGGAAAATGTATGGTACCAAAGTACCACAGCAAAGATTATAAGTGATCTTCTTGGGGAGAACATTCTTTAAGTGAAGCAATACCAAGGAAGAGAGTACTTCTGATTTGTCAGGATAAGAAGCTTGGAGGAAGAACTTAAGGTCTAAGTAGGTAAGAACCAAAAGAGAAGTACCACTTGTAGCTTGAATGTAAATTGTTTTAGGATTTTGTAAATACCAGTATGTTGAATTTCACTTGGAAACAGTACAGGGTTAGAGTTAGTACAGGATTAGGATTTTTGTGTGTGGCACAGATCACAATTTCTTAAAAAAAGATTCCATGTGCTGTGGAGAATAATGACAATATGTTACTGGAATAAGCATAATCAGTTCTGGGGGCATTTTGTAAACATACTATAATCAAACTGCTATAAACAAAATCAAAGACACTGACATATGTAAATCCAGACACTAAGATAGAAATGGACTTATTGTCTTCTGGCCTTCGTTTTGAAATGACAATAAGACATGGTAAGGCAGGCAGAAAGAAGATAGTTGGGATCAGCTTAAATCTGGTGAGAACATACTCACCCTAACAGATTCAACTTATTCTCAGTTTTATAATAATGTAGTATAAGAAAAAACAATTCAGGAAACAACATGACAAACTAAGAGAAAAATATGTATGTGTGTGTGTGTGTGTGCATTTACGCAAATAATTAAAGGAAATTGTGTCAGAAATAGAAAAATTCCAGAACAGAAAAAAGATCAAAAATATATCAATCATTGTCATAGTGATTTAACTGTCCTCCTTTGAATTGGAGAATGCCTAGATCATGTACTTGATGTTTGTGGAAGGGAAATTCACTTTGTAACAGAATGGGTACAACTGGACAAAATACCCATCTATGATTATAATACATCTTTAATATCAATATATCTAACACTTCTCGATCTATGACATCAATCCTTTATATTGGTTGGCAAAGCCATCTCATATAGAAATTTTCTGAAGTTATGCGCAAGTCAACAGGATATACTACTTACAATACAGATCTCCCAGAAAAACATTTTGGTTAATTGTCTCATCTGGAACGACTATATACTCTGGGCCTAATGATAATAGCTAACAGAAAAATAAAGATCTGCCCACTCTTAAATATTTGATCAAGGCTCACTTCCTTTGAACAAGGAGGTGGAGGGGCAATTTACAGGGGTTGTCCCCCCCCCCCCAGAAAATAAGACTGGTGTGAAAATTCTGTTCAGTTATCAAAAAGGGTCACGATTCATATAATGGGCAAAGGGTGGCCAAATCTTCCACAGGTGCCAAGCAGAGTCCCTGTCGCTATCAAATCATCCCAGGTAGGAAATATCAAGCCGAACTTTCGTTCTTAACCCTGGAAGGCGAAGGGAGGCCGTGTCCAGCAGCTACTTCATGGCTTCCGAGTAACACCCCCCCCCCCCTTTCAGCGCCGCAAGTCACCACCTCAAAGCCCCGCGAGTAAAAGCAGCAGCCCTCTCGAGGGGCCTGGCCCTCCACTCTCCGCTCCCCCTTGGGGGACGCCAGGCTCAGCCTGCGGCCGCCCCCAACCAAAAGGCCGCGCACCCTCCCAGCCCACCTTTTGCCTCCTCTCTGACCTGCTCGCAGCCCTGGGAGAAACGCAGCCCAGCGGCCGCCCTCTCTTAGGCAAGGCCGGCCCCTCGAATCAGGCGCGCACAACTCATCTACCACCAACCCCCAGTACCTGCTGTTGCGGCCGGCTAAACAGCCGGCCTACACGGTACCAAAATCCTTCTTGGGCCCAAGGCGCGCAGAGGCGCCTCTCCCTCTACGCAAGGCGAAGCCGGGTGCGAAAAGCCACAGCGCGCAGGCGCGGTTGAGCCAGCCATTTGGCGCAGCTTCCGGTCCGCCTGTACGTAAATAAGTCTAGGAACAGAAGGGGCCTGTATAGAAGTGAGTGCTATGTTTCCAACGAGACCTGGAGGGCGGGTTTGCCGGGCTAGCCTGCCGCGGGACCGCAAGGAAGATCCCATGTAAGACGCGCGAGATGCGTAACGAACGAGCCGTTTCTTTGCCTGCTTCTAAGGCGGAAAGTATAACCGGGAAAGATCCATCACTTCACTCAGCGAGCCACTGAACGAGAGGAGGTTGCAGCTTTTTTCTTGGTCTTTGCGCACCTTCGATGGGGTAACTAAATCCACCTGGTTTGCCCACGGAGAGGAATTTACAAGGGAAAAAAAAAGACAGGCAGATGCGCCATGAGCATTCCTAAATAACGGTGATTTAAAAAAGGAAATCCAAAAAGCGGATTCTGCAAAAAGCGGTGCAGCTCAGAACATTGAACATTCACATTTCCTGAAATGATTATTCTGCAACTTGATCCAACAGATCTTGGAAGAGGTAGCAGCTGACTTAATTGGGAAGTCCGCATAATTTGTGGGAAAGGAGTAAAAGATCTCTTCAGGAGATCTGACATAGAACTTTATTTCATGTGATATATATATTTTTTGCAAGTTCCATGGGAAACAATACATTGCATCTTTTTGTACAGAATGAACCCTAAATTCAGTTCACTCTGCCACAAAAACATGGACCATCATATGTAGGCTTCACCAGAAGACTCGGCACAAATAACATCATACACTATACCAAAAACAAAGAAAAGTGGATTTTTTATGGCATTAATAGTACATTTCCAACATTGACTCTTGGGATAAATCTTAAAATAACCCACCAACTAATAAAACCATTGGATATGAAACCTATTGGATAAAATGATCAGTTTCTAATGAGTTTGAGGGAGGGGGTGTTTTCTCTCTGAACATCCTGTAAAGCAGTGCCAAGCTGTGTTATAAAAACACAAGGTGCTTGGGATATTGTTTTTACATCTAATCCAGAACACGCTATTCAATGCTCAATGCTTGAAATCCCAACCATAAAACACCATTTGGCTGTTGGAAGCACAACCCCTAGTTTTATCCTAAATGGTAATATCCCTGCATCATTACTGTGCATCAGCCACAACACATTTCCCTGCCCCATGCTGAACTGAACTGGTTATTGTAAGAATGGATGATGATCAGAACAAGATGGAATTCTGTTGGACATTAGAAGACAAGAACTGAGATGCCAAACAATCTCGCTGCATTATCTTCTAGTCATGGTACAACAGGAAAGACTAACTACAATAGCCTACCAGGCAGTCCAGAGTGTTGATATCCTGTGGCCTCAGTACTAATATGGCTGTACTTTTCCCGTTCAGCTCCTGGCTGAAAAACTCTTATTTGAAACATTTATATAGCTGCCCATCTTATAACAAACTTTGGCAGCTTCCAATTTAAAATTACAACAACACAAAAACCATAGTAAAATGATAACCTAAGACATTAAAGAAAAACCTGGTGCTAAGTCAAGCTTCTGATATTCAGTCACCTCGTCTTATCTCAGCAGTTGTGAGAAAAGCCAGTTCTTCAGTGCTTTGCACTTCAGGAGGAAGGATGAGGGCTGCCATGGTTTTTGGCAAACCACTAACACACTAACCCATCTGGTAAGTTGCTGAAAGGATAAGCTGTTCCATGTGAGTTATCCGCAGCCTTCTTTCTGCAATGAAGTCCAAAACTGTCTTGAAGTCTCAAGATCCTATAGATCTAGTTAATGCAGTGATATCAAATAACATTTTATTATTATTAAATTTATTTGCCACCCATTTCACAGTTCAAAGTGACTATGAGTGGCTTACAACATGATAAAATATATACATAGCTAGACAAGTATAAAAAACAGATTAAAATTACATAAAAAATTAAAACACTAAAAAACCATGGGGTAGGGATGGACAAGAATAACATTAATATGCGCTTTCTGTTTTAATGCACCATTTCCAACCAACAGCTTCTTCATGACTCCATGCCTCCAAACTAGCATAGCCAAGTTTTCAATATTTTTCCCGAGGGCTAAAAGAGAGATGGGCTGGGGTGGGGGAATCTTACCACCTGCAGCAATATATTCCAAAGGCTGGAATATCCTGGATCTCATCATCTAAAATTCCTTGGCTGATGAGATGCAAAGTAGGCCCCTTCTGCCAGCACAAGTGGGATGGGCCAGTCCCATTGGGAAAAGATGGTTCTTCAGATAACCTGCACCCTTGCCATAGACACATTAAAATTCAATTTTAATTTTAATTTTGTGTGCTTGTGGCCTTCTCTTATTTTTGACTACATAAATATTTCCCCTTTTGATATCTAGAGAACTGGTCTCACTGATTTAAAAGTTAAACTATAATTACATGCAAGGTAGCACAGAACTATTAAATTTCAAGAGAGACACTAAGTTCCTTATGTTTGTTAATCCCTGAGCTTTGGGCAGAAGGTCCTAAAATACTATTTTTTAAATACTGGATGAAAGGGAGAAGCACTAATAGCTCCCCAGCAATATTAACTATAGTTTGTCACGAGCTTCAGTTTTAGTGACAATAACCACTCATAATCATATGATTACTCTTGGGAAATGGTGGACTGCTAAGATTTAAATTATCCCTTCTCCCAGTCTGTAAGTGTTTGATTTGCTATCCAGAAGTACCCTCTGGAATAAACTAAAAAAATATGACTATTGATAAACGCTTCCCTTATCTCATACAAAAACTATATTCTAACTCCACCTCCAAAGTAAGGTGTAACCCATAAGGAACTTTATCTAGCTCAATAAGTGAACAAAGGAGTACACCAGGAATGAATGTATTCAAGTAATTTGGGGTGGTTTTCTATAAGAAGGGCATTTGGAAGGCACACCTGAATTACAGGATGCAATCAGCTTTTAGATCTTCAAATGCTATCAAACATTTTTTGTACATGGGTGGAGGACAATTAGTCACCATAGACTTAAAACTGGTTGAGCTAAAAACCTGAGGCAAATTATGGGGCACAAACAAGATTTTTTTAAAAAGAAAGTGTCTTTAGAAACCATACAAACAAAATTCCTGTGATCCATTTTAGCTGCATTTAGCAGGAGACCAAATGCCCAGTTGAAAATTGAGATAGGAATATCAAATTCAGGTAAGGGCCTGGTTGAAAATTCTATTCTTCCCAAAGGGATTGACCCCTTTAGTTCTGATAGACAACTTCCCGTCTTCCTGTAAACAAGCGATAGAGCATAAGCTGGCCTTCTATGGACCTTCCCCACTGTTTTTAATATCCCTATATTCAAGCCAAGCAAGTGGTTACAAATAGAATAAGACACATGGAGTTCCAGCTAGAATTTAACAGGATATCTCTCCACAGCAAAAATAAGATTAAATGGGATTAAAGACCTCAGACTCCCCCCAGTGGCCATTACTGGCACTTCCTCCATCCTTTGGCTGGTCTCATCATTTTTACCATCTTTATCATCTTTACCGCCTCTTTAATTACCATCTACCCACCCCTCCTATAATTACATCTACAATTACATCTGTTGGGCTTCTTCACGTACGAACAAATTGTACCCATCTGGTTAATATTGCCCCTCGTCGTCCCAGGGAAACCATCTCAACTACCCAGACTCTGCCTTCACTGACATTATTGACAAACCGGACTTTAACATCTTTGACGATTTCTTTTAATCGCCTGGACTTTTGGGACCTTCCCAACTACGTAAGAAGGGAAGAAATGCTACCTCCCCTTCTATATATACTCTTTTATAAGATCTACGCACGCTGCGCAAATTTTTAAATGGTATGGTGAGTGCATGTGACTGTATGTGTGAACTGGATGATCCCACTTTTATTATTCCATGATTGTTGTATTTTTTATGTGTTTTTAATTATTACGTGGGGATTGCTTGAGTGTATAAATGAGTGTGCTTGATTCGGAGGACCTGCCGGGAATTGCGGGGGCTATGGGGTGGTTGAGGGGACTAAAGACACGGGAGAGGGTCGGGGTATTGCGGTCGTAACAGGGAGGGGCAGATACGGCGGGACTTTAGGGCAGGCCATTACCGGGGAAGGAGGGTTCGCTACATCACAGAGATCCCTCCTTCCGGCCCTAGGAGTCCCACTCCAAGACCAGATGGCGCAAGTAGTCAGGACCCTGGTCTCAGGCTGTTGTCGCTAAATGCCAGGTCTGTTGTACATAAAGCACCTCTCGTCCGGGACTTAATTTTAGACGAGAGGGCAGACCTGGCATGTATTACTGAGACCTGGCTGGGCCCAGAGGGAGGAGTCCCCCTTGTAGAACTGTGCCCAGAAGGATTTCAGGTGCTACATCAGCCGAGAGCCCAGGGAAGGGGTGGGGGTGTGGCCGTTGTTATCCGGGAGTCGTTAGTTCCTCGTAGGGTCCCTGCTCCGGAGATTGTCGGGTGTGAGTCCTTGCTGTTAAAGTTGGACCTCAAGGGTCAAGTGGGTTTGCTGCTAACGTACCTGCCTCCCAACAGCGTTGCAGCAGCCCTCCCCTCGCTCCTCGAGTCGGTAGCCGAGCTGGCAATTGAGTTCCCTAGGTTGATGGTCCTGGGGGACTTTAATTTGCCGTCGCTCGGTGAAAACTCTGATGGGGCGCAGGAGTTCATGGCTTCCATGACAGCCATGGGCTTGGCTCAAGTAATCCGAGGCCCAACCCATTCAGCGGGACACATGCTTGACCTCGTATTTCTCTCGGAGCAGTGGATGTGTGATCTTGGTCTGAGGGGGAGTGACATCATACCCCTGTCGTGGTCAGACCATTGCCTACTGAGGCTCGACTTCCGGAGGCCAAACCCCCACTGTAGGGAGGAGGAACCGACCAGGTGGTTCCGCCCCAGGCGTCTTATGGAGCCAGCAAGGTTCCAGACAGAGCTTGGGGTTATTCCTGACACTTTCGCCCACAGTCCGGCAGAGACTCTGGCTGCTGTGTGGCACTTGGCAGCGTCAGAGGCCCTCGACCGGATTGCGCCACTGCGGCCCCTCCGAGGCGGCGGATCCCGGAGACCCCCTTGGTTCACCGAGGAGCTCCGGGAGATGAAGCGCCGGAGGAGAAGCCTAGAGCACCGTTGGAGGTCCGATAAGTCCGCATCGAACCGAGCAATGGTAACCACCTGCACCAGGGAATATACTAGGGCACTTAGGGCAGCTAAAAGATCACACATAGCCTCCCTGGTCGCATCCGCTGAGTCCCGTCCAGCCGCCCTGTTTAGGATAACCCGCTCCCTATTGAACAAAAGGGAGACGGGGGAACCCTTGCAGGGCAGAGCTGAAGAATATGCCCAATTCTTAGCGGACAAAATTGCTCGGTTTCGGACGGACTTGGACTCCACACCTGCAGTTCCAGCCGAGGCACAGGGGGACCAAGTAGAACAGCTCTGGGTTGAGTTTCAGGAGGTTACCCCCGGGGATGTGGACAAGGCCATGAGAGCTGTGAGTTCCTCCACCTGTGTCCTGGATCCGTGTCCCTCATGGCTGGTTTCTAACTGCAGTGAGGTGACACGAGGCTGGATCCAGGCGGTTGTAACCGCCTCCCTTCGGGAGGGGAACTTCCCCGCCGCACTGAAAGCGGCGGTGGTGAGACCCCTCCTGAAGAAACCATCCTTGGATCCAGCTGTCCTTAACAACTATCGCCCGGTCTCCAACCTCCCCTTTCTGGGGAAGGTTGTTGAGAAGGTGGTGGCCTTCCAGCTCCAACGGTCCTTGGAGGAAGCAGACTATCTAGACCCCTTCCAGTCAGGCTTCAGACCCGGTTACAGCACGGAAACCGCTTTGGTCGCATTGATGGATGATCTTTGGAGAGCCAGAGATGAAGGACATCCCTCCATCCTGGTCCTCCTTGACCTCCTCAGCGGCTTTCGATACCATCGACCATGGATCCTTCTGCGACGACTGCGGGAGGTGGGAGTGGGGGGCACCGTGTTACGGTGGTTCTCCTCCTACCTCTCGGACAGGTCGCAGTCGGTGTTAGTGGGAGGGCAGAGATCGTCCCCAAGGCCCCTAAAATATGGGGTGCCGCAGGGTTCGGTCTTATCCCCCCTACTATTTAACATCTACATGAAACCGCTGGGAGAGATCATCCGTAGGCACGGGATCAGATACCATCAATATGCGGACGATACTCAATTGTATCTGTCCGCCCCGTGCCAAATCAATGAAGCGGTTGACGTGATGGACCGGGGGCTTGAAGCCGTCATGGACTGGATGAGGATTAACAAGCTTGTGCTCAACCCGGAAAAGACCGAGTGGCTGTTGTGTTTTCCTCCCAAAGATTTGGCCAATAATCCAACACTCAGGCTGGGGGGTCAAATTTTACACCCCTCAGAGAGGGTCCGCAACTTGGGAGTCCTCCTGGATCCACAGCTGTCATTCGACCATCATATAGCGGCTGTGACCAGGGGGGCATTCGCCCAGGTACGCCTGGTGCGCCAGTTGCGACCCTACCTGAACCGGGAGGCCCTCACAACAGTCACTCGGGCCCTTGTGACCTCTAGGCTGGAATACTGCAACGTGCTCTACATGGGGCTGCCCTTGAGGAGCATCCGGCGACTTCAGCTAGTACAGAACGCAAGCCGCGCGAGTGATTGCGGGTGCACCCCGATTCACCCGCATTACACCTATCCTCCGCGAGTTGCGCTGGCTACCTGTCGATCTCCGGATGCGCTTCAAGGTGCTATTGATCACCCATAAAGCCCTACATGGCAGTGGATCTGGATACTTGAGAGACCGCCTTCTGCCAATTACCTCCCTACGACTATAAGATCCCATAGATTAGGCCTCCTCCGCATTCCATCGGCCAGCCAGTGTCGGCTGGCAACCACAAGGAGGAGGGCCTTCTCAGCAGTAGCCCGACCCTTTGGAACGAGCTCCCCGTGGAGATTCGTACCCTCTCCACCGTCCAGGCCTTCCGCACTGCCTTGAAGAACTGGCTCGCCCGTCAGGCCTGGGGATAAGGATTTCTACCCCGCCCCCGAATGTTGTATGCATGTTGCTCATTATTTTATTATGTGTTGTTGTCTCAATGTTGTATTTCCCCTTTCCCTGGTTTTCTGTGAGCCGCCCTGAGTCCCCTCAGGGAAAAGGGCGGCCTACAAATGCAAATAAAACCTCTAAACCTCTAAATGTTTGGGAACCAGCAAGGTATCTGGAAGGCCTGATTTTTCTAAAAACAGATAGCATTTTTTTAGAGCCAGACCTAATATCCTCCCCTTAGCACTCCTGCAGGGCAGCTATGAGCTGAGTGATTGTATACATGTGGCAATGGGGAAATTGAAGATATCTCATATGTCCTATTGCGTTGCAAGTTCTACAGGGACATCGGATCAACATATATCCTCCCTCTATGGGAGAGATTTCTAGAGAGATAAGATAATTTCTATGTGCACCATCTCCTTCAGAATTCAAATGCAGCTACCATTCCTGCAGTAGCAAAATTTTGTGCTGCTGTAATGATAATAAGGAAAAAACGGGAAACTAATTGTTATTTTCCAATAATTTTTATGAGAACATATTTATTTTAATATTTAATTCTTGTGCTGATCTGTAACTGTAATAAAGATTGATTCTGATTCTGATTCTGTCAAAGTCTGAATTTTGATCACGTGACTTTGGGCATGCTGCAATGGTCATAAGTGTGAAAAATGGTCATGATTTCAATGATGTTATAATTTCAAACAATCACTAAATGAACTGTTGAAAGTCAAGGACTACTTGTATACAATTACTATACAGCTAGAAAGGTACACAGAATAATGATGAGATGTGACAGAGAACTGGGAAAACAATTAACAATGGAATGGCAGGTTTAATCACAATCGGCTACTGACCAATTTATAGACAGATAGGGATTTAAACAAAGTCTATTCATTTGTCACTATTTTGTCATATTATGTGCTCCATGTCTGTAGTGATCATGTGTCCTTATTATAAAGGGCAGTCCTTTATTTCAGAAAGCAGTTCTTTAGATTATTAATTTAAAAAAAAACACAATTTGTCATTTACAGTAACTTTAAATCTACAAACAGTATCACTTAACAGAGTCTTTCACATTCATGAAAAAATATGGAAATTGAATTTCTTTTTTAAAATAAGTATACATATACTGTTTGATTTTTGATATTTTTCTTAAAATATACATTTTTAAAACTTTTGTTTTCTTTAAATTTTAAAGCAAAGTTATAAACATAGCAATTAAATATTGTTATCCTTATGAAACCCTTTTAAATTTGTCCCTTTTTCTGGTTTGTCCTTTAGTTTTTTGAAAAAAATGTGGTTACTGTTGATATGCTTCAAAAATGAGGTTAAAAAGAAGTTTGAAAGGAGTAGGATCCGTCCATGCATTAGTCAAAATTCAGGCCTAATATGTTTCTATAAACGTAAAACTCATTAGAAAATGAAATGAAAAGCTGCTGCTAAGATGGAAGAAAGGAACAACCAACCCGTATCTACTTTCAAGCTTCTAAACTATGATTTGGACCTTGGTTATTTCTTAACTTTTAATGTCAGTAAGATTCATAAAGATAGTTTAAACTTTTATGTTTTCAGACAAGAAAGCTTATATTTTGTACTGAGTAAAGATTTGTGATCTGCTGCTATATATGGAAAAGGCTGAGGAAAAATATTTGTAGTAAAAAATAAAAGGAAAAAGGAATACAAAACTTTCTCTATAATACAGCAAAGAAAATACCATTGCCTTTTAGTGGTAATATTGTCCTTTATTAAAATATGAATCACCTGTTCAACAGCAACTCTGTTAAATATCACTCTAGCACTAGTGGAGAGAAATACCATGAAAGGACAGTGTTCCATAAAGTGAATCATGCTGCTGAGTACATCAGTTTTATTTTTAACAGTCCATGTCACATGGATCCATTTCAGTTATTTTATTTCCTGCCTCCTCAGATTTCTTTGTGCAGTGTTTTGCTCCAAGCATTCTCCGGCCATTTCAGCTGAACTGGATAAATCCAAGAGAACTTTATGTACATGAAAAGAGATTGTACATTTAACGGTAAGGCTTTTTAAAAAAAACCTTTCTAACAGAAGCTGAAAGATAAACGCTATATTGTTATGTCAAAATCACCATCATAAAAAATAACTTGCAGTTAATTTGCAAATTGTTTTGTCCAAATATTTAGACTATTTTGAAGCTTGAAGGATTGATTAAAGTTGGGACTGCAGGTTTACATACTGTACTTCCACTAGAAAATAAGAAATATATATCAAGTTGATTAACTGAAGAGAGAGATTAAGCATTAACCTATTTGAGCTAACTGCTTCAGATACTTTCCTCCCTAAATCCCATCAGCACTTGCACAGTTTATGTATAAGTTTACATGTAGTCTTAAAGTTTACTTATTTTGGTTATTTCTTTTTCTGTCTTGTATTTATTCTACTTCCGGCAACAGATTATAGTCAGCCTAAGGTATGATATGATCTCATCTTTAGAATCTGTTTTCAGTGCCAGAGCTCCGCTCCCTTAGGATATTAAATCAAAAGAAGGCCAGGAGTCATCTTATTTCTCTTCTGATCAGCTTAGAGGCAGAGTGGACAATGATAATGAAATGACATCACACAGTTGTTAGCACTGAAATGTCAGTGGTTGTGCAGCATTAAGCCTAACTGTGATTTATATACCATTCCTGTTTTATGACAAATAACATGGGGAAATTGTATTTTATTTTTCAGGAATTGCCAGCACTCATCCAAAATCAAATTTTTGGGAGGAAGTGGGTTGGGGACATTTAAAAAAAGAGCTTTTATACTTGCATCTAGCCCTCAACCTGTCTATCTTTATATCAAATAATAACGAATCTTAGTAAATGGAAAAAAAAACCCTTTGTACTAAGTAATAATGACGATTTATAATAAATGAAGCGGGTACAATGGCTCAGTGGTTAAAGGTGTTGAGCTTGTCAGCTGGAAAGCTGACAGCCTGGTTTTGAGATCCAAGCACTGTGTAATGGCTTGATCTCTTATTACTTGCCCACCTAGCAGTTCAAAAGCATGCAAATGTGAGTAGATAAATAGATACCATTTCGGTAGGAAGGTAACAATCACTTAAGAATGAGTCAGCAGTGTGCTTTAGATGCCAAAAAGGCCAATGGAGTCCTAGGCTGCATCAACAGGGGGACAGCATGACGATCACTTGAAGTTATAGTACCATGTTATATTGCATTGGTAACAGCAAATTTGCAATACTGTGTCCAGTTTTGGTCATCATGATACAAAAAGACATTGAGACTCCAGAACGAGTTCAGAGAAGAGCAATGAAAATAATCTGGAGGCTAAATGGTTGCAGGAACTAGGTATGTTTACCTTAATGAAGACAATGAACAGGAGTGACATGATATCAGTCTTCCAATACTTGACAGGCTGTGACAGAAAAGAAGAGGTTGACTTATTTTCCAAAGTATCTGAGGACAGGACAAGAAGTAACAGATGGAAGATTATTAAGGAGAAATCAAGTGTTGAACTAAGAAGACATTTCCTGATGGTGAGAACAGTTAATCACTGGAATAATTTGCCTCCAGAAGGTGAGTACTCTATCACTGAAGGTTTTCAAGAAGAGATTGGACAACCATTTGTCTATAATGATATAGGGTCTCCTGTCTTGAGCAAGGACTTGGATAAGGAGACCTCCAAGAATCTTTCCAACTCTGATATTCTGTTATAGGAAGGAAGGCTATCAGAACTTTATGCAGTCAGATGTCTGATCAGCTGAGAGTCAAAAGGAATGCATTAGCTCATTTTTAAAGTGTTTTTAATCCCACCTTTATTATTTTTATAAATAATGCAGTGAAGAACATATTCATTCTCCTTCCTCTGGTTCTCCCATAATAACAACCCTGAGAGATGAGTTGGGCTGAGAGATCAAATGGTCCAAAGTCACCCAGTTAGCTTTCATACCTAAGGCAGGACTAGAATTGAAACTTCTGGATTCTTGCCTAAAGCCTTAACCACTAGACCAAACTGGCTCTCTCTCTATAGACATTTATCTACGGATGGGTATACACCCACACAATACACCCACACCTGTATACCTGTTTGTGTCTGTGTCTATATTCCTCATTTAGTGACAACCTTGATTAGTGATAATTTGCAGTTTTGGTGGTGATGAAAAACGAACTTTATGACCAGTCATTGCATTTAAATCTTTGTAGGTCTGCAAAGCAAAGGAAGGCTGAAGTAAGATCATAAGCATAGTTGTAGTTTCACTTAGCAGCTACTTTACATAAGGACTATTTTCTGCTTCCAACTGTGACCACTAAGCGAGGACCATCTGTATTTGATATCTCTGTTGGAGTAAATATCATTGGTATCGCTGATGTACAGTACTGAGGATAGCTATAGCTGAACTTGAACCTGACCTAAGATCTCAGTTGAGGAAACAAGTTATTATTCTGAAAACAAAGTTAACAAAAGGGAAATTCATTTTCTGTAAAGGACCCCATGTCTTTTATTCACACACACACACACATACACAAACACACACACACACACTTGAGTGTACATTATTAGCACATTTCAAGGTCCTGGGAGAGAATGCTAATTTTAAATGGCTGCAAAGGACAGCTAATCTTTTTTTTCTGATGATGGTAATACTTCATTGATTAATTTTTTCTCACCAGAAATATGTAGCAGATAGAGTTTCTGTCTTTGTTTGATTAGAATAGTAGAGACAAACTTCTTCAAATTGTACATATTGTCCATGCTTTCCAATGCCATTGTTCATGCTGATTTCATTAGAAAAGTGTTTGCCAATAATAATAATAATGATAATGATAATAGTATAACAATAATAGCCTTTATTGTCATTGTACAACATGTATACAATGAAATTGGTTTAGCCTTTACTGGTGCTAACAAAAAATACAGGACAATACAGTTCCCAATTTATACAAGTAATTGGGGAAAGAAAAAACTAGTCATACATTTCCATATGTACTTGGAGTGATTTGTGATTGTGTTTAGGAGTCTGACAGCCCATGGGTAGAAGCTGTTTTTAAACCTGTTTGTCCGTCTGGCTATACTTCAATGTCTTCTGCCCAATGGTAAAAATGACAATTTTCTCTCAGTTTTCTATCATCATAGAAGTTAGGGGAGAAAAAGTACTGCAGGAAGCAGGTTCAAAGGAAGAGTTCTGAAAAGTAACTACCATCTTCAGGATGATCTTGTCTCCTTATGACCATTTTGAACATGTTCCTATTTTCTTTGCAATATAGGAGTGCCAGTGCCACCATCTGGGATTTTTTAAAAACTTCCTACTCTAGCCTACAACCCTAGTGTAATTTGGACATCCAAGTACTAACCAGGCCCATCTTTTTCTTCCTTCTCACCCATGACAAAGTCAAGCAGACACTGAACATTATATCTTCAGATCAGGAGAAAAGAGAGCAAGTATTTCATCTCTGGTTTGCTGTCTGTCCCTCAGTGTTTCTTATGGTCAAAAGAATAAAAGTACAAAGAGTCAATGTTTTTGAGTTGCATCTTCCATGCTATATTTATTTAAAAAGGTAAACTGATGTGATATATAGCATTTATGTACTTGGTATTTACAGCATTATTCATATATTGCTGTAGTAATATAAAGCCTGTCTTTGATAATGATATATTGCCGCAACAATGGCTAGAGTATGTTATAAATCACTAGTACAGTACTTGTCATATTTCAAATATAGAAGCATTGTACATTACTGCAACTAAGTTTATTAGCAGTAATTCAGTTATATGGCTTGTACAAATAAACCTTCTGTGAAGAGCATTAAAGATAATAATATTCAATAAACTACAAAAACGTGTACATGTTAATCACAATTACAAGAATCTCTATGGCTTTTTCTTTTCAGAAAACTTACCATGTATCTACATACTGAAATGTATACATCCGTTTCCAGGCATTTTTACCTTTCATGTTTACCTCTCCACCTTACAAATTATCTTGTGTAGCTGCAAGGGGGAGTAATAAACCTGCTTCTAGATTTGTGATATCTACTGGTAGAATAAGAGGGTCTTGATAAATTTTGCACTTAGAGCAATTTAAAAATCATCATCATCATTATTATTATTTATCTTCACTCCTGTTGTCATACACTGAGAGGCTTTTATGGCCTTCATAAACTTAGACAAATGTTCCTAGTAAAATTGTGTTGTATGAACAGGAGTGCTCTTCTTTCCTTCATTTAATGGAAGCTGGAACATTCTGATAACCCAGGAGAATTGGTCACAACCTCAAACAGCATCCCAGATTGGATAGTGCCTCTTGGCAGCTTAGAGATGCAAGGTCAACATGAAGATGAGGTTAATGGTTTTTCTTTTTAACACTTTTTTATTATTGTGATAAGTGGAAACTAGAACACCCACTAAATTTCATCAATGGATGCAGCCTCAGTGTTCATAGAATTACATAGGCTGAGGAGGAAAATGCAGGAAACAACATTGTTAAGATTAGATCCACCTACTCTTCCAATAGATCATGTTAAGGAGGGGAAAAAAGCAAAATCATCCTAACCCATTTTTTTTTATTCTGAAGGAGATTTCTCAATTAAGACAAGATCCTCACCTAGCAAGGGGTAGAAAAGTAAACTTAAGCCTAACTCTGTTGTTGTTCAGTCAGTAAGTCATGTCCAACTCTTTGTGACACCATGGACTATAGCATCCCAGGCCCCCCTGTCCTCCACCATCTCCCTGAGTCTGCCCAAACTCATACCCACTACATCGATGAAATTATCTAACCATCTCATCCTCTGTCACTCACTTCTCCATTTGCCTTCAATCTGTCTCAACTTCAGGGTCTTTTCCAATGACTCCTCTTTTCTCATGGCCAAAGTATTTGAGCTGCAGCTTCAGTATCTGTCTTTCCAAAGGACAGTCAGAGTTGATGTCCTTTAGGGTTGACTGATTTGATCTCCTTGCAGGGACTCTCAATTGTCTCAATAGAGCCGTGGCAGTTTACAGAATGATTTTGTTATGAGAGTATAGATCTTTGTTTTTAGGCTCATTGGTCTGTTTATATTTTCTGGAAATAAAGCTCATTGTGAGTTGAACCTCTAAATTCACCCACTTGCAAATGCCTTGCTTCAGCATGAGACCCAAATCATTAACAATGTGTGTCAATTCAGATGGTTGAACTGTAAGCCCAACACATGCCCCCTGTCCCTGTGCTGGCCCAAGACATTGTACTTTTAGCTGAAATAGCCAGAGATGATACTGAGTATTTGCCTCCTTGCTAGACAAATATTATAAGAATGCAAGTATATTTACAGCTCATAATAAATTAATAATTTTTATGAGACACTATGATTTTTCTCATTATGCTCAAGTAAGGTTCATGTTAGTCTAATGATGGGGAGTTGCAAAAGGGGCAATCTCTGTTGGATAACTTCACTAATTTTGTAGCATGTCTAAGGGCTAACTTCAAGAATCCAGCTTCATTTGGGTCTCATGCGGGAGCAAGGCATTGGCAACTGTGTCTTCTAGTTATGAAATTTGTTATCTCTAACAGGTTAAGCCTTTGGTTCAGAAGTATTCACTGAGTTTCAGCTATGTATTAGCTCAGAATTTGGACTAGAACAAAATAAACTCAACTAACTGGTATAAAGGACTGCCAGGCAAACTAAAGAATGATCTCATTTATGAAGGGATTCCGCAAACTGTGATAACCTGTCCTGTTCCAGCATTAATGAAACATTTGTAGTGAAGTATGGATAGGAGGGGAAAAGATATTTATTGCAGACATTTTCCTGAGCTGTGAGTCTTCTGCCAAATAAGTCCCAATCTGAATAAGGAGTTAAGGGTCCCGAGATCCAAGCTTTATTACAGTATTCAGTGTAAAGCCTGACAATAATCAAAACTGACTACTTAACATTCATTGATTTCTTAAAGGAAAGGCTTATTTCCTCTTTCTGAGAATAGATGACATGAAAGGTTCTTTAATTCACTTCTGATAATCTGTATAGTCAATTGCCCATACTTGAAAAGATTGATGGAAGTTCAGATTGAGACAATCTTCAAAGAAGCTCTGTTGAGCCATCATGGAAACTGGAATAAATGGAAGAGATTTTATATACTATCCCAAACATGGTGGCTTTTTTGACAGGTATCATACTTTTTCTGGCAAGATGTTAAACTGAAAAACCAGAGAATATGAAATCCTCACTTTGGTATAATTCAGAGAATTATGATTTCCACCTGCAATTTATACAGTGATTTCACTTTTTTCCTCAGCCATTCATAAACCATGAATGGTTATCCATATAAACATGTTGATAGAAGTTCACCAAGAGTTTTAAATAGAACTTTGGTAGAACCTGCTATACCTAGAGACAAAAATTTCCTAGAATTGTGAGGAATCAAAATTGTTTTAATGGATTACCTAACAGATTTCAAACTCACAAGTGAGATGTTACAGTGTCATTGTATAATATAAAGATGACTGTACTGGAACATACTGTATTGGTTTTAGCCATGATATCATTGACTCTCAGATCTTATCATACAGCAGATTTCCTAAATAGAGAAGACTTACTTGATGATGAGGCAGGGACAGAAATGCTGTGGAAAAAGTATTAAAATGATGCTGGGATAGAAAAAGTGTCAGAAAAGCTAAAGACAAAATCAACCAAATATAGCAAAAAAGAAAAGAAAAAATGGTAAGAACAATGAAAGTACGTTCAAAATAAAAGGAAGAGACAAGAATCAGTAAACTAGTTGAGTTACTAAAAAAAGAGCACAAAAGATGGCAAAACTACAAAATTCCTATTTTTTAAAAAACAAAACAATATATGCTCTCTTCTTAACAGAGAGATGAAAGAGCAAGATTGCCACATTATTGACAGAAAGCTAGACAAAGAATATGTATTTATTTTGAATGAATCAATATCTCTGGGGCATATGAATAAACTAAAAAAATGGAAGAGTACCAAGATAATATGACTGTTTATGAAGATAGTATGAATTATTGGCAATACATATCTTCTGTTTATTCACATTTAAAGTTCATAGGAATAATCATCATGACAGCAGACAGCATTCACTTGAGCTATTGAAATTTGATTGTAGGTTATAGAAAATGTCACAGTAATCTTACAATACAGTACAGTATTATCATTCTTGGTAGTCCAGTATAGATTCCCTACTATTGACTATCTTTGTTGCCATATTCAAAGGTGTCTAACAAAGCTCTGTTAGAAAGTTGGGCTATATGCTATGAAATTCAGTAATATCTGGTAAACATATGGATCAGTTTGGAGCAAGCCACTTTTATGAGTATTGTGCTTGTTCTGTGAATCTAAATGTTGTTATAGACATTTGTTGAGCATTTGACAAGCTTCTAATATGTTATTCAGTAATTAATACAACAATCAGGATAAATGAAAGCTGGTTCTATAGTCGCCCCAAAGTCATTATTTCTCCAACTTAGCTCTTTGATCTCAGATTCATCAAATTATCTAACCTATATTTTGTCAAACTGAAGAACACACATGTTGTCAGTTCAGCTGGCATTCAGATGCTCTTCTCTCTAATGTATCTGCCAGACAATTCTTTGTAAGTCTTTATTTCAATAGTAGCAGTATAGGTAGTCCTCGACTTATGACTGGTTGTTCAACCAGTCATAAGTTGAGAATTTGTTAAAATGGACTCAAAAAGGTTGCTTACAACCTGCCCTCAAAGTTATAACTTCCACACCACTTCTGGAGTTGTGTGGTTGAATTTTGGGTGCTTGACAACTGGTTTGCATTTATGACCGGTTACAATGTCCTGGACTCATGTGATCACACCCATTGGATAATACTGATTAACAACCATATAATTTGCTTAATTGCCATAGCTACTTGTTTTATGATCATCTAAAATGGTCGTAAAATTGAATCCAGTCATGTGATACTCAACTTATGATCACAATGACTTATGATGAAAATTCCTGCCTCAATTGTGGTCATGAGTTAAGCACTATCTGTAGATTAAGTGTGCTATGGTCAGCTTTTTTGCTCTTAATTTATGAAACTGAAATATTACTAAACTGAATAGTTCTTGAATTCTTGTGAGGAATATTTGCATTTATTCCTTTGCTAGATATCAGTAGCCCAGTTGAGCTGTTAAAGACTTTTGTGAGCAGAAAATGGTTCAACAGTTCCATAATTTAACAATATCTTTTTTAAACTCTTTGACCCTTGTAAAGTTTCAGAAAGCTCATCCTTTGACAAAATAGTGAAGGCTGTTGTAGGAATAATGAGGTTAACTTCTAATAAATCATTTTTTCCTGGCCCACCATTGAAAGCTGTTTATTTTGGCTTTGCTTTGTCAAGGTCACTGATAAATTGAGGCTTTAGATATACTATCAGCTGGCATGTTACTCACACAATTAGCACAGTCTGTTACAACTGCCTCATTTGGCATAAATAGTGGCTATACTTTGTAGAACATCCATAGTGGGAACATTTGAAAAGTATCCTGGGTTTCCATCATAAATGGCAATTAATAGGCTTAGTGCTAATAAGTGCTAATAAGGTTCTCTTTCTTCCTACTCACTCTTCTTCTTACTCAAGATGGCTATGTATCAATCAGCATGCCAGCTATTTTAAGAAGACTGAAGCTTTTATAAAGACAGTTAATCTGACAAAAGTGTCAAGGAGATAATTTATGAAAGCAGTTTAGTTTGCTTGATCAAAGGTAGAAACTATAATGAACAGCTAAAGGCATCCTCCTGAACTTCACTCAGAAGAGATTCTCTGGAAGAATCAACTATATATCAGTAAGTGACACAGGGAAGGACCTCCATTGGACCTGTTCACCCAGACAATAAATGACAGCTCTAAAAGATGTTTCACTCCATTTACAATTCCAATTTTAGTCCCAATGAATATGGAAAAAGGAGGGATACTTAATTTACTTAACATTTCCTTGACTGGCAAAGAGATCATCTATTTTTAATTGTTTTATTGGTTTAGCAGAAAATTGACAGCTTAGTCCTTTTTCTGCATTGATGAGATCACACTTGGAGCACTATAATCTGTGGTATGAGCAAGTTTCTAAGGCTGGTTGCAAAGATGATGCAAGGACTTAAAAACATGCCCTTTAAGGACAGCTGATAGAAGTTGAAATGTAAAAAGAAGACTGGGGGAAGGCATGATGTCAGATACATACAAGAATGTCATAGGGAAGACAATCAAGAACTAGTCTCCAATGCCTCAGAAACTAGGATCAGAAATAATGGACGGAATTTGCAGCTACTTAGATTTTGCTTAAATGTAAGGAAAAAACTTGACATTGAAATCCGTGACAATGTATGGCAGTTTACTAACAATAATTGGTGGTTCTTCATCTCTGGAAGTTTTTAAGAAGAGAGAGACAGTCAGGATTGTTATGTCAGGAGCTGGTTTGGCTAGAAGTTAAGGCCCAGGATAGAAACCAGGAACCATGAGTTCTAATCTCATTTTAGGTACAAAACCAGCTGGATGACCTTGGGCCAATGATTCTCTCTCAGTCCGAGGAAGAATGCCATAGCAAACCAGTCCAGCTAAATCTGCCAAGAAAACACTAGGGATTTGTTCAGGCAGTCATGAGGAGTTCAAAAAAGCCTCAAATTACAAGATGGGCAACAAATACATGTAATAATAATAACACTAACTTGAAGACAGATAAAAATGTAATGTCACAAAGATGATTGCATTAATTTTCCTGCATGTTTAAAAGATTTGGACTAGATAATAATAGTCCCTTCCAACTCCAGAATATTATGATTCATTGGACTTGTGTTGTTTGTTGTTTCTATTTTAATTATACAGGGAGCTGACAAACTGTGATTGTTTTATACTTCTCTTTCAGAAACATAAGCTCCAAAAGATAGGACAAATTATTTACTATGACTTAATTAAGTATTTTACAGATTTTTATATACATATTTTAAATATTTTTAGAGTAGTAGTTATGGATCAGTTAATTACAGCTGGAAATGTTTCCTTTGTTGGATTATAATACAGCTCCAACTAATTTTTAATTCACCTATATGGGAAATGTTATTTGTGTAGGGACTAAACTTTAATTTGGTACATTAAGAATATACTTTTTTCAGTTCAGATTTATTTCTGACATTCTTTTTAGTATCTCACTCTTTAGCTGACTGGAAAAATAATTGTATTATAGGTCCATATGAGAAGAAAAACAGAGATCATTATAACTTGGTACAGAATGTCTGAGATATCCAAATAACGTAAATTTTCAGTACAAATCTTAATTTAACAGCTGCCTTTTTTACTAACTGCATTAAGATGTGCTATATTAATATTTGAGCCAAGAATATTACAAAATGAATTATTTCCTCATCTGTCTTGTGGAATTCACGAAGGATGGTTTTCATCACCTCATATAATAAATTAGATTTGGGAACTATTGACCTGTCTTATTGGACAATTGAAGGTTATTCTGAATACAAAAAGAACTGGCGTTGAACACTTATTATTCATGCTGATGATATATATCTGATTGATAAGTATCAAAGTCTATGTAAAATTAGTTGATATAATATAAACATTTGATAAATTATCAGGTCAACTAATTGAAATAAGTCTCACATACTCCCTGTAGGCTTTTATCTATGGAAATCTGTAAAATCAGGAATCTCATATGTTGTTTAAATTTCAAACAATATTTTGAAATAATTTACATAAAAATATTTACATGGAAAAGTAAATGTTTATATTACTATTATGCAAATGCAATCTCACTTAATTCTTTTTGTCCAACTGACTTAATAACAACATCATAATCGGAAGAAGCAAACTGTTTAAAAGCACTCAAACCTTAATGGCTGATAATAATAAGAATATCATCTGGTGACGCTTTCCATCTTTCATTTGGATATGATCACAGTCAGTTATACTTGATCATATGTTGAACAGTATGAACATTTCTGAGAGGGGTCCATTTATAAAAGTTGCATATCTTTTTAAATACAGAAACATGAACAATGGATAGTCAGTTGCATTTTTGTTGTCTCTAGGTTTAAATCAATTAATTAGTTTTAGTAATCCTAGCATTGGAGGATCAGTTACACTATGGAGGAAGTTTATGTAGCTAACTAATAGCATTGAAGAGTTTATGTCAGAATATATGGCTTTTCTGCCTCCAGGAAGAAAAGTAAACGTCAGAAGAAATCTATTGCAATATTATAGCCTTAGTATTAAGTATGAGAAGATCACATTCACTTTGATTTACCAAAAACATCTAGTCACTAACAGGGTGACACTACAAAATATAGGGTTTTTTAAGACAGTGTTCAAGATATATATGTAGGGATCTGGTTGGCACTAATAACAGTGCAAAATTCCTTCTTTATTCTACTGTTGGTCTTGACTAGGAGAAAGAAGTAGGGATTCGTCATCACTGTATTAACTCCCTCTGCCTAAATTGCATTATTTTATTTGAGATCAAATATTTTTCACTGCTGCTAGGCCCTGCCTAATGATGCAAGGAATAGGTATAATTTTCAAAGGTAATAGAATTTTCAGCCACCCTAGGAATTCTGGTAAAAATATTTTTTATCCTTATCCTTTTATCATAATAATAAAATGTCAAATACTGATTGTATTTAATCAGTAAGCTAATGGCATTAACACCATACTTTTAGTATTGCTTTTCAATAGTATCTCTTTAAATACAGTATCACAGTATCATTCTAAATTTCAGGAAGGAGCTGATATCTTTTTATTAACTATTTTAATTTTTCTTCCAGAGACATAAAATACAACTGACTGGAACTATGGTAGGTACATTTGAAAAATAATAATTACAAAGAAGAAAAAATGTGTGGTTTTTTTGATAGTGTCATTTACTCTTCAATTTTGTTTGAGGTGGTGATCTAATAATGGCTCTCTACAATAATAGCCAGCGGGTTATAAAGTATGACTATCTCTCAAATGTTAACTGAGTTGGCAGTCTGCTTAAATTTCTGTTTCTCAGTTCCTTGCTATTTTTTCCTATGTCCTAAATGAAAATTTGGGATATTAATCCCATAATTAAATGAATAATAAACTCTAAAAGCACTTAGTATCCTTGAATATTGCTTAAATTGTTTAATAATTTCATACTCCAGTTTTTATAGAAAATTCCCATCTGATGCTAATTGCTTTTTGTGCTGGTGAGTATAAATTATTTAAAAATATTATATGGCCACCCATCTTAAGCAATTCTGGGAGTCCTCAACTACAGTTAAACAATTAATGTAGAAATGAGCAAATTTCTATAACTGAAATTCTGTGATGTTCAAATCTCAATTCCCTACTCAGTGAAAGAATGTAAATTAATGTATCACAGGGTGATGTTGTCCAGCCTCTGCTTGGACAGTACTGTACTTTACTAGCTTTTACTAGTTTGTCAGTAAAGGGGAACTTATCACTATCTGGAAAAAAAAATTCCACTGTTAAACTGCTGATATTATAATGATAGATCCATAAAGATGTCAAGAGTCAAACATGTCTTATATATATTTTACAAAAATAAACCCCAAACCCATAAGATTGTAAGATTATTAAAGCTCTTAGGATCTGAATATAGAAAAATGTATTTCTTAAAAGTTTATAACACTGTCCTTTTCAACAAAGAAAGCTTTTATTTTTTGCTGGTATAAATTGATATTTTTTTGCATCATCTTTGGAAAGATGAGATATTTTAAAGAAAATAGCCTGTTTCAAGTTGCTTAATTAGTTAAGAGGACAATTAAGACGTTTTCTTATTTTCTTCTTATCTACCTGTTTTTTGCTCATTCTTGTTTTCTTCTCAAATTATCCACTGGTACATTGAAACAGTCCACTTACATACCGTATCAGTACACGTGCAACATTGATTTTTAACCAGAGTTGGAAGGGACCTTGTAGGTCATCTAGTCCAACCCCCAGCCAAAGCAGAGATCCTACACCATTTCTGACAGATGGCAGTCCAGTCTCTTCTTGAAAGCCTCCAGTGATGAAGCGCCCACAATGTCTGAAGGCAAGCTGTTCCATTGGTTGATTGCTCTCCCTGTCAGAAAATTTCTCCTTATTTCCAGGTTGAATCTCCCCTTGTTCAGTTTCCATCCATTATTCCTTGTCTGGCCTTCAGATGCTTTGGAAAATAGTTTGACCCCCTTTTCTCTGTGGCAGCCCCTCAAATATTGGAACACTACTATCATGTCTCCCCTGGTCTTTCTCTTCACTAGATTAGACATGCCCAGTTCCTGCAACCATTCATTGTATATTTTAACATCCAGTCCCCTAATCATCTAATCATCTTGGTTGCTCTTCTCTGTACTCTTTCTAGAGTCTCAACATCTCTTTTATAATGTAGTGACCAAAACTGGATGCAGTATTCTAGGTGTAATCTTATTAAGGCTTTATAGAGTGGTATCAGTACCTCACTTGATCTTGATTGTATCCCTGTGTTAATGCAATTTAGGATTGCATTGGCTTTTTTGGCCACTCATATTTAATTGTTTGTCTACTAAGACTCCAAGATCCCTCTCACAGTTACTGCTATTAAGCCTGCTTTTACCCAGTCTATATGTGTACTTTTTGTTTTTTTTGCCTACTTTCCTCTACATTGAATTTCATTTTGTTAGATAGGATCCAGTGTTCAGGTCTGTCAAGATCTATCTGGATCTTGAGTCTATCATCTAGGGGCTTGGCTATTCCTGCCAGTTTAGTATCATCTGCAAATTTGGTAAGTTCCCCTTCTATTCCCTCATCTAAGTTGTTTATGAAGATATTGAAGGGTACTGGGCCTAAGACAGAGCCTTGTGATACCCCACTGTTTACTTCCCACCATGTAGAGGTAGTACCATTAAGGACTACTTGTTGATGATTTTTGTCTAAGTGCTATGTAGAGAAGAAAAACAGGAGATATATCACAAACTATTTGAAGTTACAATGGCACTGAAAAAAGTGATCTATGACCAGTTTTCACACTTATGACTGGCAGGTATTTATGACAGTTGCACTGTACCAAAGTCATGTGATCACCATTTGTAACCTTTACAGCTGGCTTCTGACATGCAATGTCAATGGGATAAGTCAGATTTACATGATTCACAACAACTGCAGTGATTCGTTTATCAACTGTGGCAAAAAGGTCATAAAATGGGGCATAACTCAACAACTGCCTTGCTCAACAATGGAAATTCTGGGCTCAATTTTGGTAGTAAGTCAAGGATTAACTGTGATATGCTTCCAGGCAGGCTCAGTTTAGGGCTGATTTCTCTCCAATTAAGTGTTGGCCAAACACTGGTTGCTTCTTCTCTGATTGAAGCTGACAACCACGTTTAAAATAGAAAAATAGACTGGTTAAGGGGAAATAAATTTCAGCAGCACTGATAATATCCTTGGGCAAGTACTTAAGGCATGTGCTGACCAGCTGGCCTCTGTTCTTACAGGCATATTCAATCTTTTGCTGCATCAGGCCATGGCTCCATCAAGTTTTAAGACTGAAATCATTGTACCAGTCCCCCCCCCAAAAAAAACTACCATCACACATACCTTAATGATTACTGTCCAGTTGCTCTCACTTCCATTATGATGAAGTATTTTGAGAGATTGGTAAAGGACTATATGTTTTCATGCCTTCCCTCTACATTTGACTCATTACAGTTTGCTTATTTTAAGAACTGCTCTATAGATGATGCACTTTCCTGTGCTTCATTTTAGTTTGGCACACCTGGAGGAGAAGAATACTCATGTGCAAATGCTGTTTGTTGATTTTAGTTTGGCATTCAACCCAATCATTTCTTAGCATTTGGTGAACAGACTGGGCATAATACTTCTTTATGTTACTGTATACTTTATTTCCTTATTGATAGACCCCAGTTTGTACGAATTGGAAGGAAAGTTCCAATTCCATCTCCTTGAGTATAGGTTCCCCATAGGGCTATGTCTTGAATCGGTTAGTGTTCACCTTGATGACCCATGAATGCTGTGCCAAGTCTACTATGAATCAAATTTGGAAGTTTGCGAATGAGTGTAGTGGTGCGGCTTCTCCAGGATGACAATGAAGATTCTTATAGGGAGGAAGTGAAGGCTTTGGTGGATTGGTGCAATAAAAATAACTCCATTTTAACAAAACAAAGGAGATTATTGTTGATTTTAGAAAGAGCTGGCATAGTCATACTCAACTTTGTATCAAGGCTGCAGTTGTGGAGGTGGTCAATAGTATTAAGTATCTGGGGGTGCAGATAACTAACAATCTGAACTGGTCTCTCCACATGTGATCCTTAGTGAATCATGCAAACCAGCATTTGCATTTCCTGTGTCAGATGAGGAGAGTACATATTTCTCCTTCTGTCCTGCTACTTTTTACAGAGGAATGATTTAACAACTGATTACTGTTTGGTTTGATGGTAGAAGTGCCTCAGGTAGAAAGCCCATTCAGAGAGTGATAAGGATAGCTGAGATTATAGGAAAATCGCTTCCTGTTATTCAGGATACTGCTTATAAGCGCTATGTGCTTAGAGCTTGAAGCATTGTTAGCGACTCCACACATCCACTTCTGCTTCTGTTGTCCCCCTGTGGGAGGTGGTTTTGAAGTATCTATAGCAGGACTACTAGATTCTGTAACAGCTTTGTTCCTTATGCCACCCATCTTGTAAACTCGCAGGATTTTTCCCCCCACCATACATAGACTGTGATGATTCTCTGCGTCATATATATGTGTGCATGTGTATATGCATAATGTTTTATTTTTTGAAAGCTGAATTCAACAAAATTTCATTTTAATGTATGCTGATTAATGTACATTTAAAGTGACAATAAAGTTATTCTATTCTATTCTATTCTTTCACTGTAGGTTCAGGATTCATATTTTGCAATGATTCAGTCAGCCTTAATTTTCTCATTGGTTATGGATGAACCTGAATTGTTACCGTATTTTTCAGAGTATAAGATGCACTGGCGTATAAGACGCACCAAGGTTTTGAAGAGGCAATTTTTTTTTAAAGTAGGTAGGTAGATAAAGGGACAGAGGGAGGGAGGGAGAGAGAGAGAGAGAGAGAGAGAGAGAGAGAGAGAGAGAGAGAGAGAGAGAGAGAGAGAGAAATAAAGATAGATAGAGAAATATAGTAGGTAAGTAGGGAGAGAGAGAGAGAGAGAGAGAGAGAGAAAGTGTAGGTAGGTAGAGGGATAGAGAGAGAGAAATAGAGAGAGAGAGAAATACAGTAGATAGGTAGGGAGAGAGAGGGTAGGTAGCTAGGTAGAGAGATAGATAGATAGAAATAGAAAGAGAGAGAGAAATACAGTAGATAGGTAGGGAGAGAGAGTGAGTAGGTATGTAGGTAGATAGATAGAGGGATAGACAGAAATAGAAAGAGAGAGAGAGAAATACAGTAGATAGGTAGGGAGAGTGAGTGAGTAGGTATGTAGGTAGATAGAGGGATAGAGAGAGAGGGAGAAATAGAGTAGGTAGGTAGATAGATAGAGGGAGAGGGAGAGAGAGAGAGAAATACAGTAGGTTGGGAGAGAGAGAAGGTAGGTAGGTAGGTAGGTAGGTAGGTGTTTCCAGGTGTATTTACCCACGTGCTGGAGAAGGAAATCACTGACTTTGTTCCTGCTGGCACAGCATTTGATCAATGTAATTCTCATCAATCAGTTAAAGAGCTTTCTAAAAGGAAAAAAAAGGTTTTGCACTCTGCAAACCTCTGCAAAACGGCCCGTTTTTTGCAAAAACAGGGCCTTTTTTTCCAAATAAAAGGCATGAATAGCCTTGGGCTTGCAGAGTGCTCGGGGGGGGGGGCAAAAACGAGCAAAAAACAGCCCGTTTGTTGTCAAAAAAAAAAAAAGCATGCATAGCCTTATGGAGGGTTATAGAGTGCTCCTGGGGGCTGGCAAAAAACGGGCCATTTTTTGCTCATTTCTGCCCTCCCCAGCCCCCAAGAGCTGTCTGAAAGCTTCTATAAGGCCATGCACGGCCATTTTGGTGAAGGGGGCGGGGCTTCAGGAGGCAAAAAATGCTATATTTGATGTATGAGACGCACCCAGATTTTCAGCCTCTTTTTTTGAGAAAAAAAGGTGTGTCTTATACTCCAAAAAATACGGTACTTGATTTTTATATTAAAATTTTACAGAGTTGTAGCTACATGTCATAGTTATTTTGAAAGTGGCTGGTTATCTGCCAAACCTTTTTGTCTAAAATATTTCATGTACTTTTCCGCATGCAGAATTCTTTTAGCTATAAACATTGTTTCAGTGTTCCTAAATGTTTTAAATCCTTGCTTCTCCTCCCCCGCCCCACCTTCCTTTAGATTAGCAGACGGCCGACTCCAGTTGGACTACATAAGCACTGTGAGAAGTGTTTCAACAAATACTGCCAAGCTCCAGCAGAGCCTTCAGTCTCATGTGTAGTGATCAGTTGCCATTCTCACTGTGGTGCTGTCTTTCATATGTGCAAAGAGGATGATCATAAACTCCTGTGTCCCCTGGAACAAGTTTCATGCCTTAATTCTATTTACGGCTGCCCTTTTACAATGGCCCGTTTTAAAGTGGCAAAACATCTCCAAGTTTGCCCCGCCAGCATAGTTTCTTGTTCTATGGAATGGAATCGTTGGCCATGTGCAGATTCTGAAGCCATTCTTCATGAGAACATTATGAAGCAGCAGCCCAAGGAAGAGTGCCTGGATGTAGCCATAGCTCTGAGAGATCAGGCAGCTCTCTTTAAAGCACTCAAAATGGCCAAGATTTTCCCAGAATGCAGAGGGGCTCGTACCCTGGAAGAAACAACAGATGATATTGACTATTTTGAAGAAAAAGCTGTTGGAGGAATTGCTGAGCAGAACCCACCAAATGAAGCTGAGGCAGCTGTGCTCACCCAGCAGGAACGTGAAAATCTGGCAAAAAATAAAGAAGGAATGGATTTGATTGGTTACAAAAGCTGGGAAAAAATGTTTAGTAAAGAATTTCAAGCATGCCAAGTAGCAGACCTGTCACCCAGCAATACAGAAAACGCATCTGAAAGTGGATCTTCACATAAAGAACATGCTTCTGGTAGCACTGTGGAAGGAGCCAGAAGTACAGAAGGCACTGAAAAAAATGAAATCCATCAAATCCATTTAGCAGCTGAAAAAACAGGGTTGGCTCCTTGGCAAGATGGAGTGCTAGAGAGGCTGAAGAATGAGGTTCCTGTTGGGGAATATAACATGTACTTGGTGCACCATGGAAGGATGCTCATTCATTTTGGTCAGATGCCCGCTTGCACTCCCAGAGAAAAAGACTTTGTATATGGAAACCTGGAAGTTCAGGAACTGAAGACTGAGACCACCTTCAGACCACCACTTAGTTATTGTGGCAAAAGAGCAAAGCTTGGGGATGCTATGGCAAATAAAAAGCCAGGTAAGAGCATATCCCTGGATACTTCAGAGTTGGGCATAGATGTTGAAGAACTTCCCAAATCAAACATAATAAAAACAACACTGTTATGCACTCTTGAGAAGGAACTAAAAGGTCATGAAATATCTAAAACAAAGTCCTCTGATGCCTTATATGTGGATACTGGGACTCAAACATACAGCTTTGTTGCCCAGCCTTTTTCTTCAAGAGCTGTTCTAGCAGATATTTTAGATACAAAAGACCCACTGGATCTCCATATGCAGCTCCATACTGAGAGTGTAACTCAAAGATACAACAAAAGCAGCTCTGCATTTACATTCTCTTGTAACCACTTTTTTAGGAGAGACGAGTTTTCTTCACATTTCAAGAATGTTCATGCAGATATCCAGTCCTCCTTAGATGGGTGGTTCCAGCGTCGCTGCCCACTTGCCTATTTGGGATGCACTTTTGTTCAATATCCTTGGCATTCTTCTGGGCAAAAGACAAATGTTATCTACAATCAGCACCTCATGGCATTTGTTGTTAAGCCAGAGATCGATCCTGTCCTCTCAGAAGCCAAGAAAAGTAACTTTATAAGTAGTAGACAAAGGAATGAAAGGATTGCTCTAACTAATCTTCCCATGGAGATCCTGAAGTACATTGCTGGATTTTTGGATAGTGTTAGCTTGTCTCAGCTAGCTCAGGTGTCAGTACAGATGAGGGATATCTGTGCTACTCTGCTGCATGAAAGAGGAATGGTTTTTCTGCTGTGGAAAAAGAAAAGATATTCTCATGGAAGAACATCATGGAGAGTCTGTGGAAAGGTAAGTGCTGGGGGTACAGAAAAGTGCAGCAGAATTATCCAAATAGAAGGATAAAGGGATATTTATAGTGGCTTCTAAGTTATGGATATTTTTAGCATTACAAAGTACAGGTAGTCCCTTACTTACAACTATTTGTTTAGTGAATGTTCAAAATTACAATGGCACTGAAAAAAAAGTGACTTATGACCACTTTTCACACTTAACAACAGGTGCCGCATCTCCATGATCATGTGATCAAAATTCAGACAGGTAGCAATTAACTGATATTTATGATTTGCAGTGTCCCAGGGTCATGGGATCACCTTTTGTGATCTTTCTGACAAGCAAAGTCAATGGGGAAGCCAGATACACTTAACAACCTGGTTACTAACTGAACAACTGCTGTGATTCACTTAACAACTATGGCAAGAACGATTGTAAAATGGGGCAAAACTCACTTAACGAATGTCTCACTTAGCAACATAAATTTTGGGCTCAGCTGTAGTCTAAAGTCGGGGACTACCTGTAATTTTAGTTAAGCATGAACATACTATAAACAATCCTGTGACAATCAGAATGCATGATTATAGGATTTGATTTAAACTTCTCAAAAGAAGGGTCAAAGAGTCTCCAAATGAAAAATTTCAAAATGATTGGCCAAACCATAGGCAGTTGACTGATTAAAGCCAGACAAGAGGGACTGGTGTTAGTCAGTAGAAGCTGTACATGGAGACTGAGTTTCATTCTATTTTGTGTGATGTTGTATTACCTCAGAAAGAATAGATATGCAGCATGGCAATGCTCTGTGATTGTTATCTCTCACTGAACATAATTGGCAGCTGGAATGAAATGCATCTTTATGTAATTATGACTATAGTACCAGCTGCAAACGTTCCTGAAAGAGTCAAGAATATGCTTTGGTTATATCTTTGGATTATTAAAGTGTACAAAATCTAGGACTATTTTTACAAGTGTCAGAACTTACTACTGGTATAAAATGAGGCAGCTAGGCTGTTAACAATGCAAAGTTGAAGGATCATATGATACATACAATTGGTGGTCTGTATTGATTATCAATTTTGTCACAGATAGAACAGTGCATTACAGTGAATCCTGAAGCATGAAATGACTTAGAAGTTGACAATCTGAGGGACAATATATCCTATTGCAAACCTAACATCTATAGGAAAGATCATAGAAAGATCATAGGGCTGGAAGGGACCTTGGAGGTCTTCTAGTCCAAACCCTTGCCCAAGCAGAATACTTGATTCCATCTTGGACAAATGGCTTCTAATCTTTTCTTGGAAACCTCTAGTAATGGAACACCAATTACTTTGGGAGGTGTAAGCTGCTCTGTTGGTTAATTCAGTGCCCCCCAGTGCGCACCAGGGATTGGTTTCATGGAGATTTTCTGCAGACCGGAGGAGGGGTGATTTCTTGTGCTGCCTGCATCCCATGGGTAGGGCTTCACTTGTTTGTGTGGACCTGTTTCTGGCATGCTGCGGACCGGTGTCAGACCATGGATTGGGGAGACCCCTGGGTTAATTGTTCTCACTGTCAGGAAATTTCTCTTTAGTTTCAAGTTGGATCTTATTTAGATCCTCCATGAATCCAAAGAATTATATATTTTGAATTTGAATCAAGGAAATATGAACAGTCAAATAAAAAGTATATTAACATCTTTACCCATACCACACCCATAGATAAAATTATCTAGAATTTTTACTATAATTTCCAACCATCTCAACTAAAACATTTAAACCAACAACTTGGTAATTCAACTTCAGATGGTACATAGATAAAAATGGATCTTGGAATCACATTAAAATAAAAACTTTTGTTCCTATAGAGAACATTTTATTTATCAACAGATACCACAGATAGCACAGTTTTCCTGACAACAGGCACAATAATCAACATCTGGTGTTTGAATAAAATCTCTAATTCTGAAATGCTCTTTAAAAAGGGTAGTAACATAACATATGACTTAGTTGTTTAAAAAAATCAATGCAGGCTATAAAACTATGGATAGCCATGTTAAACCAGTACTTGTCCAAGAGTTTTAAAGAATGTAAATAAATAAAATACATAAACACTTTCCTGTTTTCACCATGACAAATCTGTTGAAATAATTAATATACAAATATTGTCCATGCTTTCCTTTGGTTCATATAGGAAAGAGTTATTTGCAACATCTTATCACAATACTGACATTTTCTTACTCTCTTTTGTTCATCTCTTTTGGTAGATCTGGAAATTTAGCACCTTGTTCTCCACTATCAATAGGTGGCAACTCAGCAATATTCCATCCATAGCTGTACACTTGAAAACTTGCCCTTTTTATGAAGTGGAACATAAACAGGATCCTATTTTGCTTACTAGCATGCTTTTACCTCAAGAACAAACAGAAGATAATTTGGTCTCCACATTTAAACACAGACGTGGCTGTGGACCTGGTTCCAAGAAATTTCAAGAAGACTGCACTGATTTCTAAAAGCATATGTCAAAGCATTTGGGGTTCTTTGAAATGCACTGCATAGTCTGCTTTAATATGTCAACAAAGTATTTTTTATAGTTTGCTGATTGGTCAGGATGATATGCTGTGCTCTAATTTTATAATTTTTGGTTCCTACACTGGCTCTAGAAGTTCTAGAGAACCTCTCTGAGTCCCTAAACTTTTCTTTATATTCCCCCCCCTTTTTTTTTGCTGATTTACATTCCCAAAATTCATACCTTTCTCCCAATTCATTGCTTACTTGCCTAATGGACCCTAATGCCTGATGTGATCCTTCGAATTGTCCCTCTTGACTCATCAAGAGTGGTGTCCATATTGTTGGGGGGATAAGGGAATATGATAGCTTTCTTCAATGAAAGAAAGTCTAACCTGTTATCCCAGAATGCACTAACTTGTTACAAACAAGCAGATTCCATTTATGTTTCTTATGAATTTGGATCTGGATTCAAAAGTTCTTTTCTAGTGTATATGTTTGACATTCATTATGCTTTAATGCTGCTTGAGAACTGCTTTTTTTTGGAGAATATCCTTGTAAGTTAAGATTGGACAACAGATAAATTATGTAAATAAATACTTTATGTGATCATTTTAATGTATTTCATATTTTTTTCAGTTTCATGACATAATGCTTTAGAATTCAGCACTAAATAGGACCTATAAAGGCTGCATCTAGGTCTGGGGAGGGGGCATTGCATGTGATCACGAGGATTCAGAATTGCATCATGTATTTAACATGAATCAGAAATGGGGAGACTAGAATTCTACTACTATTCAACCACAAAGTTCTATGAATGACTTTGGATTAACTTCTTTTTTTCCAGAAACTTCTCTAAAAAATTAATAAAAACAAAAAACCTTATATATTAAACTTATCAAAGGTACCCAACTCTGTAGAGCCCTGGAAATTACACAATCCATATCTCTATGTTAAACAAACTCAGCCAATTGCTTATTCAATAAATCACTGTTAAACAAACAGTGAATGAAATGTGTCTAATGGGATTCAAATAATTTAACAACTGGTTTTCTGCCCTAATGACCAGCTGGATAGGTGTGGCTCGGTGGTCATGTGACCATGTGTTCATGGCCAACTCAACGTCACTGATGTCGATGGGTGCTTTACCTTAGCTGTTACAATGTAATAAGAGTTAACCGGAGAGGCAGTTTCTGTAAGCAGGGCAATAAAGATTAGGCTAGAAACAACACCACAATGTTTTCTTCCTGCCTTCCTTACAGGATTAGCCCTGTAAAGTGGAAAAAAACAAAAGGAGATTTCTTCCAACAAACGGTTGTCTGAACTGCTTAGAAAGTTAACTGATTAATTTTCTGGCTGAGTTTGAATCCCACTACTGGTCTTAAGCCTGTTTGCTAGAGTTATAAAATTATAACTACTTATTTGTATCAGTGCATCTCTAAAAATGTCCCTAAATTTATTTTGGAAAAGTAACTTTTGACAAAATGGGGAAGCTTCTCAAGTAATCTCTAACGTGGAACAGTATTCTATAGAAAAGGAAAGAAAATAGCATAGCCTTCTGCAATCTAGTGCCTTTCAGATAGATTAGAATATATCTCTTAGAAATAATAGCTTGCCATCATATTGTAGACTAAAGAATGGAATATCAGTAATAATTATATTTTTTAAAAGTTGAAAATGCCATTTTCTAAGAGAATAGCCCCCCCCCAACCTTTTGTGTACCAGGGAATGGTTCTGTGGAAAGGTTTTTCCGCAAACCAGAGGGGGCATGATTTCGTGTGTGGTCTGCATCATGTGGATGAAGCTTCAGCTGTTTGTATGGCTCAGTTTCTGGCATGCCACAGCCTGGTGCCGGTCACAAACCGGGAGGGGGGTGGTTAGGGACCTCTGATTTAATAGACACAAAACCAGAGTTTTGACTGACTGTTAGTTCACCATATCCCTGCAAACTAATTTCTGCTTTAAGAGAGCGAGAGAAAAATTCAGGGATACCCAGGGAGACTCAATTTATTGGATTTATTTAGGCTGCAATCCAAGGAGAATATAAGCAGGAAATGGGTTCCAAACCTTCTCTTCCTTTTACTTACCGTAAATTTGATTGCATTAAGTCCTTGGGTTTCAATCCTCTTCCTGTGTTACATATTTGAAAAACTAGACAATTTAACTCATTCAGATGAAAAAATAGCCAGATAAATTTTCAAATAGGTGCTTGGACTCTATTTCAGTTGATTAAGTCACATTATTTGAATGGCTATCAAAAAGGACAAATACATAGCCATCATTATTTGTTGAGCACAGTAACATTTTACAAAGTGATTGTTTTTTTTCATTAAGAATATAAGGCAGGAGGTAGTAAAACCCAAATGCGCATAGATCCACATGAGTTAAGAGCCCAGCTATGTGGGTACCTTTGTAGTTCTATATTATATTGTAATGGTTTTTTTTAAAAAAAATGTTACTTCATATCTGTTTTTATAAAGTATGTTTTCTACCTTAACATGTGCTTATTAATTTACCTATGCATTACTTTTACTTTTATTTTGTGTGCTATTGGTTGAACATCCATGAGTTTTATAAAAATAAATATTCTTCTTAAAAGCCAATTTTGATTTTTAAAATCATAAACCTACCTAGTACCTAGTAGAGGTTAGAGGAAGAAAATCAAATCAGAATAGAGTATTTGATGCAGAATGGACAAATGTTTTTTTTTTCTCAACTAAAAGACAAAATTATATAACTTGTGGGTCATGAGACAATAAGCGTCTTACTGTACGTGAAAAGTTGGTGAATTCTTTTTTCTTCAACATTGCACGTCCGATGAAAGTTGTGGGCAGAAGAACCGGGTGCAAACGCCCAGGGATATTCCCGCTGCGGCAGCCGAGGAAAGAGGCGCGTGGGGGCGTTTCGCGCACCAACCGTGCCGCCTCCTCCTTCCTCTTTGGGCGAAGCGGAGGTCCAGCCGCAGCGGCCCCGGAGAAGTGTGGGGGGATGGCGGGTGAGAAGGTAGGTCGGCCCAGGGCGGCTGATACAGGCGGCCCAAGGGAAATAGGTCGAGCTCCCCTTGCGAAAGGGAGCGGGCACGCCGTTAGAAGCCGTTTGGGAAACCGAGGCGGGAGGCAGTGAACTGAGGGCGGCCCAGAGAAGGCTGGCTTGACTCCCTCGCTCTCCCTCCCTAATTAGGTTTAATGTAGCCCCGACCGTTTCCATGTGTAAAGGTTATTTGGAAAGGGCTGCCAGAGACCACGGCCGCCGTCCTCTTGCCGCCTCCTACTCAAGGAGCCAACCCCCCCCCCCAAAAAGTCCTGCTTTCTAGTCTTTCTAGCCAAGTCGTTTGGCAGTAGTTGAGGAGAGCAGTCTTGGAGGAAGTTCACGTTTCTTCGACTCCACTCAACGCCAAAACCGGTGATCCAGTATATCTTATTTTACCTAAAACATTTACTTCCTTTCTCGCGTGTTAATGTGTCGCGTGTGTTAAACCTCAGTGAAATGTATTGTAAAAAAAGTAAGCCAGTCTTCCTCAGTCACGGGGGCGGCGAGCAGTTTATCCCGTAGGGTTCTTTAAAACTCCTTTATAAAAATTATTTTATACTTCATGTGGGCCGGAAATAATAATGATCTGGTTTAACTTATACCCCAATCCGACATAGGTTTTCATGGAACTAAGGTCAGTGGAGTGAATATCCTGTTACCTATTTATATCAAGTCCCTACTTAATCGACTTGAATTTACTTGCAGATAAACATATGTTTTTGACTGCCTGGAAGGATATATACCATTGAAGTAAAAAAATTATCTGAGTGATAAATTATATTTCAGCAATGTTAAATGTAACTTTCTTTGGATGTAAGTCCTATTAAATGGAATACCATAGACTTCTGACTAAATGTTAAGATTCATGTGACTATATTGTATTATATGGAAGCTTAATAAATGTCCATTAAATTAATTATGAATATATTGATATATAAATAGGACATTGCAGAATTAAAGTACTTTTTCTTAGATAATATAAATCTTTGTGATTTTGTTCTTTCATTTTGCTTGTATGTTTGTGTGTGTATGCATGTGTGCACGTGCGCACGCACACACACACACACACAACAATCATTTAGTGGAGAGCAATTTTCAGTTTCAAAATATGTAAAGAGCCTATATAGTTCAATTATATTAAATTTCATTTGTTGTCTAGAAGGATACCATGTTCAACATCTCTCTGCTTAAATACACTAAACACAATCCAAAATTGTTATAATATTATGAACAATTTTTATGAAGTAAAGCCACAGCTAAATTCCAAGTAATTGGGATAGGAAATGACCCACATTCAGATTTGGCTTAAAAATAAATTGCTTCATTTAAAGTAGGTTACCCATCATTAAAAATCATTATACTTCCATGAAGTATGCATTAAAATTGCATTTTGCTTACTAAGAGCCAAGGTGGCGCAGTGGTTAAATGCAGCACTGCAGGCTACTGCTAGATCAGCAGGTCAGCGGTTCAAATCTCACTGGCTCAGGGTTGACTCAGCCTTCCATCCTTCCGAGGTGGGTAAAATGAGGACCCAGATTGTTGGGGGCAATATGCTGACTCTCTGTAAACCGCTTAGAGAGGCCTGAAAGGCCTATGAAGCGGTATATAAGTCTACTGCTATTGCTATATATTGCTACTAAACCCAGAACAGAGTATTTCATTTGACCCACTTCCAATCAACAATCTAATCAAGTCCAATAAATAGGTTTGTATGACTTTTTATTACTGTTCTCAATGAGATTAGTGCCTAAGTATTTCAGATTCATTGATACATCGTATAGCTATGTACTTCAACCTTGAAACTAAAGTCTAATTCTACAGTTGTGAAGGACATTCAGTACCATTTTTTCCAATTGCTTTAGAGGAGCAATTTGCAAATTATTTATAAATCATTCAGTGTTTGAAAAATGTATTGCCAATATTCAGACAGTAGTGTACAAAAGTATTTCTATTCACAAACAGAAAATAACAAGATCTAGGATGCCAGTACAGATAATATTTTGTCACTCAACAGAGGATAGATGTCGTTAGTCTAGCATTATCCCTGTGTGAAAAATTCCTACGAAAGAATAATGGAACTGCTAGAACATAGGCTATGTACTCAGACTTACATATCGAAAAGATACAAATATGCACTGCCAGCATATTTTTTCTACCTCATTTCCATGACTTTACCTTTATCTCATCCACTCATCTATGAGACAGGCATAAATCATCATTAGCTACACAAGTATTATAATAGTATTTCCTCCTTTATTCTAATATTATTGAAGGGCAACCTTAAAATGTGTAAATCTATATTTGCTCAATAACTGGTATAATAGACAGAGAGTAATGGGTATCATATTTCATTCTGATACAACATTCTGATTTAAACACATATAAACAGTACTACAGCATGATTGTGGAAACAACCCTTAGATCAAGGTTCCACAAAATGATCAATCTTGACCCCCAAGGTTGATGGGACTAACCAAAGGCCAGTATTGTTATTTGCACTACTAGTAGTAAAGTCAATTTTATTTAATTATTTTCCTACAAATTTTTTTTACAAGTCAATGAACTGAAGAGTTTGGGGACGCCACCTTAGATCATTGAAATGTTTGAAATAGCATCTTTGTTAACTTGCAGATTTAGCTTTCTAGTAGCAAAGCCCTCCTTTTTGGCAATTTTCTTTATCCTGAGATGGTTTGGGTGGCCTTCTTCGGAAGCTTCTTATAAGCAAACTGCAATTATCCTCCAAAGAAAAAATGCTAAAGCCTCTGAGCATCAGGATTTCACAATATCCAGAAAGGTGAGAAGGATGATAGCAAAAGCATCCATTCTAGAGTCCAGCTCTTTCTCTAGTGTCCTCCTCTCTGGAGGAAAAAAATGCTAGCGAACTGGCATTCTCAAAGGCTCTGCTCAGAAAGTTCTGTTCTTCCAGGGTGAGGGAGGATTTCCCCTCATGGAGGTGAGGTAAAATCCCTCAGTGTGCTGGGGGTGGTATTGTGGATGGCAAACCCTTTGTCTCCTTTGTTAGCAACTTTCCTCAAAAACAGGCAGAGAAGATTGTAACTGATGATTGCAAAGCACTTGTCAACTAGTTGTAAATATGAGCAGGTTGCCAAACAGTTTGCCAGGTGCCCAAAATGTAATTGTAACTGGAAGAGGGTAGCACAATGTTTTACATTGCCTGGAAGTGATTGGTTCTGTGACCATCGTGACTGTCAACAGTTATTAACCAATTGAAAGTTTTCTTGTGATTTTCTTGGGATCATATCCTATTTGGTTTTCATTTTGAAATTATGTTAAAATTCTGAAATCTGTTTCATTTGTCTAATAAATTAATGGTTATTCAACAAAGATATTTTTGACTAATCAAAACAAGTATCTAACATTTTAAAATAAAGTTAAGTAATTCAGTAGGCTTCAGTATAAGCAATAGTTGCATTAGCTATTTAAATTTTTGGATAAGAATGTAGATGAAAACAATTGTGCTGAATAAACATTCACACTGGAAAAGATTAAGTTTATCCTACATATTAATCAACTATTTGACAGAGGAATTCAATTGAGATGGAGACAAACTGCAATGAGTTAAAAGAGTTGTTATGGAGGTAGAACAAACATGTGGATATATGTTCACTGTTCAGTGTTCACAGACAGCAGGTTTGGGTTGATTATTAGGAAATACTTCTACATAGTAAGAGTTGTTAAGAATGATGCTGAACTCTTTCTTTGGAAGTATTTAAACAGAGCCACATAATCATTTATCATTAATACTATAATAACTGACATCTGCATTGGACAAAGGATTAGACTATGATCACCCAACTCAATAAAGTCACTCTCTGTTGAGTATACAAAAGTCAATTACAAACCGGAAAAAAGAGAAACACAATACTTAAAAAATGAACTAAAGCCATAAAATGGCGACTGGATTAAGGTGAATTGCAGTTAATAATTGTGACTACAGTATATTCATTGAGATCCCAAGACCTTAGAAAAGAGCCACGTCTCAACTGCTTTTCTAAAGACTTGCTGGATCAGGGGGCAGATTATTCAAATTTGGGGATATATTATTAAAAAAATAATAAGGGACATGGTGGCTAAGACGCTGAGCTTGTCAATAGAAAGGTTGGCAGTTCGACAGGTTCGAATCCCTAGTGCCACATAGCACGGTAAGCTCCTGTTACTTGTCCCAGCTTCTGCTAACCTAGCAGTTTGAAAGCACATAAAAAATGCAAGTAGAAAAATAGGGACCACCTTTGGTAGGAAGGTAACAGCGTTCTGTGTGCCTTCGGTGTTTAGTCATGCTGGCCACATGACCATGGAGACATCTTCGGACAGCCCTGCCTCTTTGGCTTTGAAACGGAGATGAGCACCACCCCCTAGAGTCGGGAACGACTAGCACATATGTGCAAGGAAAACCTTTACCTTTACCTATTAAAAAAAAGGAGAGGCTGCCACTCAGAAGACATGCCTTTGAGGTCCCAAAGGCGGCATTGTCCCAATAAGGCACCTGGAGAATGCTCTTCCAGTTGGAAGGTGTGAGGTAGGCAGATATCCTAGCACTGTGATGGGGAACCTACGGCACGTGTGCCAGAGGTGGCACGCAGAGCCCTCTCTGTGGGCATGCATTGCCAGCTGCTCTTCGTGGGCACAAGTGCACCAGAAAACAGTCTGAAAATGGCCCCAAAATTGTCCCCAAACCAGGCTGGTTTTGTATCCATTTTCTGGGCCATTTTCTGGTTATTTTTTGGCCTGAAATGGCCTGAAAACAGCAAAAAATGTCCCCAAAACAGGCATGCATGCGCTGGCCAACTCGTCTTCAGGTTTCTGTCGCCCCGGTGCGTGCATATTCACACACGTTCTGGTTTGGGCACTCGGTGCTGAAAAGGTTTGCCATCACTGTCCTAGCAGGGAGGCAGCTCCGCATGGTCCTATACCATTGGGTGTTTTGTAGGTAACAACGAAAACCTACAATTATACTCAGAAGCCTATCGGGAGCCAGTGTAGATTGTGGAGTCAAGATGTCAAGAGGTGATGAGGAATCATTTGTTTTGCTGCATTATGTATCAATGAATTTTTTGAATGATTTTAAAGGGCAGCCCCAAGTAAAGTGCATTGCAATAATCCATATTTGAGAAAGTCCTGGAGACCAGGTGAAGAAATGTTGCCTAGGGAATGGCCAAATGAGAGAGTGCATAGCTTGCAACAGCATAATGGGTAGAGAAAAAGGCTCAGAAGGGACCCTCCCTTAGCTTCTCAGGATGTAAAGGAGATGATGGGAGGTTTGTACTTTCAGACTTGTAAGATTATGTTCACATAGCCTTAACAATAAAGTAGAAAGAACTCATCTGCTTTTGTTTCCTGTCTGGTCTGGTCCTACCTGGAAAGGGTGTCAGGAGGTGACATGAGAGATTGAGAACAGGGCTCCCAGCTCTAGGAATAGACACAATTGGTGCACAAGACAAAGTTCTGTAAAAATGCCTTCAGCCACAGTTGCCACCTGTTCTTTCAATAGGAACTGTGAATTCAGAAGGATACCCATGTTGTCAAATACATTCAAATGGGGCAGGATTACCCCACTCAGAGACAAGGTTTAAAAATTTTCCAGTTCTTGTAGGAGCCAAAACTAACAGCTACTCAGTCCTGGAAGGATTGAACTGGAATCTGTGGTTCACCATCCAGATCCCATAACCTCTAGACACTGACAGAAGTTTGCTAGCTTCACTTGGTAGCAACTATGGTGGAGATGTAAAATCGAATATCATGAGTGTAGTGGTAAAACTGCACTCTAATGTTAAAAAGGAGAGAAAAACACCTGTGGTACCCCACAAAGCAGGGGCCTAGGGGTAAAGCAACAACACTGGTCTGAAGGAAGGAGGAGACCATTGCAGGACAGTACTCAATCAGTTAAGCCAGTCCAAAAGATTACTATGGCTAATCGAATTATTGGAGGCTACTGAGAGGTTAACAAAAAAGAATAGGATGAATGAATTACTGCCATCCTGACCCCAAAATTTATCAACAAGTGTGACCAAAGGTTTCTCAGGACTATCCTGGACTGTATTTGACTAGAAAAGATCCACATAATCCATTTCTTCCAGGACCTTTTAAAACTTGGGCCTTCCTAGCAAAACATGTTGCAGACTGGATGAAGATTGTCCAGATATGCAGGATTCAATGATGATTTCTTCTTGAAAAGGAGCATAGACTATAGTCTGATTCAAGCATCAGGACCATCCGTTCTCTTAGGGAAGAATTTGCCACTAGACAGACCCATCTACATGCCCCCTTCCTGGCCTTGACCAGCCAGGAAGGGATTGAATCAAAATTACAGGTACTGTATCCACAGTACCAAGGACCCTATTCACTTCCTCAAATCTACTGGGTAAAAATAATTATAGATAACATAGGATCAAGCTTCAGTCAAATCCATAGGACTTGCCCAACTGGAGACTAACTTGGAACAAATCCAAGCAATCTGATACACAAGGTACTGAGAATAGTTATTACAGCAGAACTGTAGTATTCTCATATCAGTGGTGCTGTGGGCATTTCTTTTGCTGCTTTACCCACCAAAGATCCTTCCAAGTTCCTCCTAAAACTAGGAAACATACCAGAGTCTGCACAAGAAGAGTGCAGTGGTGTAATCTATTTGAAAGCATCACCACTCCCTTATTCAAGCAGTGACCAGGGCCTCAACCAAACTTAAGAATCTTAAGCGCCCTCTGAAACCTGATTGTGTCTGCACTCAAAAACTATTTTTATTTATTGTTTCTAAACCAAACTGGGAATCTTCTGGTTTGATAAAATGCTTAAAATGAATATTAATTTTTTTTTAAACCATCATTTTATTGTTTGCATCAAATATAGGTTCACATGTTGCTCTACTATTAATAATCATTTGTTTTCTATTAGATGGCTAAATGTGAACCCTGCGAAAGAAGTTATGATAACATGGTAAAAATGCTTGAGGATTTGAATAGGGATTTGGAAAAGCTTCTGGAAGACATGGAAAAATTATCAGGTGTGACGTATTCCTGAAGTGTATCTATATATTGCTAACAAATTATCAATTCAGAGTAATAAGAATTTACTGCATTTTTTGTATATGTTCATTCGAATTACAATACTTATTAGTAACTGTTGGATGTGCGTTCCCATTAGGTAGCACTGGTCATATGTAGCATATAGTTAAGAACTATGGATTTCTATGCTAGAACTGTTTTATGTAACCTGATCTGTTTCTGCAGATTATTATTTTATGGAATTAAGCTTAATGTAGTTTGTTTTTATGAACTTTTTACTTTGCTTTTCCAGAAAAATTGCTCATTTAAGTACCATAATTTCTTTTCATTTTTCAGAAGAATGTTTTTTTAAAGTACTAAATGAAAATAATTTCTTATAGGAAATGTCATCATTTTGCAAATGTGCAGACTCAATTATAAACACACTAATAAAGAATCCTAGAAAGAAATTTTTGTTTAACTATCTTTAACTAAAAAAATTTCTGCCTTTTCATATTAAATGTTCCATATGTATTAAGGGCCTTTAAAAACATATGGAAAATTAGTTATCAAGGAAGCAGATCAGAGATGGGTTGCTTCCAGTTCGGCCCGGTTCAGCTGAACTGGTAGTGGCGGCAGCAGGAGGCTCTACCCACCCACCTGAACACTTCTGCACATGTGCAGAAGCATCACGCGTGCACAAATGAACCAGTAGTAAAACTGGTACAAACCCACCACTGAAGCAGATAATATGTTGTGGGAAAAGAGTAAATATTTTCAATTCATTATGTCTCTGTATTGAAATCCTTCTTTGCAGATTAGGTTTTCCAGTTCATGAAAGAATATTGTACTATTGGAAACGCATTAAAAAAACTCTGGAAGAAAAACTCCAATAATAAGGCTAAGTGATAGGGCTACTAAGCAAAATATTACATGACCCTGATGGACTTATGATCTCACTTTCATGACAGTCATTAAGTGAATTACCCACAGTCGTTAAGCAAGACATCACATGACTGCAACTTTCAATTTTACTGCCAGCTTCTCCATTGACTCTGCTGGTCAGAAGCTGGTTATGAAGTGTGCAAATTGTGATCATGTGATTGCAGAATGCTGTGACAATGCCCACCGATTATAAAGCACCTAAAATCTCAATCATAGGGACACTGCGATGATTATAAGTATGAAGACTGTTCCTAAAGTTATTTTTTCAGTACTGTTGTAATTTCAAATGGTCGCTAAATAGGGTAGTCATTTGACTGATTGCTTTTGCTCTCATTAAAACATCATTTTACAAATAAAAATCTGGTCTCTCTAATTAGACGTTCTAAACATATAGCAACTATGATAATGTAAATCAGATTATGCAAAAAACAAACAAACCTTGACATACTGTTTTCATCAGGAGTGCATTTCAGGGAAGAGATTTTAACTTCCTTTTAATGGATCAATTCCTGATTCATTCATTCACACTACTGTTTTTAATGGACTAATTTAACATTGTGAGATTAATTACTTAACAATTTTGTTTATTGCATATCTGTACATTACAGTATAGTGTCCATGTTAAAAGTAATCAGGAATACGTACATAGTCAAAACAAGAACTTTTGTAATTAAAAATTGAGCCAAGGTGGCGCAGTGGTTAAATGCAGCACTGCAGGCTACTGCTAGATCAGCAGTTCAGCGGTTCAAATCTCACCGGCTCAGGGTTTACCTCAGGGTAAAATGAGGACCCAGATTGTTGGGGGCAATATGCTGACTCTCTGTAAACCGCTTAGAGAGGGCTGAAAGCCCTATGAAGCGGTATATAAGTCTACTGCTATTGCTATTGCTATTGACACAGAACTACCCTGATGATTAGTAAAATGGAAAACAGTAGATGAATAAACTATTTTCTGTAGCATAATACAAACATTTGCAAGCATTGGCTTGAATCCTTAAATACCATATTTGAAAAAATATTTAGAATTAGAATTGGCAGTTCTGCTACTGTTTATTTTTTATTACTTTCTCATTCATCCTATTCAAATCCACCCATTGAATCACTGAATTTATCTGTTGGGTTGTCCCAGTGCAGGCTACTTGGATGGCTTATGATATGGTGGTAATGCGCGCTAATCCAGACTTGGCCAATTCAATGAGACGTCTGGAAGATGCCTTTCTCACTTGTAAGGAAGAAATGGAGAAAAACTGGCAAGAAATGTTGAAGGAGACTAAAAGTGCTGAACCAAAACAATAACTGTTTTTGAAATCAGTGGTGGAAGAGTTAGTCTTGAGTAGTGTGCTCAGTGTTTATTTACAAAATACATTTTAAAAATATGTTCCTGAGCTGTGTCTCTTTCCATTTTTATTCTTGAATGAAAATGCTTTCAAACATTTAACCGGTATGCACAACTACAGTATGATTTTATTTTATTTTCATCATTGATGATGTCAGTCGCAGAACATATTCTTATCAAATTCATTTCCCATATTAACCTATAAAATTAATAACCTTAAGAATAGGAGTTACTGAAACTAAAGTTACTGAAGTCTTGATCTTGCTATATATATTTACATGAAAGAAAAATTTATAAATTCAATCCAGTTTATTTCCATCAGCATTTGTAGGAGTGCAGCCCTAAATGACAAATAAGATGAGAATAATTTGACCACAAGATGGCACTCACACACAAGGATCAATTTTAGAAAAACAAATCTTAGCATGCCAACAACACAGGTTGTATCCATATATACAGTAATAGACAATTCAGGGAAGAGATAGGATAGCTGAATGTATGTTAAAGCCAAAGATGGAAATATAATTCATGAGAGGTGAAGGGGTAGAAGATGAAATAAAGAGAATTACTCTTTTTCTGATTTGTGGCAAGTCAAGAGGAGCTGGAGGGGGGAAAGTACCTTCTGATATGAGATAAAGAACATACCCATCCTAGTGAAGTTAGCAGAGTGGAAGAAGATATGTTTGAAAATTTTGGCATTAATTGACAAGGAGAGAAGTCACCTTTGGAAAGTGACGAGGTTAGAAGCATGGATGCACCAAGAAGATGCAAAGAACCTGTTTAGCTGTCTTCTTGCCTTTTCTATGTTCAAGAAGGTAGAGTGGGATGGGAAAGTGACAGGCAAAGGAGGAGCAGAAAGCATTCAAGATTGAGGAGTGAACCCTCATGTGATTGAAAAGTTTCCCTTGTAAGGTAGTACAGTACATCTGTACATCTACAGTATGGAAGATGCAAAAAGCATGTATACCAAGATACAGAGGGAGTATTTGGATCAAAGTCTCTTTCTCTTTGTGTTCAAAAGATGGGAGTGCATATCATCTATTATGAGAGTAAGTGAGGGTTTTGTATGTTTTGGTGGTAGTGACTGCACTAGTGCTGCTGTGACTCTCCAGACACAGGCATGCCATGCAATGCATGCAGAGGAGTTGAAGCTCCACCCATTTGAAATCTCCAGTGAAGCTGATTGAGAAGTGACCACTGTCATAATTGCTCTGCAAACAACAGATACTATACAGAATCTGGAGACAAAGTTTTTATTGGAATTTTGTTTGGTATATGCAAAGACTGCTGAAAAGAGGTTTCTCTCATATTTTGCTATAATATGCATTGGCTACCATTTATTATTGCAGTTTTATTGTGTACATAAGTCCCACTCAGATGATACATTTTCATGAACATGTACTCCCCAAACATAGCTGACACCTATCCCCATGAGTATAAGACAAGGAAGCTTCATAGAGCACATAGTTGCACTGTATTCATGAACTATTGATAGTTCTGATAACACAGCATATCTTTATTAAGTGTCCCTTTACATGGGAGTTGGTATTCAACTACAGTATGGGGCAAGTATACCACACAGTATATTTCCAGAATAGAGTTACAGTTAATTACTTTTTAGTAATTAGTAATCGCTCTTTAATTACCTTTTCTTAATTACTATGTCACCCAGTCGGAAAAAAATTGTGTATTCAGGATGCATTTCTGCACTGATACAAATGTTGAGTGTTAAAGACTCATAGTTGTTTCTTGAAGCAGGAGATACAGCAGTACACATTGCTTCTATGTTTGCTTTCATTAGTCCTGTGACCTGTGAATGCACCCGCACCTGAAAAAAAGAAAGATCAGAATTCTAAGATTTTCAGAATTATTTGCCATTTGTGGCTTATGTTATATGAAAACATACAAGTTTTTGAGTATTATGGACATAGGAAGCTATAAGAATTCTGACCAAGCCCCTTGCTTAACAGTAAGCATAATCCCAAGCATAACAATAACAGCAAAGATAAGGTGGTAGGCCACCTCACTGCTCCAAACCTGATTGTAGAAAAACTAGCTACATATTATTCTTGAAACATTTTTGCAACAGCCTATTTTATAAATTTTATGGAAACAAGTGATAGATATTCTTCCTTTGCCCTTAAATATGAAACATTCATTTTGTCTCTCATTCCCCCTCACTCCCCTTGTTTGGAACAGCTCCCAATCTCCCACATTCCTTTCAGTAACTTATAGGGCAGGCTAATTACTTTTGGTCAGCCTACTGATATAGCCAAGATTTCTTCAGAAATATTTAAAATCACTCTAAGTTGTCTAAATTTATGTCAGCAATTTAGAACTTTGCAGTTCAGTTTCCAAAACTATGTTGTTTGGGGTAATTTGTCACTAATTAACTCTGGGAAACAACAAAACAAAAGATTCTGTTTTAGCTTTGTGGAATGAGAACATTAAAGATACTTAAACCAGCTATTTAAAATGTTTTTTTGCAACATAATGCAACATTTGGACTGTAGTGGCAGAACATAGGAGTATGAGATGACATGTGTACATTAAACAAATCCACAGATGAACCAGAATGAAATATGTCTATGGAAATTATCAGTCAGGACATGGTTGTCCCAAAGGTGCTTTTTCAAGAAGCAACTGGACGTTCTGGCTTTTCTTTGGAGATATTTCATTTCTCATCCAAGAAGCTATGACCCATAATGGCATTGTTGAATCATTGATACAACAGGTCAGACAACCATTGCCTTTGAGACTATATATGTATAATGTGCTTTGATGAATCAATGACTGAGTCTCAGCATTTTGTGAATAGCTACTTACTCCACTTTAGACATTTCATGATTTTGTTTTAACATCCCAGTATCCCAAGAATGAAATGAAATGTGAGAAAAATGCCCCTGGGTTTCTGAATTTCAAAGATTATTGTCAAGACTGGTTCAAAGGTTTGTTTTTCTTCAAAAGCCAGGACACTATTCTATGAACTAGACCAGTGATGGCGAACCTATGACACGCGTGTCAGTGCTGACACGCGTAGCCATTTCGGGTGACACGCACATGCTCCCCAAACTTGTTTCAGCGGCAGCTCTCAGCCTGGGCGGCAGCGTCACACAGGCTGTGGAAGGAGGAGGAGGAGGAGGAGGAGGAGGGAACCAACCAAAGAGAGGCTTTTACCGGGTCTGCGCCCCACAGCCAGGACCGTCCTGGCGCCTCAAGCCACGTTTCTTCCTGCAAAGCCCTTCGGGCAACCCGAGAGTTCCGCTTGACGCCAGAAGGGCTTTGCAGGAAGAAACGCGGCTTGAGGCGCCAGGACGGTCCTGGCTGTGGGGCGCAGACTCGGTAAAAGCTCTCTTTGGTTCCCCCCTCCTCCCCCTCCTTCCACAGCCTGCGTGACGCTGCCGCCCAGGCTGAGAGCTGCCGCTGCCGCTGCTGCACAACTGAGGGAGGGAGAGGGAAAGCAGAGGTAGCCTCAAATTCCACCATTGGGACGGGGGAAAGGGCTTGTCCCTCAAGAGTGGGGGGGGATAGAGGTGGGAAGAAGGGGCCCGGCCTGTCCCCAGCGCCCCCCACAGACGGATTACGGATCGAACGCTTCTCTCTGCAGCCTTTTTCTGCAAGTCCCAGCTACTCAGCGGGGCGTCATCATTTCCGGGGGGTTGCAGTTTTCCAGCTCAGATATCAGGATCCGCCGGGATTAAGTGGGAGAAAACGCCGCTGGCCGAGCGGAACAAACACATCCAAAGGTTAATCTTATTTTACGAAAACACAACTTCCAAAAGTCGATCGTGGCCTCCGTCAAGAAGCTCTTCCCCCACCCACCCCCACCCATTCTGGGGTCTTAGTGTCCCTCGGCTAAGATCCACCCCGGAAAGCAGAACGGGGGCAGCCCTCCTGTAATTCTGGCTGGGTTAAAGAGCAGGGATGGAGGAGACCTATCACACCTTCATTCAAAGGGTGGGGAGGGGGAGGCCCGATAAAGTCCCTCCCTTGGGGTGTCTGAAGTCCCAGCTGAAGCAGCCGAAGGAAAAAGGATAAGCATCCGTCGCTGCCCAATGGCGCTTGGGGTAACCCCGCTGGGCAGAGCCAGTCTAGGCTCATCCTGCAAATGAGGGTTTCCTTTGGGGAGGGCCAGGTGGTTTCAAGCACCCCAAACAGCCAATCTCTCTCTCTCCGTCCCCCTTCCTTTGCTCCTGGGGCTGCAGAACTTTCCATGGGCTCAACAGTAATTTTGAGTAAAATTCTAAGCCACTGCAGTAGCTGCTTTTTGGTTTTATTTTTTTTAATATTTATCAGTCTCTCTTTTAGTTGAAGAGTTGAAGTCCACAAGGCTTAAAGCTGTCAGGTTTGAAGACCCCTGGGGTTTTTTTCCTAAAGGGTTAGGGGTGCAAGGTTCTTGTAACTTGACAGCTTTAAGACTTGCACGCTTCAATGCCAGAGTTTCTGAGCCAACATTTTGGTTGCTAAGCAGGACCGTTGGTAAGTGATACTGATAATAATATCAAGGGCAACATACAAAATCGACTGATTAACAAAGAAGTTACTAAGCAGCTATGTTAAATAATTTGTTTTTGGTTTATTAAATACAATTATATTGCAATTATATATTTTTGTAGTTTAAACTATAAATTGCGCAAAATTATGTTTTTGTCGAAGTGACACACAACGCGAGTTATGCTCGATTTTTTGCCGATTTTTGACACACCACGCCAAAAAGGTTGCCCATCACTGAACTAGACAAATGACGATTTAAGAGTAAGATGCCTAAAGTGTGAATCGGAGGTGATTTTATCCGGTAGTATCTGACCAACTTTGGCTGAAGAAAAGTCAAGACAGGCCAGATCAGATTAATAATTGGGTGGGAGACCACCAGGAAAATTTGGGCAGTAAATTGGCCTGGAAAAGTCTCAGAAAAACACAAAAGCTTTTCTGTATTACTCCTGGGACAATCACATAGATGTTTTAAAGTTACCAGGAATTGAGCTTGATTTGAACAATTCAATTTGTTTTTGCTTTTAAACAGATAAATAAGAGCACTTCAAAAACAAGTGAAAGTGCTGTGTGTTGGCCTTAACTTTAGTCATTGTATCTAATAGGGAAATGTATTTATTTCCAAGGTAACTATTATCTATGACTGACACCTTCCTTTCCTTTTGCCAAATCATTTTTCACCCAGGAAACAACTTTAAATGAAACTTCATTCCTTTCTTCTCCAGAGCCTTCACAGTTAGAAAGCTGGAATCTGTTCCTGTCTCTAAAGTCCTGAGTCCCACAGCCTCCACTCCCTGTCATCAATTGCACACTTATGTTTAGAAGAGTTCAAGAGATCATGTGAGGAAAAAGGGCAGGCCACTATGTCTCTTGGAGTTGCTTGGCCACATGGCCAAGGTGTTGGTTATTACCTTTAAAGCCCTATATGACTTAGGGCCAGCGTACCTTCGAGACCGCCTACTGCCACATACCTCCCAGCGGCCAGTAAGATCCCACAGATTGGGCCTCCTTCAGATGCCGTCAGCCAGACAGTGTCGGCTGGTGGGCCCCCGGAGGAGAGCCTTCTCTGTGGCTGCTTCGACTCTTTGGAATCAGCTACCCCCAGAGATCCAGACCATACCCACTCTCATGGCCTTCAGGAAAGCTGTAAAAACTTGGCTGTTCCGGCAGGCCTGGGGCTGTTGACCTCACTGTTGAGGTCCAGCCCCGATTAGAATGAATGTATGAGGTGTTGCTATTTTAAACCATTTTTTTTCGTTATGTGTCTTTTTTTTCTTTCTCTTTTTTGTAAGCCGCCCGGAGTCCTTCGGGATTGGGCAGCATATAAATTTTATAAATAATAATAATGGCTCCATCTTGGAGACAGCTGCCATTTTCGGAGGGGACACAATACATTACAGGCACCCTGAAAATGGCCCCTTCTTCTGCAAGAGCCATGTGGCTTAGGGACAGAGTAGCCTGCTCTGCTTAACTAATGCAATTTCTGGAGAAGAACAACCGTAGAACAGGCTACTTCATCCCTAGGTTGTATGGGTCTCTTCCAGAAGCAGGCACCATTTTTGGAGTGATTGAAATGAATTGTGGCTGCTCCGAAAATGGTGCCCATTTCTGGGATGGAGCCCTGCAGCTGAGGGATGCAGAAGAATGTAGCAGCCTTCCTACTTTCTCTCCTGTGCATTTCAGACTCTTCTAAATATAAGCGTGCAATCAGTGACAGGTAGAGAAGAGGCTGTGTGGCTCAGTGGGGTGGAAAGCAAGCCTAAGGCCTTTAGGAATCCAATGGAGTTAGATGAGAAGGAGAAACAGGCAATAGAGACAGGCATCAACAGTGAAGAGAGCAGTTTTCATGCAGTAGAGCTGTTGTTGGCTCAAAGAGTGTCAGAGGGTATGAGGTCAACATTAGGAATGGGCTACAACCTGCAAAAAACGAAACAAAACAGACCTAATTCAAATATGCTTTACTCTAAAGGGTTCCTTTTACACTATTTGTATCTTGGTTCAGTTTCTTTCTTTCTTCCTCTTGTTATTCTTTTTCATATTTCTCCCTTTCCTTCTATGTCATCTCCTATGGTTTATCTATGATACAGAGAAGTTCTAAGCTCTGATGTCTCAATTCCTTTATGTTTTAAAGTTGTTCTTTTGTTTGAACTTTGTTTCTGGTCTTCCATGATCTGAAAATGGAGTAGGTCAGAAATGCATGCCCATTGGTCCTGGAAAGCCATGTGTAGATTCATAAGGTTTCCAAATGATGACTTCAAATGAGAATTGGTTAATAATTACTTAATAATTGGTTAATAAATAACTCATGTTTTGTGGTAAATAATTTAAAATATATCTAAGCCTAAGCTCACCTTAAAAAGTGAGTTTCAGATGGAGTTGCAGTGGGTTGTAAGCCGAGTAAAAATTGTTTGCATCATTTCTGGGATCTGCATAGAATCATTCAATATACACTGTTTTTCTCCCAAGTCAAACAACTTTTAGAAACTGAAACCTGGCAAATCTGTTTACTGGTCAAAGCTGAGACAATTGTTATAAAGCAAGCCAGGAGGTCATCTGCCAGTTGCCTGAAAAAGACTGGTTCTCATTCTTCAGCATAAATAAATACATAAATTATGCAAAATTTTATAATTATGCAAATCAAACAAGAAAATCTTTTCTGCTATTATTTCTAAGGAACTTTTGATCCTAGCTTCTTTTGTATATTTATTTATGGTAATGGCTTTATAGACTTGGCAATAAATCTCAGGTAATTTCAGATTTTACCATTCACAATTTTATAAAGATTAGGAAATTATGGGATTTTCTGCAAATTATGTGTTTTTAATGCTTACAAAGTATTTGTAGTATAAATAAAATGTATTTATTGATATGGTTTATAATTCACATTAGTTTAAACAGCATTTATAGTTTTCAGAGATGAGTTCTTATAGGCTGATTTGTTTTGGATAGTAACATAACTAAAAATATTGATAGACTCTTACACAGAGTAGATTGTTGACTGTAATAAAATTTTGTGCAATGGCCTGATATTTAAGATGCAGCTGCCAATGTTAATTATGAAGGCAGTGCATGGCAAGCTA